>NC_133650.1:232099116-232699116 GCF_009905375.1 Apium graveolens | reverse complement strand
AGTGAGGTTATTATTTTATTTATTATTATTTTATCGAAGTTCAATTGTACATAGTAATAAAAATATTTAGCAAAAAAAAGAATGTATTAAATATGTAAACTTATTTATTTGTTGTAAATTACCATAATTTTGATCGTAAACTTAGTACTCGTTTAGTAATTTTTAAACCAAACACATGCCCTTCATGTCCCAGCCGGAAGTTATGAATGAAAATGCAGCCTTGACAACTGGACAAGTACAAATTGCAGAGCCAATCATCCAACTTTGATGAAACAACTGAGAGTTTAGAAATTAGAATTTAGTCAAAACTCAGCAACACCCCTCACAGAAGTTGCAAAATCGGGAGGTTTTAACGAGTAAAGCACCTTCTACATGAAAATGTAGTCAACACGACACCTTAAGTGCTTGTATACAGTGCGAATCAAATTAAATTTATTGTAGTATTTTCTATTGTCATTTCCTATATTGTATAGCAAGTATTTTAATCTCATGATAATTTCTATTTCGACAAATTATAACTGCATACCAAACAATCTCCTAAATTTATTATGTTATTAATTTCACCATAGGTTTAGCTTGTCTATTACTCCCATTCAATTTTTTAATTTGTACAGTTTCCTTTTATCGGAAATAGTACTAAGACATGGATGTTATCTCCCCCACTGGGCTGAAAAAGTTTGAACATATCGGCTGATTTTTTAATTTTTTTTGCTAGTTAACAGCACTCACATATCCACCTTCTGCTGTAACGATAGAGATGGAAAGCAAGAAGCAAATACTACATTTACAAAAAAATGAACTGATTACAGAGAGATGGAAAGTCAGGGTAAATTTACAAGCTGATATTGTGATTTTGGAACTTGTAAAGAGGAGTTGTGTTGCTATGACTTCAAAACATAGTTATACATCTTTGCACATTCTTCTAAAGGCATAGCATATGTAAATGCTTATTTCAGAGGTAAAAGAAAATCCGAAAGTGCTGGAAATGTATTTTGATTAGGCTACTCACCCTCTACGCCTAGGAGTTTGTAAATATTTTGTGAAGGTAAAATCATGCTAGTATACTAATCTATAGAGTGACAGCTTCTTGATCATTCTGAACCTTCTTCCAGCTTCCTGTACAGTAAATTCCGAGCACTTCTCTATCTCCTTCAAGCTTCCAGTCCATTTGATTCTCAGCAGCTCTCTGGTGATATGATGTAGCCTGACAAAACACATAGTAGCCTGGTAGGTTTCTTTCTAGGTTTTGATTGACGGATGGTAGGTTTTATATCAGAAGACATGAATATCAGTATTTTTTACCAACCATTTCCTACCACTGTTTAGTTTGAATGTGGTAGGAAATACTTTGAATGTGGTAGGAAATGACTTAAATGGAAATGACTTGAATGTGGTAGAAAATGTTGGACAGTTTTTTTAAAAAAAAAAATTATTTCATTGATATAAATGTAGAACAAGTTGTACATAAATTAATAGTTACATTATAAGCATACAACAATAACCAAAATTTAAAAATTCATCATAAACCACAATCTAGACATATCACCATTATAACATGAAAAATAAAAAGTTACATCTCCATGATAATTGCATATTAAAAATAATAATTCATTACAATAATTAATAGATGTTTCAAATGGTTTAGACTAATCATCTTCAAGTTCTCATCATTATTGAATCATTTGTCTTAATTCTTTGTAATTTTTTCATTATCGTTGTTGAATCCTTTGCCTACATTCTTTGTGATTTTCCATTTTCGTCTTTGCTTGTTTCATTTCCTTGGTCTCGAGTGAATAAAATCTACATAAAATGAGTAAATAAATGTTAGTAGTCATTAACACACATGAACAATTAATACATTTAGTAAAAAACAAATAAGTAATTACATAAATGAATCAAGATTAAAAATATGTTAAAAATATTGAAATGCATACATTGTTTTGCAAGACATGCCTGTATCATAACAAGACTAAGTCAAATTGACAGCCCTAAGAATTAGTTGTATGATAATCTAAATCAGTAGTTTGTATTGTATTACTTGAGTCTGAAAGAATGTGAAAGATCAGACTGGAGTATTTTTCTGTAAACAGTCTGTTACGTGCTGATTCTTAATGATCAGAAGGAGTTCACGATCTGACTATGTTTAGATGTCATCAGTATTTGATATATCGTCAGGATTTGATGCATCATCAGTATCTGCATGTCATCAACATCTGAAGGCAGCCTGTTGTGAATATTGATTCTGTTCCTTATTTTGAGGGATGGATATCTGTTACGTTCTGAGTGATAGGACTTTGTATATTCAGTTAAAGATATGTATTATTTTCTGTTAGTAATTGATAATGCATATCTAAGATTGATTTGTAGCAGCTATGTATTATATAAACACAGTTTAGGTCATCACTGAAAGAGATGTATCCTAAGTCCAATCATGTATGATGATTTAGGAATAACTTTTATGTAATATGTTTTGATTTCAATTATATTAATAAAAGACTTATTTTGTTTTTATTGCGGGTTTTATCTATTTAAGTGTTTAAATAAGATATATCATAGTTTACAGTAAAGCTTTTTATGGATTATGATGAGATCATAATAATGAGACCTAAAAGATGATAACTCTAAACTTAAATAGTTCCTGGTCGTAGGATTACTAACTGGTAATTAGTAATCCGCAAAGATCGGTACATACTATGCTTGCTTCATTTTGAAGGATGTCTGTTCTCATCGACATTTGTGTGGTGATACTATAGCTAGTATGTAGGTACTTATTATAGAATAAGTTCACTGAACATGACTCGCACAACTGAACAACTGATGGAGTTCACTCACATGTCAGCAGATGTTCACATAGTGATAGTTGTATAAGTATCCTTAGACTTGAGGTCATCATAGTCATCTTGTATACACCGAACTATACTTTGGTTTAGTTCTTAGTCTCCAGGGACATTAATAAGGGCTCTACTGGGTGTAGGAATTTGTACACGAAGATAGTGTATGATCAATAAAGGATCTATCCTTTCCAGTGAAGGAAGAGAATGTTCTATGCTAATCCACTTATGCTAGTTCAGGAATCTCTGGCCAGAGTGAATGAAATTAGAAAGGAGTTTCTAATTCACATTAATTAGAACTAAGCATAGTGAATGAGAAAGCATATGATTAAATAAGATAGGCTTGACACGAGTTCCATGCCTTGTATTTAATCGGGACATTGCAGGGTAGAAGGAATTAATTGTACGGTAACTAATCACTGAATAGGTTCTTGGTATTCTAAGCAGTGAATTCGTATTATCCGGATAGTCGTGATATGCTGAGAAGTATCAATTAATCATATTTAATGAATTAGAGAATTTATATAAATAATAATAAAATAGTTTTATTATTATTTATTTCTACTACCGACTTAATATTGAACCTACAGGGTCACACCATAAAAGAGAATGATTTAATGGTGGAGGAATTAATTAATAATGACTGGTAATTATTTATTTGTGAAATAAATAATTAATTAATAAATTTAATAATTGATTAAATGAGATTTAATTAATTATAAATTAATTAAGAAAAGTTCTTAATATTATTATTAAGAATTTAACTTTTGGAAATTAAATCAAGTGAGAGAATTATTTTCTAAAGTGTTTGGAAAAAGGATTAATGATTAAAAGGTGTTTTAATTATTAGTTAATTGGTTAATGAGAATAATTAATTAAAGAGTTATTAATAATAATATTTCATGGGAAAATTTTCAGCTAAAATTTTTACCTATAAATATACTATTATAAACCCTATTTGCCTCAACCCAAAAAAAACCCTAATTTTCAATAAGAAAAGAAAAGGAGGCAACCCTAATTCTCTCAACCTCTTCCCCCTCCATTACTTCGATTTCTTGGTGGATACCGGTGGAGTACTTCACACTTGAGGAGCAGCTTCTAGGGATCTCCGCTCATCATTCTTGGATCACTTTTAAAGGTTAGTAATCGATCCCTCGATTTATTCACGAATTGTATACGATTAAATGGGTTTTTATGCGTTTTAATTGTAATCCACGCTTCCGTGTATTCATAAATCCCAACAATGGTATCAGAGCATAGGTTGTATGCATCTAGATTCGTGATAAAAATTTCAGAATTTTATTATGTTATATGAATTTTTTATCGATTTATTCGTGTTTGGGGTTATAATCGATTTAATTGTAGATTAAATATAAAAAAAATTTAAAAATATTTTTTATCCCAAAATATGATTGTACAATCTTTGTAGATCTGTAGGATATTTTTTTCTGAATTTATTGATATGCAGATTATTTACTTTTGATTTTTGAAAGTGTTTAAAAATGAGTTTTTAAAACAAAATTATAATCTATATATTAAAAATAGTGTAATGACTGTGACATGATTAAAGTAATCATGTGATAAAAGTAGTTGCACAGAATTCAGTGCACAGAAAAGGACGAAAAGCAAGCCAGCTGTGTAATTCCTGAAAAGTGGTGATTTCGGGTGGACAAAGCGCGGCTGCGACTTGGGTAATTTGTTTGGGCTCGTTTTGGGCATCCTAACTTTGATTGAGACGTGTAATATATCATTGGATTCATTTTTTCAAGACGCACCTGTTGGGATTATTTAATATTTTTAATAAATTTATTTGTAATTGATTATATCCCTTAAAGTGTATTGAATGCATTATTTGATAATATTAAATGCATGATCGATTCGTACATTCGTATATAATTGCGTTAAATGTTATGACATGCCTAGATATATGTTCTTTTATATTTTATATGTGATATATGCTTGAGTTATCATGCGATGATAGATTTAGGTGAACTTAATTGACATAAGGCGTATGTTAGACGATCTACACTTAGTAGAAGTGTTCCAGGATAATAATATAAATATTATGAATACAATCATGAGATTCTTGTGTTTGTGAAACACGTAATTAAATATGAATTTTTAATTTTGAGACAAAGGATGATTCTGTCAAAAGTGGATTTCGATCTGTAAGAAAGGGGTATTAAGTGACGCCTCTTGACAATGCTCCCCCCGATCTGGGAATCATCCAATTATCGATTATTGATTTGAAATATTTAATTTAAAAGGAAGAATCTCTTTATAATATGATTATGGTTATAATATAATTGGCCAATGACATTATAGGATTGTGTCGTTCATAGCCTTCCAGCATAATAGAAAGTAGAGTTCTTATTTTGAGACATTGTCGTTTCGTGCTACAGCCGAGGGATTTGTTTTGAGATTAAGAGATGCTTTTCTATCAAATGAGATGTGTATGATAAATTGGGTTCCAATGGTCGTTACGTGCCACAGCCGTGGGCTATTGAAAGTCTAATTTAATTATACAAGATGTTGGGTTTGACTTGACTTAAAATATTGAGTGAGTCGTGCTACAACCGAGACTCAATGATTCAAGAGGCTAAAATATTATAGGGAATAACATGAGATGTAATTGACAAGAGTTGTCTACTTATAGAACATCACATTGCGTTTCGTACTACAGCTGAGGTGATGTAATGGAAAATAGGATCCTTATTCTCACTAGTGTTATGAATGTTTAGTTATACATTTAGGGGGTTGTATAAATTAGATAAACTAGTGGGAGCCACTTATGAATAAAGACCCGATTTATATAGTATTTTGAAATGAAATTGAATATTTGCTAAGTGTTGTTATGTGTTTACCATTTACATATTTACTATATACGTTATGTCTTCTGCACTATCACTCTGGAGCATACTAGATGCTCACAAATTGACTGGTCCTAATTTTGCTGACTGGCTTCGAAACTTGAGAATTGTTCTCAGGGTTGAGAAGCTGGAATATGTGATTGACTCACCTAAGCCTGCTGAACCTGCCGACGATTCACATAATGATGAACATGTTGTGTATCGTAAGTGGATAGATGATGCAAATGTTGCTCAATGTATCATGCTAGCTTCCATGAACATTGAGTTACAGAAGCAGCATGAGCATATGGATGCTCACACTATCCTAGCGCATCTACAAGAGTTGTATGATGTGGCAGAGAGGACAACTCGATATGATATATCGAAGGAGTTGTTCGGCTGTAGGATGTCTAAGGGATCATGTGTGAATGACCATGTACTTAAGATGATCAATTTGATTGAACGTATTGGACAACTTGGTTTTGCCATGGACGGGGAGCTAAGCCAAGACTTAGTCTTGCAATCACTTCCAGATTCATTCTCACAGTTTGTTGTGAACTTTCACATGAACAAGATGGATGTCAGCTTGCCTGAACTTCATAACATGTTGAAAACTGCTGAGTCGAATTTTCCTTCGAAGAAGAGTTCTGTTCTTCTTATTGGAGAAGGCTCAACTTCCAAGAAAAGGAAGAGGACCTTTCCCAAGAAAAAGAAGAAGATTGGTGAGAGTAAGCCTACTCCAGCAAAGGCTAAAGTAGACCCCAAAAGCAATGCTATTTGCTTCCACTGTAACAAGGTGGGTCACTGGAAGAGAAACTGCAAGGCTTATCTTGCAGAGTTGAAAAAGAAGAAGGCTAGTGAGACTACCCCTTCTGATTCAGGTATGTTCATGATCGAATTTAATATGTCACTAAGTCAAATTTCTACTTGGGTATTAGATACTGCCTGTGGTTCTCATATTTGCAATTCGTTGCAGGGACTAAAGGATAGTAGGACTCTTGAAAAAGATGAGGTGATTCTACGTATGGGCAATGGAGCAAGGGTTGCAGCCATATCTGTAGGATCATTTAGTTTACATATGCCTACGGGCAAGACTATTATTTTGAATAATTATTATTACGTTCCCTCTATTGTGAGGAATATTATTTCTCTTCCTATGTTGGATTTGGATGGTTTTTCATTTATTATTAAGAATAATGAATGTTCTATTCTTAGAGATAATGTTCTTTATGGATGTGGTACTTTAAATAATGGTTTGTATGTATGCGACTTAGAAAATGATTTACTTCAGATTGAACAAACTAATAAAAGAAAACGAGATGATGAAAATCTGACCTATTTATGGCACTGTAGGCTAGGTCATATTAGTGAGAAAAGATTACGCTCATTACACCAGGATGGGTTACTTGAACCATTTGATTTTGAATCATATCCGATATGTGAATCTTGTCTAATGGGTAAGATGATCAAATCTCCATTTAATGGACATGGAGAGAGAGCTACAAACGTGTTAGGCTTGGTACACACAGATGTATGTGGACCAATGTCAACACAAGCTATGGGAGGATTTTCATACTTCATTACTTTTACGGATGATAAATCCAGATTTGGATATGTGTATTTAATGAAACACAAGTCTGAAGCTTTTAAAAAGTTCAAAGAGTACATATATGAAGCAGAGAAACAAACCAAAATGAGTATTAAAGTTCTTCGATCAGATCGAGGAGGTGAATACTTAAGTGGGGAGTTTCTAAATCATCTCAAAGAAAATGGTATACTATCACAATGGACACCTCTTGCAACTCCACAATTGAATGGAGTTTCTGAAAGGAGGAACCGGACTTTGTTGGATATGGTTCGGTCCATGATGAGCTATACAGATCTTCCAGTATACCTTTGGGGTTATGCCTTAGAAACTTCAGCATATTTACTGAACAAGGTACCTTCTAAATCTGTTCCGAAAACTCCATATGAGATATGGAAAAGAAGGAAGCCAAGTCTTAAACACATTAAGATTTAGGGATGTCCAGCTTTTGTCAAGAAAGTTGAACCTGAAAAGCTGGAATTAAGATCCGTAAAATATAGGTTTGTGGGATATCCAAAAGAGACTTTAGGATATTACTTTTACACCGAACAAAGGGTGTTTATTTCCAGACACGCAACCTTCTTGGAGAAACAGTTTATCCTTGAAGGGAACAGTGGGGGCAAGGTTGAACTTAATGAAGTTCAAGAATCACAACCTACAATGGTTCAAGAGGGAGTACCTATTCAGAAAGTACAACCTTCTCTAGAACAGCCTGTACGTAGGTCAGATAGGGTGTCTCATCAACCTGAGAGGTATTATGGCCTTGTCATTGAGAATGACAATGACTTGTCACTTATTGATGGAGAAGACCCTATGACCTATGATGAGGCTATGAGTTGTGATGACTCAGAGAAATGGAAGAGTGCCATGAAATCCGAAATGGACTCCATGTATGCCAACCAAGTGTGGACTCTAGTTCAGGCACCTGAAGGTGTTAAGCCTATTGGGTGCAAGTGGGTATATAAGAGAAAGATTGGAGCAGATGGCCAGGTGGAGACCTATAAGGCTAGGCTAGTGGCAAAAGGATTTAAACAAAGGAAAGGGATTGACTTTGATGAAATCTATTCGCTGGTAGCCTTGCTTAAATCCATTCGGATTTTGCTTGCGATTGCGGCTTACTATGACTATGAGATCTAGCAAATGGACGTGAAAACGACCTTCCTCAATGGGAAACTTGAAGAGGATGTGTATATGACACAACCAAAAGGATTTTTTCTAAAGGAAATGAACATCTACTTTGTAAGCTGAATCGATCCATATACGGACTGAGGCAAGCTTCTCGCATATGGAATGCCCGTTTTGATGAGACAATCAAAGATTTTGATTTCATCAAAAATATGGATGAACCATGCATCTATAAGAAGGTTTGTGGGAGCGTGGTAACATTCATAATACTGTATGTGGACGACATACTTCTCATTGGGAATGATATACCGATGCTTCAATCAGTCAAAGTGTGGCTATCTAAGAACTTCATGATGAAGGACTTGGGAGAGGCATCTTACATTCTTGGAATGAAGATCTATAGAGATAGATCAAAGAGAATGTTAGGCTTGACCCAAAGTACGTACATCAAAAAAGTGCTAAAGAGATATAGCATGGAAAACTCCAAGAGAGGACTCATTCCCATGAGCCATGGAGTTTCTCTTTCCAAGAAAATGTCTCCAAAGACATCTGAGGAGAGAGAGCGTATGAGTAGGATTCCTTATGCTTCTGCAATAGGATCTATCATGTACGCAATGTTATGTACTCGACCTGATGTTGCTCACTCACTTAGTGTGACAAGCAGATTTCAGTCCGATCCAGGTGAAGAACACTGGAAAGCGGTGAAAAACATCCTGAAGTACTTGAGAAGGACTAAGGAAATTTTTCTTGTTTATGGTGGTTCTGAGTTGAAAATAGAGAGGTATACACGACTCTAGTTTTTAGTCAGAAATAGATGATAGTAAATCCATGTCAGGGTATGTGTTTACCCTAAATGGCGGGGCAGTTAGTTGGAAGAGTTCCAAACAGTCAACGACGGCTAACTCCACAGCGGAAGCAGTGTTAGTGTATACTGAAAATATTTATTTAAAGTATGTACATTTATTTCTGGCCAGTTTATTTGAGAATCATTTGAATGTTTACATGTTGTCTAATATTATATATTGTGAACAATCTAGTATCAAATGGGATATAGAATATTAGATTGTTAAATACGGTTATATAATATAATAAGGTTCACAGCACAGGTGGTGTTGGACAATCCACTGGTATGGCTGTAGTATTATTTAGATTAGTTTATATTGACTAATAAATAATACTAGTATACTTTGTGTATATTGAACATGATCAAATTTAGAATTGTTCCCTTAATACTGATTAAGAAGGAGAACTAAGATTCTATGTTATTATTAATGCTTAGGTTCTTAATCCGGAAATAGTAATTGACATGTGTATATTATTTACATGCTTTGATTTATATATGAAATAATTCATTTGAATTATATCATTATATTTTGGGTGATGGAATTATATACATGGCGGATATTATTTATTGAAGGAATCCATGTCCTGATAATATTCGGGTTAATGATGTCCCCTTGAAAGCTCAAAAAGATTTAATTATGTGAAACCCTGCAGGTGGAATTTATTCTGGCATAATTAAATAAAGGTTGAGTGGATGATCAAGGATAAAAGATATTAATTAAATAAATTATCAGTAATTTATTTAATTAATGGACATATGATATTTTAAACATGGGGAATTTAATAAGCAAATAATATTGGAACCGAATTAATTAAATTACGGTATTAGGAAAGGTAGTGCAAATATTAATTCTTTAGTGGATTGAATTAATATTTAATTACATTGGGCTAGGCTCAAGATGTAATTAGAAGGCCCAACCTAATTATCCATGGTCCCTATTGTAGCCTATATATATTCTTATTCTCTTCTTGCTTGGGATTATGTGAAAACATATTGTAGCCACCAAGGAGCAAGAAGAGAGGATAACTTGAGAAGACGGAGGCCACACTTCGCTCAAGGGAATTTGGGAATACAATAGAAGAGCGTGGAATCAACCATTAACAAGGTAATCCTCTTTTCGTAATCTTTATCGTAAAACGTAGTAACACCCTAAGTCTGTGGTTCCCAACAATTGGTATCAGAGCCTGGTAATGGGTTCTACGTTTTATGATATAATGTCCATGTCGTAATTATATATGCATTTATATAGTGTTTTGCTTATATTGTTTTTGATGCAGGTTGTTAATCCACTATTATGGCCATGTATATTTTAATTATGTGTTTGGATCCCACGTGGTTTAATCGTGGTTAATTTTTGTTTTGGTTTCCACGTGGTTTAATCGTGGTTGTAATTTACACGAGGGTTGATCGTGTTAGAATAGATTTTACAAAATTAGTTTTGTATTAGATCTATTTTTTTTGTAATTGTTCCGGGTATTTTGTAATAGTTATGTGCGATCGGAAATCAATTCCGGTAGTTTTTTGTTCCGCTGTGCAATTACAAGGGGCTGCTGTTGATGTTTGGATTGAACAGAATCAAAACAAAACTCACAGAAAAGCAACAGGCGCGCCGGGGGCTGCTGGGGCCGCTGTGGCAGCTGGGGCTGCTGGGGGCGTCGGGGCGCGCTTGGGGCAGATTTTTTTTGAGAGCTGGATTTTTTTTCAAGGGCCATAATAGTGGAAAATTTATTTTAATTTTTTCCATTAAATTTTAATTATTGCTTTAATTTATTGATTATGTGTGTCGTTAATTATGTGTGTAATTCTTTTAAAATTGCATGTTTAACTTAATTAGGACGACATGGACATAAATTTTATTTATTGCTTTAATTAAATGTTATATGTTGCTAAAATTATGTGTGTATTTTGAATGCATGATTAGACATAATTATAACAACATAGGGCCCCATTTAATTTTAAAATTCCTCAATTTTAATAAAAAATTCTAAGTGGGAGAGGGAATTAATATGAAATTAAATCCCATGGTCTCCATTATTGGTTGTAGGTAATTTAACACAAAGACGAATATAAATTATATATACGTCACCCATCGTGGCATGTAATTTATGGTGTCTAGGATGTTATAGAAATTACTAGAACAAACTTCTTAAATTAATTTTTTAAAGGAATAAAATACGGATTTTCTTTATTTCTGATTTGGGGCGATTTTGTCAAAAACGAGTTCATCGGACCTGTAAGGCTGTGGGTTTTAAGCGAGACCGATGTGACTCCTCCACTACCTGGAAATCAAACCATTGATGAATATTGAATTGAAGTATTCTGTTCAAGTCAAAATTACGAACATTGGAAGGTATACACGCCACCCATCGTGGCGTACCAAGGTCCATAGATTTCAAATAATTTAAGATTTGATGATGGTATACACTTAGCTATGAAAAATAATATAGTCCACCCCAACGTGGCATATTGTTTAGTAATAGGACCGAAGTAACATTTAAACAAAATTAGGTGGTATACATGTCACACATCGTGGCATACCAGAAGCTTATGGTGTTTAGATGTTAGTGCATTAAATTTTAATAATTGTTAGAGGAATCAATAGATCTTAATAATTAATGCACCCTTATTTATGTGATGTTTTTATGCATGATTCTCAGGATAAAATGGGCTTTAATCCACTATTCACCATACTTAAGGATAACAAACTTACCGGACCTAACTATATTGAATGGAAACGAAATTTGGACATTGTGTTGACTGCTGAGGAGTACAAGTTTTGCACTTATGAACCCAAGCCTGAACAGCCTGCTGTTGATGCTCCTGAAGATGAGAAAGAATATTATAAACGGTGGATTAAGGCTGATGAGATGTCGCGATGTTACATTCTGGCAGCAATGTCGGGTGTTTTGCAGCATCAACATCAGTCTATGGCCACTGCTTCGGATATGATCTTTAATCTCAAGGAACTTTTTGGAGATCAGAATAGGGCTGCTAGGCAAGTAGCCATGAAGGCTTTAATGAACACTCAGATGGCTGAAGGCACACCTGTAAGGGATCATGTTCTCAAGATGATGTCGCATCTGAATGAGATAGAGATCCTTGGTGCTGAACTTGACGGGGAAACCCAGATTGACATTATCCTTATGAGCTTGTCCAAGAGTTTTGAGCAGTTCCGCTTGAATTACAACATGAACAAGAGGCAGTATAGTCTCGCGGAACTGCTGACAGAACTTCAGGCAGCTGAAGGATTATTTCGGCAGAGTGTTCAAGTGAATGTGGCTGAGAAAGGTTCTTCCTCTAAGCCGAAAGGTATTAAGAAGAAGAAAAAGGCTCAGACACAGAAAGCTGTGAAGGCAGTGGGAGTTCAGGGTGGTATGAAAAAGCCTAAGGGAAAGTGCTTCAGATGCAAACAGTCAGGTCACTGGAAACAGGATTGTCCTCTTCCTAAGAAGACAAACAATACTGGTATGTCTCTTTCTCTAGTTACAGAAACATTTATAGCGGCTATATCTATGAGCACTTGGTGTGTAGATACAGGAGCCACTGATCATGTTTGTAATTCTATGCAGGGGTTCCAACTATCCAGAATGCTTAGAGATGGTGAGATATACGTGTTCATGGGAGATGCTACGAAAGTAGCAATAGTTGCAGTAGGAGTTATTCATTTATCTTTTGGTTCTCATAGGATTTTGGTTTTGAACAATTGTCTTTATGTACCTTCTTTTAGAAGGAATTTAATTTCGGTTTCTAAACTTGCTTTGGATGGTTATAATGTTTGTTTGGATCGTAATGTTTCTATTATGATGAATAAACGAATTATATGTTCTGGTACATTGCAAGACAATTTGTATATAATTAATCCTAGTCAACCTGCACTGCAACTGCAATTTAGGGAATTGAACAACACATCTTTTAACTCTACTAAAAGAAAGGAACCTTCTAGTTTGAACCAAACATATCTTTGGCACTTGTGATTAGGTCATATTAACTTGAGGAGGATTCAAAGACTGGTAGTAGACGGGCCTTTAAGCTCATTGGCAGTGGAGCCATTTCCAATTTGTGAATCCTGTTTGGAAGGTAAAATGACTAATAGGCCTTTCAAGGAAAAGGGGAATAGAGCCAAACAAGTATTAGAATTGGTTCACTCTGATTTATGTGGACCCATGAATATCTAAGCAAGAGGTGGTTATGAATATTTCATCACTTTCATTGATGATTATTCTAGATATGGGTACGTTTATTTGTTGCGCCGTAAGTCTGAGTGCTTTGATAAGTTCAAAGAGTACAAAGCTAAAACGGAGAAGCGACTTAATAAAAGTATCAAGTCACTACGATCAGATCGTGGTGGCGAATACTTGCTTGGAGAATTTAGGGAATATTTATCAAAAAATGGGATAAAATCCCAGTTAACTACACTAGGCACACCCCAGCCAAACGGTGTAGCAGAGAGAATGAACCAGACTCTTTTAGAGAGTGTTAGATCGATGATGAGTTATTCGGATTTACCCAAGTCATTTTGGGGACATGCCTTAGAGACAGCAGCTTATCTTCTAAACTTAGTACCTTCTAAGTCGGTTCCTAAAACCCCCTTAGAATTGTGGACCGGGGATAAACCGAGTCTAAGACATATTCGAATATGGGGTTGTCCAGCACATGTGCTGAACAAGAACGTGACTAAGTTAGAATCTCGTACAGAAGTAAAGTTGTTTGTAGGCTACCCCATGGGAACGAAAGGATATTTATTTTATAGTCCGAAGAATCGGAATGTCATTGTTAGCACCAATGCAAGATTCTTGGAGGAGGACTATATAATGAATCACAAACCCATGAGTAGTGTCATTTTAGAGGAACTAGTGGGAGGGACAAATAATACCCATGAAGTTGTAGTACAAGTAGAACAACCACAACATAATGTACAACCTGTCACTAATACCGCACCAGTGCCTCGTCGTAGTGGGAGGGTTGTTAACAGCCTGATAGATTCATGTTTTTGGGAGAGTCTTCAGACTTGGTCCCTGGTGAACATGATGATGATCCCCGTACATACGAAGAGGCAGTACAAGACAAAGATGCAGATCTTTGGCAAAAGGCGATGGAATCTGAGATAGAATCAATGTATTCTAATCAGGTCTGGGAGCTCGTGGAACCACCCAAAGGTATAAAACCTATTGGATGTAAGTGGATCTACAAGAAAAAGAGGGGATTAGATAAAAAGGTGAAAGCCTGGAAAGCAAGACTTGTTGTGAAAGGGTATACTCAGAAAGAAGGTATCGATTATGAGGAAACCTTTTCACCGGTAGTCATGCTTAAGTCAATCCATATTCTTTTATCTATAGCAGCTCATCTCAATTATGAGATTTGGCAAATGGATGTCAAGACAGCTTTTCTTAATGGAAGTCTTGAAGAAACCATCTATATGCAGCAACCAAAAGGATTCATTAAGGAAGGCCAAGAGAATCTGGTATGTAAGCTTAAGAGGTCTATTTATGGACTTAAACAAGCTTCTAGAGACTGGAATATTCGTTTTGATCAGGCAGTCCAGTCATATGGATTTGATCAAAGTCCAAGCGAATCGTGCGTGTATAAGAGAAGTGAAGGTAATGCAGTGGTTTTTCTAGTACTATATGTAGATGATATTTTACTCATTGGAAACAATGTTGAAATGTTGTCATCAGTAAAGGCATGGTTGTTCAAACAATTTGACATGAAGGACTTAGGTGAAGCGGCATACATCCTTGGGATCAAAGTTATAAGGGATCGCAAGAAAAGGATGTTGGCTTTATCTCAAGAGCCCTACATTGATGAAGTATTAGCTCGTTTTAACATGCAGAACTCCAAGAAAGGTTTTTTACCTTTTAAGCATGGAGTTGCTCTATCTAAGAAGCAGTGTCCTTCGACACCTGAGGATATAGAGAGCATGAAAGCAGTTCCTTATGCTTCAGCATGTGGAAGCTTAATGTATGTTATGTTATGTACGAGGCCTGACATCTGCTTTGCTGTAGGCATGGTTAGTAGATATCAGTCGAACCCAGGTCAGGAACATTGGAGTGCAGTAAAAACTATACTCAAGTACCTGAGAAGGACTAAGGAGTATATGTTAATTTACAAGGCCTCAGATCTATTTCCTTTGGGATATACTGATTCAGATTTCCAATCAGATAGGGATAAGAGGAAATCAACCTCGGGATATGTTTTTACTTTGGGAGGTGGAGCCATTATATGGAAGAGTGTAAAGCAGAAATGCATTACAGACTCCACCATGGAGGCCGAGTACGTGGCGGCCTCTGAGGCTGCCAAGGAGGCTGTATGGTTCAGGAACTTCCTTTTGGACTTAGATGTGGTACCTAATTTGCCTAGGAGCTTGACGGTGTATTGTGATAACACTGGTGCTATGGCAAATTCAAAGGAACCGTGAGACCACAAAGCAGCTAAACATATTGAACGTAAGTATCATCTCATACGAGGAATCGTAAAGCGAGGGGATATAGTTGTGGCTCACATATCATCAGAAGACAACCGAGCAGATCCTTTCACAAAGAGCTTGCCAACCAAGGTTTTTGACAAGCATGTGGAAGCGATAGGAGTCAGATGGATGGACACATAGATTTTTATGTAATAGTGGATTAAATAAACACTGATGTACACATAAAATATTTTGAGTATAAGTAGGAGATTGTTAGTGTATACTGAAAATATTTATTTAAAATATGTACATTTATTTCTAGCCAGTTTATTTGAGAATCATTTGAATGTTTACATGTTTTCTAATATTATATATTGTGAACAATCTAGTATCAAATGGGATACGGAATATTAGATTGTTAAATACGGTTATATAATATAATAAGGTTCACAGCACAGGTGGTGTTGGACAATCCACTAGTATGGCTGTAGTATTATTTAGATTAGTTTATATTGACTAATAAATAATACTAGTATACTTTGTGTATATTGAACATGATCAAATTTAGAATTGTTCCCTTAATACTGATTAAGAAGGAGAACTAAGATTCTATGTTATTATTAATGCTTAGGTTCTTAATCCGGAAATAGTAATTGACACGTGTATATTATTTACATGCTTTGATTTATATATGAAATAATTCTTTTGAATTATATCATTATATTTTGGGTGATGGAATTATATACATGGTGGATATTATTTATTGAAGGAATCCATGTCCTGATAATATTCGGGTTAATGATGTCCCCTTGAAAGCTCAAAAAGATTTAATTATGTGAAACCCTGCAGGTGGAATTTATTCTGGCATAATTAAATAAAGGTTGAGTGGATGATCAAGGATAAAAGATATTAATTAAATAAATTATCAGTAATTTATTTAATTAATGGACATATGATATTTTAAACATGGGGAATTTAATAAGCAAATAATATTGGAACCGAATTAATTAAATTACGGTACTAGGAAAGGTAATGCAAATATTAATTATTTAGTGGATTGAATTAATATTTAATTACATTGGGCTAGGCTCAAGATGTAATTAGAAGGCCCAACCTAATTATCCATGGTCCCTATTGTAGCATATATATATTCTTATTCTCTTCTTGCTTGGGATTATGTGAAAACATATTGTAGCCACCAAGGAGCAAGAAGAGAGGATAACTTGAGAAGACGGAGGCCACACTTCGCTCAAGGGAATTTGGGAATACAATAGAAGAGCGTGGAATCAACCATTAACAAGGTAATCCTCTTTTCGTAATCTTTATCGTAAAACGTAGTAACACCCTAAGTCCGTGGT
Source organism: Apium graveolens (assembly GCF_009905375.1). Lineage (NCBI taxonomy): Eukaryota > Viridiplantae > Streptophyta > Magnoliopsida > Apiales > Apiaceae > Apium > Apium graveolens. The sequence continues at coordinate 232,682,121 of NC_133650.1, read as the reverse complement.
TCCCAACAAGCAGAGTATATAGCTGCAAGTGAAGCTGCAAAAGAAGCTGTTTGGATAAAGAAATTTGTTTCGGAGTTGGGAGTTGTTCCTAGAATAGAAGAGCCAATAATGTTGTATTGTGACAATAATGCGGCAATAGCACAAGCTAAGGAACCAAGATCTCATAAGAATTCCAAGCATGTTCTGCAGCGCTTTCATCTGATTAGGGAGATTATTGAAAGAGGAGATGTCAACGTCAAGAGAGTTGACACACATAACAACATAGCAGACCCTTTAACAAAGCCACTTTCTCAAAGTCACTTTGATCGTCATAAAGACATGATGGGTATTAGATACCAGAGTGATTGGCTTTAGTACAAGTGGGAGATTGAAAGAGATGTGTCCTAAGTCCAATCATGTATGATGATTTAGGAATAACTTTTATGTAATCTGTTTTGATTTCAATTATATTAATAAAAGACTTATTTTGTTTTTATTGCGGGCTTTATCTATTTAAGTGTTTAAATAAGATATACCATAGTTTAGAGTAAAGCTTTTTATGGATTATGATGAGATCATAATAATGAGACCTAAAAGATGATAACTCTGAACTTAAATAGTTCCTGGTCGTAGGATTACTAACTGGTAATTAGTAATCCGGAAAGATCGGTACATACTATGCTTGCTTCATTTTGAAGGATGTCTGTTCTCATAGACATTTGTGTTGTGACACTATAGCTAGTATGTAGGTGCTTATTATAGAATAAGTTCACTGAACATGGCTCGCACAACTGAACAACTGATGGAGTTCACTCACGTGTCAGCAGATGTTCACATAGTGATAGTTGTACAAGTATCCTTAGATTTGAGGTCATCATAGTCCTCTTGTGTACACCGAACTATACTTTGGTTTAGTTCTTAGTCTCCAGGGACATTAATAAGGGCTCTACTATAACGACTCGTGTATTTTTATTTTATTTCTAATACTTGGAAGTGTAATAAAAGTTTAAGTAAATAAATAAAAGGTGTGTATTGATTTTGGCAGCGGTTATTGATTGTTATCTAATTATTTTTGATTTGTTGATATGTGGGATTGGAATTATGTGATTTATTGGCGAGTTATATGATTTTATTTCACTTGTAAAAGTGATTTTATTGTAATTTTAATTTCATAAATATTTGGGTTATCTTTAAAATTGGTTTTCTAATTTTACAATTTCGATAATTACTTTTAGGACTTTATAAAATTGAGAAATCAATATTTCGTTAATTATTCATTTTTAAATGATTTTCTGAGTGTGTTAAATGCTAAAATCCATATTTAATTATGGGAATCTTTAAAAATTATGAAACTTATATTTTATTAAGTTCGTATTATTTTGAGAATTTTAAAATTATTTTGGAAATTTTCGGAAGTCGTTTCACCCGCCCGTTGTTTCGTTTATTTGTTAAAAACGGGTACCAGTTGCGTTTTAGAAATTGTTTAAAAATTTCAAAATATATATTTTTATAAACCCCGGACTATTTACAATACTATAAAAGTATTATCGGGATTTAATGAGATTGTTTTCGAGGTGCCCTGACTCGTTGATTTCAAAATTCGGTTAAATAATTGACCCCTAATACTCAGGGACACGTGTTAACAATTCATAAAAGAATATCAACACGCATCCCATTTGAGGGACACGTGCAGGCAGACAGTTTATTTCCCAAAAACATCAACTCTTTGTCCCTGTCTCTCTATCTCGATCTCTCTACAGTCTCCTCTCTCTCCCCTTCTTTATTCGGTCATCTTCCATTTTCTTCTCTGTTTCCTTCGTTTCTTTTTCTTTCCCGTCGATTCCATCCGTGTTGCTCTCGGTTATTCCGGTGAGTTCTCCGGCCGAATTTCCGGCGATTCTTTATGTAAGTCATATGTCATAGCCTATTTGTATATTCGAGGATTCAACTCAACTCAAATAAGAATGTAATAAGTAAATATTGGATCTACCATCAAAAGAGATCTCACAGAGTAATATCTGTCAAAGGATTCAGAAACAAGGTTCATCTACAGACTTGAGGAATTAATTCACTGGAAGAAGTTCAAGAAATTGATCATGCCTCAGTGATATAAATCAAGAGTGTGGATTTAATCAAGTGACAGAGATCTCGTCAGAGTATCATTAATTACAAGGATTTAATCTGAAGAAAATCAAAGTATCAAAGTCAAGACATGAAGAAACGTCACGGAAGTTAGTCACTCATGAACCAGACAGTACATCGAGTGTCAACGTTGAAGTGGTGGATTTGATTCATATATTTCAGTGATTTTCAGAAGATATTCAGAAGAATGGATGCTGCTCAAGATTAGTATTAATTATCTATTAATTAATTAAGTCATATAATTTAATTAAGAGAATAAATTATATCTGCAAAGATTAATTTATTTTATTAATTGAATTAATTGATTAATTAATTAAGAATTAATATTAAGGTTTTTCAGAATTTTTAATTGGTTAAAATCTGTTTTAATTCCAAAAAGACAACTGATTGTATTAGTATGACAATCGGTATGACAATCAATAGTCATACCGAAAGTCATGCTAATTCAGTTGATTGTCTTACCAGAATTATTATTAGATTAAAATCACTTATTAATTCAGCAAAAACAATCTGTTTGAACTACTATGACAATCGGTATGACAATTGATTGTCATACCGAAAGTCTTGCTAGTTCATTCTGATTGTCTTGCTAGTTCTAATCAATAGTCCTACTGATTGTCTTGCTGAACTAAGGATTGTCTTTCCAGTTCTATTTCATTCGGTTGATTGATTAAAAGAAGTAGAAGCAGTTCATTCTTCATTATCCAACAAACAGAAGTCAAGAACACAGCAAAAAGAAAAAGAAGCAGAACAATATTATATTCTTCTCTACAAAACTTCAAGATCAATTTCTAGATTGTAAAGTTAAATTCAATCAACTAGAAATCTTTATCTTGTTCTTGTGTAACAATCTAGCGGATCAAAATCCCTAGAACTTAATCTCAAATCGCGTTTAGCATTTGATTCTAATTATTGCAAAAATAGAAAAAGTTCATGTCGAATTTATTCTAAATTTGTGATAATTAATTTGAGATTAATTCTTTGTAATCGATACAGTTGTTGTAACACCTTTCAAGTTTAATAATATTTTTATTTAACTTGAATTTTGTTTCACATTTTTTATTCCGCATTTAATTCGATTATTCGGTACTGTTTGTATTCAACCCCCCCTCTACAAACACATTGGGACCTAACAATTGGTATCAGAGCCTTCTAATTAACGAACAAATCAAGATCCTAGACTTTTGTGATTTTTCAACTCCTTGAATTTTTATTTATTCAAAAATTCATAATGACTTCACAAAAAGTTGGAACCGTTAAAATTCCACAATTTGATAAAGAGAATTATATTATGTGGAAGAAGAAGATGCTCTTGTTTTTACAAGTTGCAAATCCCAAATATTCAAACTTGTTAAAGAAGGGTATAAAAACTCCAATGGTTATTGAACCGGAGGTGATAGTAGATGATGTGGTGACTACTAAAGCTAGAACCTATCCAAAAGAGCCCGAAGATTTTACTCTTGCTGAGAAGGAAGAAGCCTCCTTGGATGCCAGCCTTCAATTAATATTAATTGATTCCCTTGATCCCTTGATGAACAGACATGTGATGAACTGTAAAAATTCCAAACACATGTGGGAAACTATTGAGGTGATTAATGAAGGCACAGAGGAAGTTAGGGAGAACAAGTTGGAGATCCTAACCTCTGAGTATGAATATTTTAAATCAAATCCAGGAGAAGGAATTACTGAAGTGTTTGAGAGGTACAATGCGTTGATCAACAACCTGAACATAAATGGTAAGTATTATTCAATTAGGGAGGTCAACAAAAAGTTCCTTTTAACACTACCAACTCATCTTGAACATAGAATCACTGCCATTAGAGAAGCTAGAGATCTGAGTGAGATTTCTTTGGACAGGCTCTATGGAGTGTTAAAAACCTATGAGTTGGAGCAGATTCAACAGAAGGAAGTCTACGGGAAGGATAGAATGGTCAGCACATCTACTGCACTTGTAGCTGAAGGTCAACAACAACAGCAATCTCAACAATTGGAGAGAATGGTACAGTGTTCCAAGGCTGAGGAAAATATGTTAGTAGCAGAATATGATCCTCCTACTACAAATCAATCAAGTTATGATTTTTATTCCTTGGAAGAGCTGGAGCAATTGGAAGACGAGTCAATGGCCCAAATTGTCAAGAGATTCTCCCATGTCAGATTCAAGAGGAATCCTAAGCTTAAGTACAAGTCCAACTACAACAAATTCCAGAAAGGTGGATCTTCATCCTCTAACACCAGCAGTGGTGGATACAAAAAAGGGATGTTTGATCGGAGCACCATTAGATGCTATAACTGCAATGAGTTGGGACACTTTGCCACAGAATGTAGGAAGTCAAAGCAAGTAAGAAAGAACTCTGAAAGGGCTTATCTGGCAAAGGGAAGAAGCTGGGATGATACTGACAGTGAAGATGAAGAAGAAGGAAATCTTGCTCTTATGGCTATTGATGGAAAAGCTTCATCGTCAAGAATAGAGGTAAAACTTTCTGATGCTGAAATGGTTTATCATCTAAGAGGTAACTTAGATTGTGCACGTCGTGATAATGAACTGTTAAGTTTACAGATCACAGACCTTGAGAAAGAGGTCAATGAATTAAGACTTGTGCACATTAATCAAGACAAATTAAAAGAATAAGTATCTTTTCTAGAGAATAGAGTTGACTGTTATAGAAAACTCGAAACTATTCTCAAAGACAAGATCACCGGTCTTGAGACTAAGGTTAGAGCCTACTTCAATTCTTGTTCGAAGGCTAAAGAGTTCTACAGTAAGCAAGCTGTTAATCAAACATCTGGAATAGGTTATGATTACAATGTTGCTATTGGAGAATTAGGCATAAACTCCCCTCCTCATGTATGTGCTAAAGGGAGGGAATTACCACATGTGTTTAAGGGTGTTGATGAACCCCTCTATAAAGCATCAATTGCTGAACCATTTGATGCGACCTCTTCTGTTATTCAAGAAGAAATACGTGCTGAAGATCATGCTAATGAGAAGGTTGTGTCCGAGTCAAGTGTGTCGAAAGTTGCAGTCAAAGTTGTGAAAGCAACTGAGACTAACTCAGACATACATGAGTTGGATAACAAAAATGCCATGTCTACCATGCATAAATTGCCTGCTGTTAATCACTCTCATAAAACATGTGGTGTTTCTAATTGTATGTCTTGTGCTTTTAATATGATGTATGCTTATTTTAATGGTAATAATGCTTCTAGTGATAAGACTACTCCTCGTCAGCATGTGAATAACAAGAGGCATGATAGGTCTAAGACTGCTAGTCCTTCTAAGGCTAAAAAGGAGACATTTGTGCCTAAGCTTAAACAGAAATTTGTTAAGGCTGTTTACAAGGTCAAATGTTCAGTCATTGAGGATGTTGAGACCATTAAAATTAAAAATGTTGTTTTGTCTGACAAAGGACAATTCTACAAGTTTTCCGGGCCCAACCAAGTTTGGGTTCCGAATAAGGTCTAATCCATTTGAAGTGCAGGGCAGTATACAGGTGTAACCGGTAGTGTGGATTCTTGACAGGTGGATCATCAAGACATATGACCGGAGATAGAGCCCTGCTATCAAATGTGGATTGAGAAAGCTGGCCCCCTGGTTACCTTTGGAGATAACAGCAAAGGTTTATCTGAGGGATATGGCTGTTTGCAAGCTGGATATGTTATCAGTGAAATTTTGTATAATGTGCTATGTTATTATCAGGAAGCAGTATCTAACATATAGCACCAGTGACGAGACTTGGGAATATTACGACATATCAAGCACCTGCTGCACATTACACTTGGAATTGAACTCTAGTAAGATGTGTACAAGTGTACTCCTGTTTGGTGAGTCAAAAGAGGAAGTCAGTGCACCACAGTTCATGGACTTTGCAGTTGCAGATCTATTGGACTATGCAATCTCTTCTTCATAATCTCACTTCAGGTTGGTATGAACTAGTATACTGCTCAAGCAATCGTCAAGGACATGGTATGGCACTCTAACTGCAGTTACAGTTTTATATGAATAAGTAGAGTCGTCATATTAATAACTATCTTATCACTAGGCACAAACATATTGTTTTATATGTGCAGTGATATATTGATAATGCTATTATTGAACTCAAACTTCTTTATACATTAGTGATTTATTATTTCATGAAAAATCTTTTGAAATCACTATTATAAATCATTTTCTCTCTATTACCATATGTTCTGTGATACAGGTTCAGTCTCTAATGACTTTCTTTCATTGACAGTCATGAGGTTGAAAACCCACAACATCTATCCCATACTGTAAAGACAAACACAGAAACAGAACCAACCAACACTCTCTTACCACTAAATGTAGTATAAATGAGCGTGAGGGAGATAGTGCCTTAGTGCACCACATAAGGAAGGTTCTGTAGTCAACCCAGTAGCTCTGTCTCCTACATAGATGAGTAGTATTTAAACCGAGACAACTGCTAGCCCCCATACATCTTCTCAAAAAGATGTAATGGCTGAAAAGTCTAAAAAATAGTTACTAGATTCATTCTCTTAACAGGGTGTGTCTATTAAATTTTGCCCGTCGGCCAAGGCATCCGATGTAGTGTCACCACTTCAAACATAATCAATTCTTGATTCACAAGGAGAGGTTACACACACAAAGGATGAGTTGACGGAAACAAGAGTTTCGACCATTTTAAGGTCAGATTCGATTGTTCAAGGTTCGTTAGTGGACCAATTGCCTTTACAGGTGTTAGGAGAGGATACTGATCCAAAAGCCATATGTCAGTGGTCAGTGTCTACCTCCCCAGGCTTAAATCCCCTGGATGCATCTGCGGATAGTGGATCTGACATAGGTGCAGATCGGCAACTTATTGACAATGATTCAGATATTACCTGATGAGTCACAAGGAAATGTCTTCACAGACAATAGAAAGGAACTTTGATCTTTATGCTAAATTCCTTGGATCATTGTTTACCTTCCCAGAATTCAAATCTGGAACCCTAAAAGGGAAACTAACAACTTGTAAATTATGACTCAGATTCATCTGACGAGTTTAAGGATGGGGATTTGTGAACTCCCATTGCACCACCGGTGACCTCCTTAAGGATGGCTAAGGTGATTTTCCTTGCAGGTACAGCTGGATTATAGAGCTATGAGAGAAGAGTGATACACTTGTGAGAATGAGTGTAAACACGAGTGGAGAGAAGAGTGAAACACATGTGAGGTACACTAAAACAGAATCACACACTCACAGTGAGGAAGAAAGAGAAACTACTTGTTATTTCTTTTCCAACCAAGTGAAATATGAGAACTCCTTCAGACGACGGCATACATTCCTTCTTTAAGGGGGAGATAAAAGCTTAAGTAATAGTTTGGAGGATTCCCCAACTAAGGGGGAGAAATAGCAGGGAGTAAGAAAAAGATCCAACATGTACACTAAGGGAAGAAGCTATTTTCAAAAGGGGAGTACCATTGGTTTTTATCTGCGGATCCTATTGTACGGGAGAGGTGGTAAACGAAGGTGATCTTCTTTAATCAGTTGATTCTCATAGGGGGAGAAGCAAGAGAGATATGTGCTTCTCAACAGGAAATGTGGTTGTACAAATGAAGATGGAACTACTTGAAGATATGTTCAGTCTAGAGGAACATCTACTTGGAATCTGGAAAATGTTAAATTACTATTTACTTTGCATTTCTTTTTATATCTTTTTCTTATTTATTAGTTGAGTTATCCTCTAGGTATTTGTGTGTTATTGTCTAACAAACAAATAGGGGGAGATTGTAAGTCATATGTCATAGCCTATTTGTATATTCGAGGATTCAACTCAACTCAAATAAGAATGTAATAAGTAAATAGTGGATCTACCGTCAAAAGAGATCTCACAGAGTAATATCTGTCAAAGGATTCAGAAACAAGGTTCATCTACAGACTTGAGGAATTAATTCACTGGAAGAAGTTCAAGAAATTGATCATGCCTCAGTGATATAAATCAAGAGTGTGGATTTAATCAAGTGACAGAGATCTCGTCAGAGTATCATTAATTACAAGGATTTAATCTGAAGAAAATCAAAGTATCAAAGTCAAGACATGAAGAAACGTCACGGAAGTTAGTCACTCATGAACCAGACAGTACATCAAGTGTCAACGTTGAAGTGGTGGATTTGATTCATATATTTCAGTGATTTTCAGAAGATATTCAGAAGAATGGATGCTGCTCAAGATTAGTATTAATTATCTATTAATTAATTAAGTCATATAATTTAATTAAGAGAATAAATTATATCTGCAAAGATTAATTTATTTTATTAATTGAATTAATTGATTAATTAATTCAGAATTAATATTAAGGTTTTTCAGAATTTTTAATTGGTTAAAATCTGTTTTAATTCCAAAAAGACAACTGATTGTATTAGTATGACAATCGGTATGACAATCAATAGTCATACCGAAAGTCATGCTAATTCAGTTGATTGTCTTACCAGAATTATTATTAGATTAAAATCACTTATTAATTCAGCAAAAACAATTTGTTTGAACTACTATGACAATCGGTATGACAATTGATTGTCATACCGAAAGTCTTGCTAGTTCATTCTGATTGTCTTGCTAGTTCTAATCAATAGTCCTACCGATTGTCTTGCTGAGCTAAGGATTGTCTTGCCAGTTCTATTTCATTCGGTTGATTGATTAAAAGAAGCAGAAGCAGTTCATTCTTCATTATCCAACAAACAGAAGTCAAGAACACAGCAAAAAGAAAAAGAAGCAGAACAATATTACATTCTTCTCTGCAAAACTTCAAGATCAATTTCTAGATTGTAAAGTTAAATTCAATCAACTAGAAATCTTTATCTTGTTCTTGTGTAACAATCTAGCGGATCAAAATCCCTAGAACTTAATCTCAAATCGCGTTCAGCATTTGATTCTAATTATTGCAAAAATAGAAAAAGTTCATGTCGAATTTATTCTAAATTTGTGATAATTAATTTGAGATTAATTCCTTGTAATCGATACAGTTGTTGTAACGCCTTTCAAGTTTAATAATATTTTTATTTAACTTGAATTTTGTTTCACATTTTTTATTCCGCATTTAATTTGATTATTCGGTACTGTTTGTATTCAACCCCCCCTTCTACAAACACATTGGGACCTAATACTTTTTTCCTTGTTTGGTTTGCTATATATATATATACTCCTGTATATATATCTGTGTGGATGCTGTGGGTGTGTGTATGTGTGTGTGTTGTGTGTGTATGTTGACGGGTGTGTGTTGGTGTTTGTGGCGGTGGTTCGCCGGTGTTGCTGTTTGTTCTTCCCTGTTTGCGCGTGTGGCGCGTGGCTGTTGGGTTAATTTGACATTATTTAATTAATTTTCTGCAAGATTTTATTTGAGTAATTTCGTGATATAAATTATCGAATGTGCGGGAAATTTTTTAATTAATCGGTGAAGTTTCGCGTTGGAAACCCGAGAATTTATCGGGTACCCATAAAATTTTGCCACCATCCGCAATGACTTTTACGAGCGGACGGTGGACGGTGATGACGATGTTCTGAGTCCTAAATTCTATAAATAAATAAAATAAAATAATTATGTAAATTATGTTTGGATTTAAATAACTAATTTTGATTGGTATTGGGTTGTACGGAATAATATTGTGGATTGTTGGGAATTGTTGACGTCGATTATAATCGACGGGTAGTCTTATAAATAAATAAATGCTGCCAAAATTTTCTAAAATATATTTGTAATCGTATATAGTTATGTTTTACGTGTTATCCCTATTTATGTTCGAGAAATGAAATTACATAATTATATGTATAATAATGATACGAGTTTTGGGGTTATTAGGATTTGAGGATATCAAGCATGTCGATATAACTAATTAGGGTATTCTGTAATTGTAGATCCCGGTCGAGTTGTTCCTGGATCAAAGTCAGCGTGAAAGCTATTTAGGGTTTGTAAAGCGTTGCAAGGCAAGTACCTCTGACCATTCTTTTATGGTTCAGTGCATATGAATAGCTAAGTGTTTTATTTTCGTAATGGAACAGAAACGTTTTAGGTTACGTATCCCCTGTAGTTATAAAATTACTATTTTCAAATTGTTTTGGGGAAAAGTAACTTCGAAAGGTACCAGTCTCAAATGAAATGATTTGCGAAACGGATTTTATATGTGTGCTGGTTAATTAAATGATTTTGAAAATGAGATAGGTACAAGTGTTTTGAAAACTGGATAAAACGGTCATATATGGGATACATTGGGGCCAGAGTAGGCCTATTGAGGTGGCGTAAAAGGCTAACTCGGTTGCGCGCATTATAAAACCGATTAGTCCAGCAGGTCAGAGACCTAGCTAGTCTCTGAGTTCCGGAACAGGTAAATGGGATGGCAGTTAGAGCCGTCTGGTGTTTATAGCCTGATCAGCTGCATTCACATATCCGCTATGTATATGATTGGGATTTGTGAATTAAATAAGAGCATGAATGATTGATACAGCGGTTTTATAAAATGATTAGCATGCTAAAATTGAACTCTGGTATTACACAACACACTACTATGTTATTTTCGCAAAGCATGCTAATTAGTGATATCCAGTTATGTTGATTGTCATTATGAAATGTTGATATTATGATTACAGCTCTATTCCCATTATTGTTACATTAATGTTTTATTCTGTTATTCATATTTGGTACTGCTGAGCGATTATGCTCACCCTTGCAAACTGTTATGTATATTTTGCAGATGCCTAGAAGATCAGTCAGACCGACCTATATTCCCGCCCCTTCTGGACCTGGCTCCTCTGAGGTAGTTTGTATCAGACCATGAGGTCTGAGGAGTTGCTGAATAAAGTTAGTGTGTCTTAGATATTGAATAAAGAGTTTGTAATAGTGAAAACCTGAATTATACTTGAACCTGGACCGGATCTTGGTTCGGGGTCAAGTTAGTATATTTTAATAATAATTTTGTTGTTTATATTTTTAGTAATTGTGATTAGTGATGTCAACTCCTGACCCCGGGGTTGAGGCCGTCACAGTTGGTATCAGAGCTACAGGTTCAAGTCCCTAATTCAGGTTAGGGATTATATCGAGTAGGTGATAATGTGAGTTTTAAGTGTAAGTCAGCAACTCATATAGAGGAGCAGACCTTTAGAGTCAGTCGAGGGTTCCGACGGCGTTACCCTGGCATCTATTAAATGTTTTGATAGAATTGCCTTGACCTGGTTGTGTCTTGTCTATATATTATTATGTTGACAGTGTCCTATTGCAATTTCGAGCTCTCCATCTCGGGAGAATCCTTCTGATTCGGATAGCTCAGATTCGGAGAAACCCCTTGATGCTGTTACCGAGGAGACCCCTATGCCTCCTCCCCCAGTTCCTTCTTTTGTGCCTCGAGACATCCCTGGATCTGGTCCTCATCCCCGTTGGGTACGTAGGTCTGTGTCTACTGTCAGGGATTTCCCTCCCGGTTGCGGTCCCAGTTCTTCCATGATGAGACCTCCGGTACCTCCTGTGGCCCCTAGTGGTACTTCTTCACCGATCCCTTATCATGTCCATAGGGCGGTGAATACTTCCTTTATCAGAGATCAGAGTCCAGAGTTTGCTGCCCAGTTGGACCAGGTACCTATTATACCATTTCAGGGTATTTCTGCCCCTTCCCCTGAGGTACGAGCCCGTGTGAGAGCATTGACCCAGATGGCTGTAGAGAGGGCTAGATCTATTGACCGTTTCATTAGCTCAGAGTTCAGAGCTGTGCAGTATCCGGACCTAGTGAACTGGCTAGTGTTTGAGCTAGGTTCCATTGGTGGCAGTGGTAGTGGCTAGACAGAGCTGCTGTAGAGGGATGTAGAGCTCAGAGTTGACCTCCAGGAGTTCTGCAGTTGTTTACTTACAATTGCAAAAACAACAACAACAACAACAGCAGCTCATACAGCAACAACAACAGCAAATCCAACAGCAGCAACTACAAATCCAACAGCAGCATGAGATGAGAGGGGCAAATCAAGGTTTCAGTTTTAAGTCTTTTCAAGCAGTGAAGCCCCCAGAGTTTAAAGGAGAGGTAGATCCTGTTGCTGCCAGGATATGGTTAAAGGAAATGGAAAAAGCGTTTGCGCTCACTAAGGTGAGTGAGGATTTAAAGACTGATTATGCTAGTTATTTTCTGAGGAATGATTCGAATTATTGGTGGGAATTTACGCGAGCCCTAGAAGGAGAAGGTCCGGTTCCCTGGGCCAGATTCACAGAATTGTTTTTGGAAAAATACTTTCCAGCCTGTCTCCAAAGTCAAATGGAGATGGAATTTTTGGAGCTGAAACAAGGAAATAGGAGTGTCACGGAATATGAAGTGAAGTTTACGGAGTTGGCCCGTATAGCACCGGAATATGTGAGTTCAGAAGCCCAACGAGCGAAGCGGTTTCAACAAGGGTTGAAGCCAGAAATAAGGAGTGGAGTTGTAGCCTTACAACTCAAGACATATACTTCGGTAGTTCAGGCTGCCCTGGTGATAGAAAGTGATCAGAAATTAGCTGCAAAAGAGTAGGCTGAGAAGAAAAGAAAATTTGAAAGTGGACCCGCTAGATCAGAATCAGGAATAGCGAGTCGGAAGTTTCAGCGTTGGTTTGGAAGGAATAATAATAAAAAGTTTAAAGGGCAGAAGTTTCCCCAAGTTAAGCCCGGTACAACATCAGTTAACTCTGCCCCGACAAGGATGAGTAAGCCAGTGGTTGATTGTAAGATGTGTGGGAAAAAGCATAGTGGACAGTGCCGAGAGAATGTTAACTATTTTAAGTGTGGACAGAAAGGTCACTATTCCACGGAATGTAAGTCCGAGATTCAAGGAATTACTTGTTTTAGTTGCGGCAAAGTGGGACACATAGCTAGGAATTGCAAGTCAGTGACCCAAGGTAATGCGGGAAGGAGTGTGTCTCAAGGACCAGCAACCAGTACTGCGAGAGCTAGGACTTTTAAGATGACCCAGAAGTCTCCAGTTCATGATTCTGATGTGGTTGCAGGTACGCTTACTTTAAATTCCGTACCTGTTAACGTTTTGTTTGATTCGGGAGCGTCCAAATCTTTTATATCTGTGAATTGTGTGAATAAAATGCAATTGATGTTAGAAGACTTAGATGAACCTTTAACTATAGAAGTGGCTAATAAAGATAAAGTACCTGTAAAGCAATTTTGTCCTAGTTTTCCCTAGAGATTTTGGGGTATATGTTCCTTGTTGACTTAATACCCTTCGAGTTGGGAGACTTTGATGTTATTTTAGGTATGGATTGGTTGTCTCGATATAGGGCAAATATTGATTGTAAGAAAAAGAGAGTTGTTATGTACACCTCAGATAATAGAAGGATCAGTTACCAAGGGCAGAGGCAAGATAGGAAGTTTCTCTCAGTGATGCAAGCAAGAAGATTGCTGAGACAAGGATGTGAAGCGTACTTGGCTCATGTAGTGGATACGAAGAAAGAGACCTTTATTTTGGATGAAATCCCTATAGTAAGAGAATTTCCTGACGTTTTTCCAAAAAAATTACCAGGATTGCCACTTGATCGTGAAATAGAGTTTTCCATTGATTTGATACCTGGAGCTGAACCAGTTTCTAAGGCTCCATACAGAATGGCCCCGATGGAAATGAAAGAATTAGCTAAGCAACTTCAGGAACTATTGGATAAAGGAGTTATTCGATCCAGTGTTTCTCTGTGGGGTGCTCCAGTGTTATTTGTGAAGAAAAAGGATGGAAGCATGAGATTGTGCATTGATTATAGAGAGTTGAACAAGTTGACAATAAAGAATAAGTATCCATTGCCATGAATCGACGATTTGTTTGATCAGCTTAAGGGCGCATGTTACTTCTCAAAGATTGATTTAAGATCTGGCTACCACCAACTGAAGATAAAGCCGGAAGATATCCCCAAAACTGCATTTCGAACAAGGTATGGCCATTATGAGTTTCTAGTGATGTCGTTTGGATTGACGAATGCGCCAGCAGCTTTCATGGATTTGATGAATAGCGTATATAAGGAATATTTAGATAAATTTGTTATTGTATTTATTGATGACATCCTCATATATTCGAAGAATCCAGAAGATCACGCAGTACATCTGCAGATTGCCCTTCAAAAGTTAAGAGAAAAGCAATTGTATGCTAAGTTTTCTAAGTGTGAGTTTTGGTTGACGGAAGTACAGTTCCTTGGTCACGTAATAAGTAAAGAAGGTATCAAAGTAGACCCGGTAAAGATTGAAGCCGTATCAAAATGGGAGCAACGGAAGACACCAACATAAATCAGGAGTTTTCTTGGATTAGCAGGATATTATCGAAGGTTTGTGAAAGATTTCTCGAAGATTGCATCCCCACTAACCAAGTTGACCAGGAAGAATGAGAAGTTTGTTTGGACGGAGAAGTGTGAAGAGAGTTTCCAGGAGTTAAAACGAAGACTAGTGGCGGCTCCAGTGTTAGCATTACCAGATGAGACGGGAAACTTTGTAATTTATAGTGATACTTCTTTGAAAGGATTGGGATGTGTGTTAATGTAGCATGACAAAGTGATTGTGTATGCCTCCAGACAGTTAAAGCCTCACGAGCATAAATATCTGGTTCATGACCTTGAAATGGCGGCTATAGTATTTGCTTTAAAGTTATGGCGTCACTACCTGTATGGCGAGAAATGCGACATTTATACAGACCACAAGAGCTTGAAGTACATATTCACGCAGAATTATCTGAACATGAGGCAGAGAAGGTGGTTGGAGTTGATTAAGGACTATGATTGGTCGATTAATTATCACCCAGGTAAAGCCAATGTAGTGGTTGATGCCTTAAGTAGGAAGGAAAGGCTGAATATGGTTAAGATTGCGGAGGAATTGGCACGAGACTTGGAAATAATGGAAATTGAAGTTCGAGTATCTAACAAAAGTCAGGAGCAGCTATATGAAATTACTTTCCAGCCGGCATTGATGGAAAAGATTAGAAGATGTCAAGAAGGAGTTAGGGAGCAAGAGTGGGATACTTTGACAGGAGAAGAGTTATATACTCAAAAAGATAGTCAAGGTTTGTATAGATTTTTGTCCAGAGTTTGGATTTCTAATGTAACGGAATTGAAGAATGAAGTAATGCAGGAAGCTCATAACTCTAGGTTTTCTATTCACCCTGGTAGCACCAAGATGTACCAGGATTTGAAGAAAAATTTTTGGTGGCCAGCAATGAAGAAGGATATTGCCAATTGGGTAAGTAAGTGTCACGTGTGTCAAACGGTGAAAGCAGAGCATCAATGACCGAGTGGATTGTTACAACCTTTGGAGATTCCCCAATGGAAATGGGAAGACATTGCTATGGATTTTGTAGTGGGATTGCCAAAGACGAGAGCGAATCATGATGCTATTTGGGTAATCATTGATAGATTAACTAAGTCGGCGCATTTCCTTCCGATTAATGAAAGGTATTCATTGGAAAGGCTAGTAAAGTTATACTTGGATGAGATAGTTACCAACCATGGAGTTCCTGTTTCTATAGTGTCGGATCGAGACCCGAGATTTAATTCCAGGTTCTGGACTAAATTCCAAGAGTGCCTAGGAACGAAATTGAATATGAGCACCGCCTATCATCCTCAGACGGATGGCTAAAGTGAGAGAACGATTCAGACCATAGAGGATATGTTGAGAGTATGTGTTCTAGATTTTAAAGGTAATTGGGATGAGCACCTACCTTTGATTGAGTTCTCGTATAATAACAGTTACCATGCCAGTATTGGGATGCCACCTTAGGAAGCTTTGTATGGGCGTAAGTGCGGATCACCGTTGTATTGGGATGAGGTAGGAGAAAAGAAAGTGTTAGGTCCTGAGTTGGTTCAGTAGACTAAGGATGCCATAGTGTTGATTCAGAAAAGGTTAGAAGCAGCTCAAGATAGACAAAAAAAATATGCAGATTTACATAGAAAAGACATGGACTTCGAGATAAGAGCTTTGGTGTTGCTAAGGGTATCACCTTGGAAAGGGTTAGTACGATTTGGTCAGAAGGGTAAACTTAGCCCTAGATTCATAGGACCCTTTGAGGTTTTGAAGAAAGTAGGAAAGGTCGCTTATGAGATAGCGTTACCACCTCAGTGGCAACACATTCATAATGTGTTCCACGTGTCTATGTTGAAGCCCTATGTCCCTAATTCGAATCAAGTCATAGAATACGAACCGATTGAGCTTTAACCAGATTTGTCCTATATAGAACAACCGGTTCAAATCCTAGACCGTAAGGAACGAGTCCTTAGGAATAAGTCAATTCCTATAGTAAAAGTTCTGTGGAGAAATCCTCGAGTAGAAAAGTCTACTTGGGAATTAGAGTCAGACATGCTTGATAAATATCCTTATTTGTTTAGTTGATTTAGATTCTGGGGACAGAATCTTTTTAAGGGGGAAAGGATATAATGACTCGTGTATTTTTATTTTATTTCTAATACTTGGAAGTGTAATAAAAGTTTAAGTAAATAAATAAAAGGTGTGTATTGATTTTGGCAGCGGTTATTGATTGTTATCTAATTATTTATGATTTGTTGATATATGGGATTGGAATTATGTGATTTATTGGTGAGTTATATGATTTTATTTCGCTTGTAAAAGTGATTTTATTGTAATTTTAATTTCATGAATATTTGGGTTATCTTTAAAATTGGTTTTCTAATTTTACAATTTCGATAATTATTTTTTAGGACTTTATAAAATTGAGAAATCAATATTTCGTTAATTATTCATTTTTAAATGATTTTCCGAGTGTGTTAAATGCTAAAATCCATATTTAATTATGGGAATCATTAAAAATTATGAAACTTATATTTTATTAAGTTCGTATTATTTTGAGAATTTTAAAATTATTTTGGAAATTTTCGGAAGTCGTTTCACCCGCCCGTTGTTTCGTTTATTTGTTAAAAACGGGTACCAGTTGTGTTTTAGAAATTGTTTAAAAATTTCAAAATATATATTTTTATAAACCCCGGACTATTTACAATACTTTAAAAGTATTATCGGGATTTAATGAGATTGTTTTCGAGGTGCCCTGACTCGTTGATTTCAAAATTCGGTTAAATAATTGACCCCTAATACTCAGGGACACGTGTTAATAATTCATAAAAGAATATCAACACGCGTCCCATTTGAGGGACACGTGCAGGCAGGCAGTTTATTTCCCAAAAACATCATCTCTTTGTCCCTGTCTCTCTATCTCGATCTCCCTACAGTCTCCTCTCTCTCCCCCCTTCTTTATTCGGTCATCTTCCATTTTCTTCTCTGTTTCCTTCGTTTCTTTTTCTTTCCCGTCGATTCCAGCCGTGTTGCTCTCGATTATTCCGGTGAGTTCTCCGGCCGAATTTTCGGCAATTTTTTGTTCCTTGTTTGGTTTGCTATATATATATATATATACTCCTGTATATATATCTGTGTGGATGTTGTGTGTGTGTGTGTGTGTTGTGTGTGTATGTTGACGGGTATGTGTTGGTGTTTGTGGCGGTGGTTCGCGGGTGTTGCTGTTTGTTCTTCCCTGTTTGCGCGTGTGGCGCATGGCTGTTGGGTTAATTTGACATTATTTAATTAATTTTCTGCAAGATTTTATTTGAGTAATTTCGTGATATAAATTATCGAATGTGCGGGAATTTTTTTAATTAATCGGTGAAGTTTCGCGTTGGAAACCCGAGAATTTATCAGGTACCCGTGAAATTTTGCCGCCGTCCGCAA
This sequence comes from Apium graveolens, assembly GCF_009905375.1. Classification (NCBI taxonomy): domain Eukaryota; kingdom Viridiplantae; phylum Streptophyta; class Magnoliopsida; order Apiales; family Apiaceae; genus Apium; species Apium graveolens. The sequence continues at coordinate 232,664,331 of NC_133650.1, read as the reverse complement.
AGACTTTTACGAGCGGACGGTGGACGGTGATGACGATGTTCTGAGTCCTAAATTCTATAAATAAATAAAATAAAATAATTATGTAAATTATGTTTGGATTTAAATAACTAAATTTGATTGGTATTGGGTTGTACGGAATAATGTTGTGGATTGTTGGGAATTGTTACGTCGATTATAATCGACGGGTAGTCTTATAAATAAAGAAGTGCTGCCAAAATTTTCTAAAATATATTTATAATCGTACATAATTATGTTTTACGTGTTATCCCTATTTTTGTTCGAGAAATGTAATTACATGATTATATGTATAATAATGATACGAGTCGGGTTGTCGGATTTGGGGTTATTAGGATTTGAGGATATCAAGCATGTCGATATAACTAATTAGGGTATTCTGTAATTGTAGATCCCAGTCGAGTTATTCCAGGATCAAAGTCAGCGTGAAAGTTATTTAGGGTTTGTAAAGCGTTGCAAGGCAAGTACCCCTGACCATTCTTTTATGGTTCAGTGCATATGAATAACTAAATATTTTATTTTCGTAATGGAACAGAAACGTTTTAGGTTACGTATCCCCTGTAGTTATAAAATTACTGTTTTCAAATTGTTTTGGGGAAAAGTAACTTCGAAAGGTACCTGTCTCAAATGAAATGATTTACGAAACGGATTTTATATGTGTGCTGGTTAATTAAATGATTTTGAAAATGAGATAGGTACAAGTGTTTTAAAAACTGGATAAAACGGTCAGATATGGGATACATTGGGGCCAAAGTAGGCCTATTGAGGTGGCGTAAGAGGCTAACTCGGTTGCGCGCATTATAAAACCGATTAGTCCAGCAGGTCATAGACCTAGCTAGTCTCTGAGTTCCGGAACAGGTAAATGGGATGGCAGTTAGAGCCGTCTGGTGTTGATAGCCTGATCAGATGCATTCACATATCCGCTATGTATCTGATTGGGATTTGTGAATTATATAAGAGCATGAATGATTGATACAGCGGTTTTATAAAATGATTAGCATGCTAAAATTGGACTCTGGTATTACACAACACACTACTATGTTATTTTTGCAAAGCATGCTAATTAGTGATATCCAGTTATGTTGATTGTCATTATAAAATGTTGATATTATGATTACAGCTCTGTTCCCATTATTGTTACATTACTGTTTTAATCTGTTATTCATATTTGGTACTGCTGAGCGATTATGCTCACCCTTGCAAACTGTTATGTATATTTCGCAGATGCCTAGAAGATCAGTCAGACCGACCTATGTTCCCGCCCCTTCTGGACCTGGCTCCTCTGAGGTAGTTTGTATCAGACCATGAGGTCTGAGGAGTTGCTGAATAACGTTAGTGTGTCTTAGATATTGAATAAAGAGTTTGTAATAGTGAAAACCTGAATTATACTTGAACCTGGATCGGATCTTGGTTCGGGGTCAAGTTAGTATATTTTAATAATAATTATGTTGTTTATATTTTTAGTAATTGTGATTAGTGACGTCAACTCCTGACCCCGGGGTTGAGGCCGTCACATCTAATGGGTGTAGGAATTTGTACACGAAGATAGTGTATGATCAATAAAGGATCTACCCCTTCCAGTAAAGGAAGAGAATGTTCTATGCTGATCCACTTATGCTAGTTCAGGAATCTCTGGCCAGAGTGAATGAAATTAGAAAGGAGTTTCTAATTCACATTAATTAGAACTAAGCATAGTGAATGGGAAAATATATGATTAAATAAGATAGGCTTGACACGAGTTCCATGCCTTGTATTTATTCGGGACATTGCAGGGTAGAAGGAATTAATTGTACGGTAACTAATCACTGAATAGGTTCTTGGTATTCTAAGCAATGAATTCGTATTATCCGGATAGTCGCGATATGCTGAGAAGTATCAATTAATCATATTTAATGAATTAGAGAATTTATATAAATAATAATAAAATAGTTTTATTATTATTTATTTCTACTACTGGCTTAATATTGAACCTACAAGGTCACACCATAAAAGAGAATGATTTAATGGTGGAGGAATTAATTAATAATGACTGATAATTATTTATTTGTGAAATAAATAATTAATTAGCAAATTTAATAATTGATTAAATGAGATTTAATTAATTATAATTTAATTAAAAAAAGTTCTTAATATTATTAATTAAGAATTTAACTTTTGGAAATTAAATCAAGTGAGAGAATTATTTTCTAAAGTGTTTAGAAAAAGGATTAATGATTAAAAGGTGTTTACTTATTAGTTAATTGGTTAATAGAATAATCAATTAAAGGGTTATTAATAATAATATTTCATGGAAAAAATTTCAGCTAAAATGTTTGCCTATAAATATACTATTATAAACCCTATTTGCCTCAACCCAAAAAAACCCTAATTTTCAAGAAAAAAAGAAAATGAGGCAACCCTAATTCTCTCAACCTCTTCCCCCTCCAATACTTCGATCTCTTGGTGGATACCGGTGGAGTGCTTCACACTTGAGGAGCAGCTGCTACGGATCTCCGCTAATCATTCTTGGATCACTTTTAAAGGTTAGTAATCGATCCCTCGATTTATTCACGAATTGTATACGATTAAATGGGTTTTTTTATGCGTTTTAATTGTAATCCACGCTTCCATGTATGCATAAATCCCAACAATCACATAGTGATTAACTTGAGCATTGTACGACCTAACAGCTCTCAAGAACATCAGTATTTCTTGAGAGAGATTGTAATAGTTTTTATCAGAAATATGAAGAACTGTTATAATTTTATACTTATTCAAAACATCCATACAATTGTATTAAACCCCCTTAAATAAGTATATTACTACTGGGCAACAATTGGTATTAGAGCAAACTGATAAATTTACAATCAGAAGTGATCTAGACATGTCTCTTGACAAGTATTAAAGTATTAAAATTCCCATTATGAAAAAGGCTGAATATCCTACATGGAAGGTGAAGATGCTCATGCACCTGGAAGCTACAGATCCAGACTACCTCGACGTAATCAATGATGGACCCTACATGCCACCAAAACTGGTGCCTGCAACTCCTACTATTGTTGAACACCTTCATTTGAAGGAAAAGAGTGAGTGGACACCAGAAGAGAAAGTTGGTGTACTAAAGGATGCAAAGGTAAGAGACATTTTGCATAATAGTCTTGATTCTGTGATGTCAAACAGGGTTATAGCCTACAAGACTGTCAAGGAGACCTGGGATGCCCTTGAAACTCAATGTCAAGGAACCATGGCCATCAAAAAGAACAGAAGGGCTGTTCTAATTCAAGAATATGAACATTTTGAGGCCAAGTCTGATGAAAGTCTCACCGACATCTATGGCAGGTTTCTCACCCAGCTCAACAATCTATCCTTGGTGGGAAAGTTATATGATCGGGAGGATTCAAACACTAAGTTTCTGAGAGACTTGAATGAGGAATGGAAGACACAGACTTCAATCATACGACATCAATATGATTTGGAAATGGTCACCCTGGATGAAGTCTATTGCATGCTGAGAACTCATGATTTGGAAGTTCGGCAAAGCAAAGAGAGGAAAAATAATAAGGGAAAGTCAGTTGCTTTGAAGGTGAATGTTAAAACTTTAAAAGACAGGTATGTTGAAGCTGCAAGGAAAAAGAACAATATGCCAGAATCAGATACTGATGATTCATCATCAAATCCTGATGATGATACTGATTCTGAAACTGATGAGAACGTGACATATTCTGATGTCATGCAAATGGCTGCATTGCTAGTTAAGGGCTTCAAGAGGATGCAATTCAGGAAGTCTCAGAAGAAAAGAAGCTTCAGGAAGAAGTTCACTGGAGTAGAAAGGAAGTCGTCTGAAAGAAGAGAAGGAAAAGACTCTAAAGGGGGAAAAGTCGACAGGTCAAAAATCAAGTGTTACAACTATGATAAACCTGGTCACTTTGCTACAGAGTGTAAAAAGACAAAGCATGACAAAGGGAAGAACAAAGCCTTGATTACATCAAGCAAGGATTGGATGGACTCCACTGATTCTGAAAATGAAGAAACATGCTATGCACTGATGGCTAGCTTTGATGCTCCTGCTTCCTCTGACTCTAAGGTATCAACTTCTTTCTTTTCTTTTGATACTGAAGATATATCTGAATTGATATCTATTTTTAAGTCTCTCCATGAAAATTTTAAAAATAAGATTCCAGAGAACAATAGACTGTTGACTGAAAATGAAGTTTTAAAATCTAGGAATGATCAGTTGGAGTCTGACTTAGTAAATCATATTGAAATTCAAAAAGAATGTGAGAAAGCTAAACATATAGCAAAGATATTGGAATCTATGTACAATATGTTAGAAAATGAATTAGAAAATGAGAGGAAAACCCTTAAATCCTGGACTATTTCAGGCAAAAAGGTTCATGAGATGATCTCTAAGAAAAACTGGAAAGAATTAACCTTTCTTTTCTCAATATTTCCAAGGAAATTCTCAAATGCTCCTTATGATCTTCTTCCGTCTTGGAATATATCAATATATCATCGATAAATACTATAACAAGCTTATCCAAATATTGCTTGAACACTCTGTTCCTAAGATCCATAAATACGGCTGGCGCATTCGTCAAACCAAATGCCATTACCAAAAACTCGTAGTGTCCATATCTTGTCCGAAATGCCGTTTTGGGTATATCCCCCGCTTTAATCTTTAGCTGATGATACCCAGATCTTAAATCAATCTTGGAGAAACACGTAGCTCCTTTTAACTAATCAAACAAGTCATCGATTCGCGGTAGAGGGTACTTATTCTTAATCGTCAACTTATTCAATTCGCGATAATCAATGCACAACCTCATACTTCCATCTTTCTTCTTTACAAATAACACCGGTGCACCCCACGGGGATACACTTGGGTGTATCACTCCTTTATCCAATAATTCTTGCAACTGCGCTGCTAATTTCTTCATCTCAACTAGCGTCATACGATAGAGAGCTTTCCATACTGGTTCTGTTCCAGGAGCCAAATCAATCGTAAACTCGATCTCTCTATCTGGAGGTAGTCCAGGTAATTCATCTGGAAACACGTCAGGAAAATCTCTTACTACCGGAACATCTTCAATCCTTACGGATTCTTTCTCCACGTCCTTGACATGAGCCAAATAAACTTCGCATCCTTGATGTAACAATCTCCTCGTCTCAATAGCCATTAGAAATTTCTTCTCTTATCTTTTCCCTTTGAATATCACTTCACCGCCATCCTTGGTTCTTAACTTCACCTTCTTACTTTTACATTCTATTTGCACCTCGTGGTTTGACAACCAATCCATTCCTAATATAACCTCGAATTCTCCTAACTTAAAAGGGATTAAGTCAGCAGAAAAGTGCCGACCTTCTATAACCACAGCACAACCGGGACAAACTTTATCAACAATGACTTTCTTTTGATTTTCTAGTTCTATAATCAAGTTAGGTTCCAGAGGGTACACAACACAATTAAGTCTATCAAGAATACTTTCAGAAATAAAAGATCTAGTTGCTCCAGAATCCATCAATACTTTTACTTCTACTGAGTTAATAACAAGCATACTTGCCACCACATCCACGTCCTGCACAACATCTTTCATTATCATTTTGAAGGTTCTAACATTGGGTTGAGCTGATGGTGCTGGGAGAGGCGGCGGTCCAGCAATCCTAAGAACATTGGCCTTTTGAACAGGCTCCTTGCAGTTTCTGGACATATGGCCCACCTTTTCACATTTGAAACAAGCTAAGACAGGCTTCTTTGCTCCATTTGGGCACTCCGACGAATAATGCCCTTTCTGGTTACACTTGATACAGGTCACGTCCAATTTGTTACACCTTCCCGGGTGTTTCTTCCCATAAACTTTGCACTCTTGAATCTGGGGTCTACTATCCTTTCCCGGTTGTCCTGCTTCCTGGAAACGGTTCTTCTGAGCTCCGTTACCGGGTTTAAACTTTTAAAACTTTTGATTCTGACCTCCACCATTCTTACCAATCTTTCCTTTAAACTTTGAACTTCATTGCTCTTGCTCCGAGCTTTCAAACTTCCTTTTTCTACCTTCATTTTCTCTTTTTACAGCTTCACGCTCTCCTTCCACTATCATTGCCTTCTGCACCATGGCGGCATAATTCTTAATCTCCAACAACGCCACTTGACTTCTAATCCACGGCCTAAGTCCCTTTTGGAACCTTTTGGCCTTCTTCGCCTCCGTATTCACATACTCCGGTACAAATCTAGATAACTCCAAAAATTTCACTTCATATTCGACTACCGACATATCCTCTTGCCTAAGGTCCAAAAACTTCATCTCCAACCGGTCATGCATATAACTTGGCAAATACTTCTGCAGAAACATTTCAGTAAACTTCTCCCATGATAAGTCCTTTCCTTCGAGCAACGCCTTTGAAGATTCTCACCAGAAACTCGCTTCACCTTTAAGGTAATAACTCGCATATTGAGATTTCTTGTCATCCTTAACTTGCACTAACTCAAACATTTTCTCCATTTATCTTAACAACGACTGAGCTTTTATTAGGTCGGGCAAACCTAAGAACTCTGGGGGATGAACAGATTGAAAGTGTTTGAAGTTTCCAACTTTAGGGGCTATGGGTTGTTGCAAAAGCTGAGCAAGTCTACTCATCATAGTGGTTTCTGGATTCATTTCTGGGTCTTGGGTATGGATTTCTTCTTCTTGGTGATCTGGGGAGTTGGCCATTTCTTACAAACCTGATTGAGCAATTATTTAGCAATACGATAGCATGGCAGATATATATAACAACATTTCATTACGAAATTTCTTTTACGGGTTTTAGGATTTACCCAATTTTGCATATGCAATTCTATTACTATATAATTTGTCATATCAGTGTTGTTTTCTCATGGCACCGGGTATGATTTACGAAATTTTAAACACGGTTGTATGAAAACATGGTATTCAAAATAGATTATAAAGATTTTCCAGGGTGCACAATAGGAAACAAAATATATGATTGATTCAACAAGCCAAAGGTACATAGATAAAAGTTTGATTATGACAAGTTCTGGAAACAGGTACAATAACAGGGTTAAACAGAGGAAAAACTTGAAAACATTCCCCTATCTACCCCTATCTTCTAACAACTACTACTACGAATTTCTGAGATTTAATACAACAAATGAGAAAGGGATCCTGACATCTGACCAAGTATCCCAAAGCCTACCGGCGCTGAAAAACATCAACTACGGGCTCCACCAAAAGTCCCGCCTGACCAACAATAAACTCTAATCATCCAGACTCTCTCTCAACACAACCAACATCCAGTGAATGATCTTATGCAGCCTCCGGGCCTCAGCATCAGCATCACTAGTGGATGGTCCCTCATTCAATCTTCTCCGGGCAACCTGCTCCACCAACTGAATCCTAGCTCTCCACTCCTCCATCACTACTGAAGTCCTCTTCCTAGAGTCTCGAATTAACGTATCCACCAAGGCTCCCAACTCAGGAATACGGGAGTAAACAAAGTCTCGATCCTGGGCTAACTTGCCACCAACACTGACAGGCACAATCTTAGGCATCTCAGACTCTGGCTCAGGGGCTGGGGTCTCTGACTCTGGCCTCAAGGGTGATATCTGCATAGGGATCTCACTACTCTCAGATGGATCCTCCTCTGGATCTGAACTAACATACACAGGCTCCTCTGAAGAGGGTGGAATGGGGTCTACTGAGGTACCGGTCAAACTAACCTTTGAATCGGAATCACTACCACTACTGGGATCCTGAGAGAAAACATAAAACAACAACCAAGAAATAACATTAGGGTTAAATAAAGCTTCTAAATAACTCACACCCTAATTCTAGTTGCCACTTTAGCTTATATACACTTTCCTTAGACTATACCTAATAGTCTAACTCAACTCTATATGAGTCAAACTCTCTCGCGATATAGATATATACCAAAAATACCTTTTTTAATCGTAACTTGTCTTAGGGACTAGATCCTGTAACTCTGATACCAACTTATGATGTCCTCAATCTCAGGGTTAGGAAATGAGGACCCACACACCTTTAATCTATGAATTAAATAAGCATAAACCCTGATTAACTACTAACAGGATCAAACAGGATAAAGTATGAGACACAATTACAACTACCAACCATAAAATATAATTTACAACCCAAAATAAAACCAAATTTACATAGTCGATCCCGACTTGGAATCGACATATAACCCATTCTATCTTAACAACTTTTCGGCTAAACGCTTGCTCACTCAAAACCTGTACTACCTGCTCTGGTAACTGGAAGCCCTCAACATGGTAGGGACCACCAGGTACGCTCTTACGAGCAGTGTGCCTAAGCCTAACCATCTTCTTGCTTAACTGCCATGGTTAGATTAAGATAAAACATATGAGTATAAAACTTAACAAGTAGCTATAAAACAGTTCCACGATATAAAATCCATAATATACCATTTATGATCTCAGGGCATTATACTTTATCATTTCTAGGTGGCAGATTTCTATCTTTTGGGCTATGAAAGGGTTATGAAGAAAAACTTTGGGCTTTCAAGGAACAAGGCTCAAGATAGGGTGAAAGCCGACATTCATCACAAATCATTAACATGATCACAAATAATCTTTCAAAAGGAAAGCGATAATCTTTTCATCATTGGAAATCAATTATATGATCAACAGAATCAAAATCAGGGTTCACAAACTGTAAGCTTCACAATATCAAAATCAACTCTTTTCAAAACAATATAAACCTTTTTCATTTTCAAAGAATCAATTACTGAATAGGAAATTCAATTCCTTTTTAAATAGTTATGGAACCCTTGATTGGACTTCTTCAACTTTCAATTCATAATAATACGGGTGATCAGCCCGTACCGACCTCCATCCGGTCTTTACGGTACCTATGGCATAATTTCAGCCTTAAACTGGACTAGCCCTGCTAGCCTCTTTATATGACTGGACTAGTCCCACTAGTCTCTTACGTCTCAATCCAATCCATCAGTAATTCATTTGGAAAACCTTGTGTTGGAAAAAGATAGGTTTACTAAATCCATTTTATCATTACCAAGAATATGAAATCATTCAGACTCTTTCAATTCGAAACTCATTCTTAAGTTCAATTTCAAGAATTCAAAGGAAGTGAATAAACGAAAGGTAAGCAAAGTTCAATGCTAAGGATCTTGATCAAATGATAACAGGGTATACAAGTTAGGGAATCAATACCGTTTCAAGGATCATTAGGGAATAAGGTAAATAAAGTAATAAAGGATCATCACACAAAGGGGTTCGCAAAGGTTCTTATAGGGTTTACAAGAATTCAAGGTATTAACAAGTGATCAAGATAAAAAAAGGTTACTTAAAAAGGTATGAACAATAATCTTATCAATAAAAAGGTTCACAAGGACAATGACAGAGCATCTCAAGAATCAATAACACGGGTATATCACTATAACAATTCAATACTCTATATGGCATGAACAATATCCTCTCTATAACAATTGCACAAGTAAGTAGAGTTACTTGCCTGAATTCACTTTCCTGTTTTATGGAAGTTGAACTACTGCCACCTAGTATACCTTTCCCTTTCCTAGCCCGAATGCCCTCACGCTCCAAATCTACAATCCAAAAATCAAAACCTTAATCAGATTCCCACTCGACGTTCCCATAACGCTTAACAATTTTCCCTTTATCGCAATACCCTAGGAGTATATATATACTCAATTATAATCACACAACACATTTATACCATAACTCGTATACTTAAACCAAATAGACTTTGGATCACGTATTGCGATGTGATAAGTTGTATTTTATACCACTTAGAGCGTTTCATAACGGCTTGAATTGGTGTCTTGAACTCGAGTATTTTGTGTATTTAACGCGTTTTCGAGTGTTTTTGCATTTCAGGGTATAACTTGCTTAGATCGGTGGATTTCATCAAAATAAGCTTAAGGAAGTGCTTGGAATTAGTCTTGGGTTGATGTGCGAAGAATTTAGCAAAACCAGAAGCAAAATTATAATTTTTCCAGAAGGGATGCAGGCGCCCACCTGATGAGAGCAGGCGACCGCCTGGTAGCAGGCGCCCGCCTGGAAGGAGGAGGCGGCCGCCTGGGTGCGGATTTTCAGAATCTGATTTTTAGAATTTAAGTTCTATTGGGCTTTTGTTAGCGCTGGTTCTTTTGGGCTATTATATAAACAATCTTGTAAGACGTTTTCGACAACAAATAATAAGGAGCGAAGGCAAGAAGATCAAGAAGACCGTTTTAGCACACAACAACGAAGAAGAGGAAGCATACATTTATCTTGTGATTCTTTTAATTCATTGTAACAGTGGATGCTAGTTTTCTTTACTCTTTGAACCTTAATACTCTTGTGATGTACTTCATTATTTATTAAGTATTCTTATTAGTTTATATCATTGTGTTATTATCATGTTTTCATATGAACCCATGGTGACGATGAGTTCTATTATGGGCTAATCGTGATCATGGGATCATAGCGGATTTACTATGGATTTCTTTAGTTAATTGTTTAATACCTTGGTATGTGGTGATTGTATAATATATAGCATAGGTTGTGCTTATTCATCTTATGTGTGTCGCGAACATGTAAGATAGCCTATTAATCTCTTGTGAAGTGACAATGAATCTTGAGATTTAGAACTTGCCATGCTAGCATAGGTTCATGTATTGTATGCATGATTAGTGGGTAACTCTAACCGTTTTACTTTCCCTGTGTAATCATAATGAATAACTTACGCTTAAATCGTTATGTTGTCAAATTCTGTAGACATATAGGGTCTCAACATATATGTTGTTATTCAACTTCTATCTTAATTGTGGATGCTTGGTATAATGGTATTCGTGCAACGAAAGTTGGCGTCTATCAGTTTCGTGTTGTTCGATTAATATCATCACCATTACATGCTAAGGGTAATAACAATAACTATTGAATGAAGTAGTAATGAAGTTATGATCTCATGTGTGTTTAATATTGTTAATTTAAGTGTTTAATTCTCGTAATAAATATTAGTTAATCAACCTTAATTGTTATTATCTTGACATTGAGGAATAATCATACATTGGTGTGTAAGTGTTAATTAAATATAATTAATCAGAGTCTCTGTGGGAACGAAGTAGAAATCATTCTATACTACTTGCGAACGCGTATACTTGCGTGATTTATTTAGCGCATGCTTTGTGCCTAACAAGTTTTTGGCTCCACTGCTGGGGACTCGGTGTTAATTTGTTTAGTTTATGTACTTGCCATCAGTGGTCATTAGGATTCATTAATTATGACTTGTTACTTACTGTTTCCGGTTGTGTCTCAGGTACTCTAGCGAGCGTTTATGCAAACACGTTCTCGCACCCGTAAGAGAAATCTAGATACGGATGAGGAGACTGATACAGCTCTTGACTTTCCATAAAAGATAGTTTTTGAAGATTCGGATAAAGAGAGTGAAAAGAAAGAACCTGTAACAATGGGTGATCGTATAGTTCAAGCTGATCCAGCTCTTATGGACTTTTCTCGGCCTAAAATTGATGACATTCAGTCAAGCATCATTCATCCGGCTATTCAGGCCAATACTTTTAAAATCAAGCCGGGCACTATTCAGATGGTGCAGAATTCTGTTTCTTTCGGAGGTGCTGCAACTGAAGATCCCAACATGCATATCAGGAATTTTGTCGAGATATGTAGTACTTTCAAATATAATGGTGTTACTGATGAGGCTATAAAGCTGAGGCTTTTCCCATTCTCTTTGAGGGACAGAGCTAAGGAATTGTTACATTCTTTACCAGCTGGGTCCATCACTACATGGGAAGATCTTGCGCAAAAGTTTCTGGTGAAGTTCTATCCAATGGCCAAGACTGCAGCTATGAGGAGTGCTTTTACTCAGTTTGCACAGCAACAAGGAGAATCTATGTGCGAATCTTAGGAGCGTTACAAAGAGATATTGAGAAAGTGTCCACATCATGGTATGCCTGACTGGATGGTGATCACTGGTTTCTACAATGGTTTGGGGGCCCAATCTAGGCCCATGCTCGATGCAGCTTCTGGAGGCGCCTTATGGGCCAAAAGCTATACTAAGTCCTATAATCTCATTGAAACTATGGCTGCAAACGAGTATCAAAACCTAACTCAAAGGATGATTCTTGGGAAGGTAGCATGTATTCTGGAAGTTGATGCAGCTATAGCTATTGCAGTGCAGCTATAGGCGCTATCTATGAAGGTCGATTCTTTAGCCAACTATGGAGTAAATCAAATAACTAGTGTCTGTGAGCTTTGTGCAGGCTCTCATGCTACGGATCAGTGTTCGCTTGTTAATGAATCTTTTAGTATGTGAACAATTATCAGCGACCGCAGCAGCCCGCGCCCGCTACTTATCATCCTAATAACAGGAATCATCCCAATTTCAGCTGGAGCAATAATCAGAATGCTGTTCAGCAACCATATCAGCAAGCTGCAAGTAAAGAGTTTAATCCACTTGAATTCCAGCAACCTCAGCAATTTGCTCAAAGGCAATCATATGCTCAACAAGGAGGTGTTGCTCCACCTTCTAGTGCTGATTTTGAGGAGTTAAAGTTGTTGTGCAAAAGTCAGGCTGTTTCTATCAAGACCTTGGAAAATCAAATTGGACAAATAGAAAATGGCTTGCTCAATCGTCAACCTGGCACACTTCCCAGCGATACTGAAGTGCCAGGAAAGAAGGAAGCTAAAGAGCAAGTCAAAGCTGTCACCTTAAGGTCTGGAAAAGTTGTTGATGCTGAAAAAGCAAAAGATGGAGAAGTTGAAGTTGTTGATGAAGAAGAAAAGCAAAAGGAGAAAGAGGGGGAACCAATGATGACTACTGTTGAACACACTCTGCCTGAGGGTAATACAGGGGAGAAATAGCTCTATCCTCCACCACCTTTTCCTAAGCAATTGCAAAAACAAAAGCTGGACAAGCAATTTGGTAAGTTTCTGGAGGTGTGCAAGAAACTTCACATCAACATACCTTTCGCTGAGGCTCTGGAGCAAATGCCTAGTTATGCGAAATTCATGAAAGGTATTCTTTCAAGGAAGGTGAAACTGGATGATCTTGATACCGTTGCTCTGACGGAAGAGTGCAGTGCCGTGTTGCAGCAAAAGTTACCTCCAAAGCTTAAGGATCCAGGTAGCTTCACCATTTCTTGCACCATTGGCAAGTTGTCATTTGACAAGTGCCTTTACGATTTAGAGCAAGCATCAATCCACCATTGTCTATCTTCAAAAAGCTGAATTTGCCTAATCTGAAGCCCACCTACATGTCTCTATAATTGGCTGATCGTTCAATTACATACCCACGAGACATCATGGATGACGTGCTAGTAAAGGTGGACAAGCTCATCTTTCCTGCAGATTTTATCATTCTAGATTTCGAGGAAGATAAGAAGATTCCCATAATCTTGGGAAGACCCTTCTTGGCTATAGGTCGTACCTTGATAGATGTGCAAAAAGGTGAACTCACTATGAGGGTGCAGGATCAAGATGTGACATTTAATGTGTTCAATGCGATGAAATTCCCTACGGAAGATGAGGAGTGCTTCAAGGTGGATTTGATTGATTCTGCAGTTACTTCAGAACTTGATCATGTGCTAAGGTCTGATGTCTTAGAAAAAGCCTTATTGGGGGAATTTGACAGTGATGATGAGGAAGACAATGAGCAGTTACAATATCTAAATACTTCTCCTTGGAAACAAAAGCTAGACATGCCATTTGAATCTCTTTGTAATACTGATCTCAAGAATGCTGAGGGAAAGCTCAAACCATCTATTGAGGAAGCACCTATTTTGGAGCTTAAACCATTGCCTGAACACTTGAGGTATGCTTTTTTAGGTGATGCATCTACTTTTCCTGTTATTATTGCATCTGACCTTTCAGGTAGTGATGAGGACAAGTTCTTGAGGATTCTGAGAGAATTCAAATCAGCCATCGGATGGACAATAGCGGATATAAAAGGGATCAGCCCTTCATACTGTATGTATAAAATTTTGCTAGAGGAAGGTAGCAAGCCGACTGTTGAGCAACAGCGAAGGCTTAATCCTATCATGAAAGAAGTGGTGAAGAAAGAAATTCTAAAGTGGCTGGATGCAGGAATCATATATCCTATTTCTGACAGTTCTTGGGTGAGCCCCGTGCAATGTGTACCTAAGAAATGAGGTATTACTGTGGTAACAAATGAGAAGAACGAGCTCATCCCCACTCGAACAGTCACATGATGGAGGGTATGCATGGACTACAGAAAGTTGAATAAAGCCACAAGGAAGGATCACTTCCCTCTTCCATTTATTGATCAGATGCTCTACATGTTGGCTGGTCATGAGTATTATTGTCTTCTGGATGGCTATTCGGGCTACAATCAGATTTGCATTACACTAGAAGATCAAGAGAAGACTACTTTCACTTGTCCATTCGGCACGTTTGCTTTTCACAAAGTTTCTTTTGGCTTATGTGGTGCACCTGCCACTTTTCAGAGATGCATGATGGCTATATTCTCTGATATGATTGGAAATAATGTCGAAGTGTTCATGGACAACTTCTCCGTTTTTGGACATGCATATGATGAATGCTTGAATAATCTCCGTTTGGTGCTCAAAAGGTGTATGGAAACCAATCTAGTGCTCAATTGGGAAAAATGTCACTTCATGGTACAGCAAGGCATCATTCTTGGGCATAAGGTCTCTAGTAAAGGTCTTGAGGTGGATAAAGCCAAGGTGGGCGTCATTGAAAATCTTTAGCCACCTATTTCTGTGAAAGGAATCCGTAGCTTTCTTGGTCATGCGGGTTTTTATCGGCGTTTCATCAAGGACTTCTCTAAGATATCTAAGCCGTTGTGCAACTTGCTCGAGAAAGATGTGCCTTTAAAATTTGATGATGAATTCTTGGAAGCATTCGAGACTCTCAAGAAGAGTTTAATCACCGCACCAGTTATTACGGCACCTGATTGGAGAGAACCTTTTGAGATGATGTGTGATGCAAGTGATTATGCAGTGGGAGCAGTTCTTGGGCAGCGAAAGAATAATATCTTTCATGTGGTCTACTATGCTAGTAAGACGCTAAATGGAGCCCAAATGAACCATACCACTACTGAAAAGGAGCTCTTGGCTATAGTTTTTGGTTTCGAAAAATTTCGATCTTATCTACTTGGGAAAAAGGTGACAGTGTTCACTGATCACGCTGTCATCCGCTATCTGGTCTCAAAGAAGGATTCGAAACCTAGACTTATTCGTTGGGTTCTCTTGCTATAGGAATTCGAGTTAGAGATCAAAGATCGAAAATGTACTAAAAATCAAGTAGCTGACTATCTCTCTAGATTGGAGAATCCCGATTCTACTTCACATGATAAGACATTGATCAACGAATATTTTCGGGATGAGTAGTTGTTCGAAATTCAAGAGGAAGAGCCATGGTTCGCAGACATTGTGAACTATTTTGTTAGCAATATAATTCCTCCTAATATGAATGCGGCTCAAAAGAAGAAGTTTTTGCATCAGGTGAAGTGGTACATATGGGATGAACCATATTTGTTTAGACAAGGAGCTGACCAGATCATCAGGAGATGTATCCCATTCTGTGAGATAGAGGGGATATTACGAGACTGTCATTCCACAGTTTATGGTGGACATTATGGTGGTGAAAAGACAACAACTCGTATTCTTCAAGCAGGGTCTTTCTGGCCTACATTGTTTAAGGATGCACATTAGTTCGTTTTAAGGTGTGATCGTTGCCAAAGAGTTGGGAATCTTGCCAGAAAGGATGAGATGCCTTTAAATGTGATGCTTGAAGTTGAGGTCTTCGATGTTTGGGGAATCGATTTCAAGGGACCATTTATCTCATCCTGCAAGAATCAGTACATCTTGCTGGCAGACGATTATGTCTCGAAATGGGTAGAAGTCAAAGCTCTACCGACTAATGATGCAAAGGTAGTGTTCAGTTTTCTTTATAAGCAGATATTCACAAGGTTTGGAATGCCACGAGTTATCATAAGTGATGAAGGGTCACATTTCTGCTATCGTAAGTTCACTTCTATGATACAACGCTATAATATGAATCATCGCATCACTACAGCCTATCATCCGCAGACTAATGGTCAAGCTGAAGTGTCTAATAGAGAGATCAAGCGCATTCTAGAGAAAGTCGTTTGTCCGTCAAGGAAAGATTGGTCTTTGAAGCTCGATGAAGCTCTTTGGGCTTATAGAACAACATAAAAGACTCCACTTGGGATGTCCTCATTTCAACTTGTCTATGGTAAGGGATGTCATTTACCTGCAGAGCTTGAACATAAGGCTTATTGGGCATTGAAGAAGTTAAACCTTGATCTAGATGCAGTTGGGAAGAAGCGAATGCTTCAGTTAAATGAACTTGATGAATTTCGACTTCAAGCGTACGAAAACAACAAAATGTAAAAGGAAAAGGTAAAAAGGTGGCATGACAAGAAGCTATCGCCTAAGTCATTCATGTCGGGGTAACAAGTTCTTCTATTCAACTCCCGTCTCCTACTTTTCCTGGAAAGTTGAAATTAAGGTGGTCTGGACCATTTATCGTCAAAACTGTATTTCCACATGGAGCGGTGGAGATTCTTGAGAACGATCCGGGCCAAGCATTCAAAGTAAATGGTCAGAGATTGAAGCACTATTATGGGGATACGGAAAATCGTGAAGTGTTTAGTGCCGTTTTATTCTCAACTTGATCGCATTACTCTATGTCAAGCTAATGACGTAAAAGAAGCGCTTCTTGGGAGGCAACCCAAGATATGAGACCATAGGAACCCTTAGAATTTAGTCCTTTATCCAAAAACCCAAAAAAAATCAGAAAAATGTTGCCATAAATTTTTTTTTCCAGAGACGTTGCAGGCGCCCGCCTGCTAGGACCAGACGGCCACGTGCTGGCAGGCGCCCGCCTGCGATTTTTGAAAAAACAGTTTTCAGCCTATATAAAAAAACAAAAAAACAAAAAAAAAACAAAAACCACAACCCACAATCCCCATTAACCCACGATTTCTTCCCCATAATTGACCACAATCCCCACTCCTTATCAAATTCTAACCCTAATTTGCCCTATATATACATACAACCTCTACATATACATCCCACACACTTTCAACTCTACAAAATCTCTCCTACACACCAAACACAACTCTCTAACCCTTATTCTCAGATTCCATGGCCCCAAAGAGATCACGAACTGTAGGGAGCAACAGCACCATTTCGACTGTTGATTCTTCGAGGAACACTGCTGAGAGGCCCCGATTGTTGGATGGGGCTGCTGAAGAAGAGTACACCAATCTTCTGACTAAGCCTATTATGAGGGAGAGGGGGTTCTTGCCATCAGGGAGGGATGGTGATTTGTTACCGAGGATTGATGAGAAGGGATGGATTACATTTTGTGAGTCACCTGCGACGGTTCCGATGAGTATTGTTCGCGAGTTCTATACGAATGCCAAGGCCGACAAGAATGGGTTTTCTGTTGTTCGTGGGCTTACTGTTGATTATCAGCCGAGGTGATTCACCGTGTTATTGGGCAGCGACAATGAAAACCACATGAGGAGAATTGGAATGAAAAGTTCCCTGATGACTTTGATATGGACTTGATTATTGCTACTCTCTATCGGCTGGGCACAGTGTGGAAGTTCAAAAGGGGGACCAACGAGTATCGTAATTTCCCTGCTGTCGCGATGAACAGGTATGCTCGTGCTTGTAATACATTTATGTGTGCTAATATTCTTCCTTCTGTACATGCACACGAGGTTACAGTGGAGAGGGCGAGGTTGTTGTGGGGGATTATGAATGATGAGTATTATGTGGACCTTGGTGAGTACATCTACCAAGGGACTTTGAAGTTTTTAAGGGGGAAGTCGTAGTACTCTATCCCATATGCCTCTACTGTCATGAAGCTTTGCAAGAAATGTGGAGTCCAGTGGCCTTCTTATGAGCAGTTGCAGATGCTGACCGCTCCTATTGATTCATCGATGTTGAATACGATGCGGGAGTGGACGGATGGAGAGCCCGAGTCACATGGTTTGGTTTATCACCTTCCAGGAGGAGTTCCAGCAGCTGGTGCTACCATGGCTAGGCCCAGTCAGGCTCGGGGAGAGGCAGGTCCTTCGAGAGCCCAGGGAGGAGATGGTTCGGGATTGGCTGATGTCCAGTACAGGAGGCTTTCCAGGAGGATGGATGCGATATATGAGTCACAGAGTCAGTTTGCGCAGGAGCTCACCCAAGCACTTGGGATTGCATTTAGAGACCTTGAAGCTGACATCCAGTGGCCCGTTTATGGTGAAGATTCTGCTTATCCACCTCCTAACACTCCACCCTCTGAAGGTGATGATGATGATGATTCTTCTGAGTAGTTATACCCTGTGTTCCTTTCTATTATCTTCACTGGGGACAGTGAAGATTTTAAGTTTGGGGGTGGCAGTTAAGGAACATATTTGTGTGTGTCATGTAGTTGCATTTTCATGTTAGTTTAGTTCATATAGTTGCATATTTTTACCATATAGTTTTTTTTTAGTTTTTTTTATGTTATTTTTATTTTTATTTTATAGCTTTATTTATCATGACATATAGCACTTGCATATACCATGATCCCTTTTGTGTTGCTTTATCGATTAATATGTGATATTGATGCGAGTGTAGTGATAGCGCTAGAGTGATGTTGAATCCTGTTGGGTTGGCATGCATGCTAGAAACACTTGTAATTTCACTAAGTCTTAGAGTATGCTTAAGGACTAGATTGTTATCATGGTTTGATGATTTTTGAGGTTAATCTATTGCTTATGCTTAGAATGTATGATAGGCTCTTAATGATAAAAGACATGAAAATATAAAAATTGGAAAAAAAATTGGAATTCATTGCTAGTTATGGCTAGGCGTCAAATGGCTAGTAGCCGGCTTGTATTGTATACGAGTAGTCTAGGGTTGAACAAGATGGAGCGAAACGCACTTGCTTAGAAATTAAAAAAATAGAAAAAAAAAAGAAAAAAAAATATGGTTTAATGCATAATTGATCACGAGTGAGCTCTTTGGTATTCGAGTTATTAAGTTCTTAGGGGACTTTGTGCCTAGTGACCTAAGGCTTTTATAGTCCGGGATCTGCTAACCTAACGCTCGCTAAATGGATACCATTGCATAAGTCTTTTGTGGACCTCACTCATTGCACGATCAAATAAGCATTTGTTTATGTGTTGAATAAAAGCATGATTCTGTAATAAACTCCAACGATCTTGAAGTGTTATAAATCATTTTGTGTCTAGAATATATTCTTCGTATAATCTTGTGATTGCCTTGAGGATAATTAAGTTATGGTGATTGATCTAGTTTCGAAGCATATCTGTTAAGCATTCGCACATACCACGTTTCCAGTTATATGTTAGCTTGCGAGATTTAATTGATTTTTAGTCTCCTAATTGTATTTGTTGATATGTCATGTGTTACTTGGTTTAGTCATCGCGATGGGGATCGCTGCATTCATATAGTTTGCATTCATGCATGTTTTATTCTGAGTTTGAGTCTGTCACGCTTGAGGACAAACATCGATTCAAGTTTGGGGGTGTGATAAGTGGCATTTTATACCACTTAGAGCGTTTCATAACGGCTTGAATTGGTGTCTTGAACTAGAGTATTTTATGTATTTAACGCGTTTTTGAGTGTTTTTGCATTTCAGGGTATAACTTGCTTAGATAGGTGGATTTCATCAAAATAAGCTTAAGGAAGTGCTTGGAATTAGTCCCGGGTTGATGTGTGAAGAATTCAGCAAAAACAGTAGCAAAATTATAATTTTTCCAAAAGGGTTGCAGGCGCCCTCCTGATGAGAGCAGGCGACCACCTGGTAGCAGGCGGCCGCCTGGAAGGAGGAGGCGGCCGCCTGGGTGCGGATTTTCAGA
Organism: Apium graveolens; assembly: GCF_009905375.1. Taxonomy (NCBI): domain Eukaryota; kingdom Viridiplantae; phylum Streptophyta; class Magnoliopsida; order Apiales; family Apiaceae; genus Apium; species Apium graveolens. The sequence goes on along the minus strand of NC_133650.1, from coordinate 232,644,451 downwards.
ATCTGATTTTTAGAATTCAAGTTCTATTGGGCTTCTGTTAGCGCTGGTTCTTTTGGGCTATTTTATAAACATCTTGGAAGACATTTTCGACAACAAGTAACAAGGAGTGAAGGAAAGAAGATCAAGAAGACCGTTTTAGCACGCAACAACGAAGAAGAGGAAGCATACATTTATCTTGTGATTCTTTTAATTCGTTGTAACAGTGGATGCTAGTTTTCTGTACTCTTTAAACCTTAATACTCTTGTGACATACTTCATTATTTATTAAGTATTTTTATTAGTTTATAGCATTGTGTTATTATCATGTTTTCATATGAACCCATGGTGACGATGAGTTCTATTATGAGCTAATCGTGATCATGGGATCATAGCGGATTTACTATGGATTTCTTTAGTTAATTGTTTAATACCTTGGTATGTGGTGATTGTATGATATCTAGCATAGGTTGTGCTTATTCGTCTTATGTGCGTCGCGAACATGGAAGATAGCCTGTTAATCTCTTGTGAAGCGATAGTGAATCTTGAGATTTAGAACTTGCCATGCTAGCATAGGTTCATGTATTGTATGCATGATTAGTGGGTAACTCTAACCGTTTTACTTGCCCTGTATAATCATAATGAATAACTTGCGCTTAAATCATTATGTTATCAAATTCTGTAGACATATAGGGTCTCAACATAATTGTTGCCTATTCAACTTCTATCTTAATTGTGGATGCTTGGTAGAATGGTATTTGTGCAACGAAAGTTGGCGTCTATCAGTTTCGTGTTATTCGATTAATATCATCACCATTACATGCTAAGGGTAATAACAATAATTATTGAATGAAGTAGTAATAAAGTTATGATCTCATGTGTGTTTAATATTGTTACTTTAAGTGTTTAATTCTTGTAGTAAATATTAGTTAATCAACCTTAATTGTTATTTTCTTGACATTGAAGAATAATCATACATTGGTGAGTAAGTGTTAATTAAATATAATTAATCAGAGTCTCTGTGGGAACGAACTAGAAATCATTCTATACTACTTGCGAACGCGTATACTTGCGTGATTTATTTAGCACATGCTTTGTGCCTAACACGATGCAAATACGACATATAACATTTAATCCTTGTATTTCAAACTCTATACTCGAGTTATCGTATCAATACATAATCTCATATCAAGTCGACTCAAAAACCTCCTTTTTACATCACTTAATTTGAACCAAAACGAACAAATAAACCATATAATTCTTAGAAATCTCACATGCATTCATTGGTAAGATATTGGATTCAAATCAATTACCTTTACAATCATAAACCATTCGGCTTTATCACATAACAGAAACGAGAGATCCAATGATTCTTTTAAACTCTAATCTTGTCAAATACAACCTCATATCTTAACATGCAATCCTTATTTCATCCACATCTAACTCTAATTCATCATGGAAACACATAAGCAACACTTGAAGCACATAATCCATCTTAATTTTTCTATAAATTCGACTTATACCATTCGAATTTCTCAAAAAACATCACATGCAACACCACAAATTGACATGCAAGGATAAGGATCATTTAAAATTTTTAGTTCAAGCCAAAATTCATCCTTTAAAACCCTTTTCAAACAAAACTGAAACAAGTTTAAATTCTCAAATCAAAACCCTTTATAAACTTGAATCAAAATCAAAAATCCCTTTTTAAGAAGTAAAAATTCGAACTAAAACCATTTAATCATGACAAAAGACTCTTTGATTCTTAAACCTTAAGCATCTTAAGCAAATAACTACTTCTCTCCTTTTTATTTAAACAAATTCAAACCAAACACTAGCACAAAACCAACCAAATCACTTGCAACCATTTTAATGCTACCATTCATACTACACACAATAAAAATCATTCTTCCCACATAATTTTTAAGAAAATTCGAACTTAACAAAGGTTCAAGACCAAAAGAAACTTAGAACATTGACATGCAATAACTTTTAGTGACATGTATCTAGATTCTTATGACATGCATCCCCATTTCAATCAACTAAACACCAAAATCACTTAGTCATAAACCTTATTTCCCATTTTCTAAACACAAAGCTTCATTACAATCAAAACTCAAGAATCCATTAAATATCAAACATGCAAGTTATACCTTAACAAGAATACATCATTTCACCAAGAATATCACACTCCTAAAATCCCACCGGCTCTCCTTGGATCACGGCCGGTGGTGGTCGAAATTAAGAGTGCCCAATATGGGTCTCCTCTTTGAGTTTTGAACCTTTAAACCACGAATCACACTTGTTTACATTCCTTTATGATCACATACCAAGAAACTACACTTTCTTGAATATGACCAAAGAAATTAAGCTAAGAAAAGTTGCCTAGAAACTTACATGCAAAGTGTTAATGAGTAGAGGACTGAAAATAATGATTGTTGATGGGTAGTTTTTTAAATTTAAGCTATGTTTTAAGGTTGCATGTAAGAGAGAGAAGAGAGATGGAGAGAGAACCGAGAGAGAGAGAGAGAGAGAGAGAGAGAGAGAGAGAATTCGGGAGTGAGGGAGGAAAAAGAGAGAGATAAGAGAGAAGTGAGGGAAGAAGGGGAGAAAAAGAGAAGGGTGGGTGGTTTATATAATGGTATGGCAAGGGTAGAATGGTAATTATGCCACAATTAATTTTCACTTCTCATTTCTTTTATTCTCATTCCCAAAAATGAATTTGAATATTATATACCTCTCTCTGAAAAGATAAAAATGGAAGTAATATCAATTTTAAAATATAGGATTCGAAATTAGCTTTTTGGACATATTTTCAGAATAATTTTTGAGCGAACGGTTGATTAAATACGGATTTTACAAGATTATACTGCAAATAGCATTTTAACTCCATAAAATCATTTTAAAATGCAACGATCACGAAATAAATCCGTCCATCATTTTTAGAAAGTCTCTAGGACTATTTTGAAGGTAACAAAACATATTTTACGCCTCGACCTTATTCGAGTAATTTTATAAAAATGTATAAAGGTCCAATAATCCTTATTTTAATCAAATAAATTTCTTAAATCCGTTTAAAAATCAACAGATCACGTAGTCATGCATACATACAAGCAAGGGCATATATTCACATATCACAACTCATATCTAATCATAAAATTTCCCTTTTTATCATTATTCATCTTTTCGCGTATCAGGTCACGTTCTGCCTGACGGCCCAACGCTCAGCGTTTTAATTACGCTTCACAATTATCTTTACCAACACGTCACTAGAACGTAATACTTACTTAAACATTCCATTTCATATAAACACACATGTTTCACAATTAAACACTTTAATCCCTTTTTAAGACGGGTTCCGTTCTACCTGACGGCCCGACAACACAGCTTAACCCCTAAGCTGACTCTTTAAATTGGAACGCATCTTTCTACACTCCCAGTTACTAGTATACAACAAAGACAATTAACCATCAAAATCATTTAATCACATAATTTATGATTATACCACCAAATCATACTTTATTCACTTAATTACGTCGCAAAATTCCCAGTCGTTATAACTTAACTATCAACTCTCTCCTTCTTTTTCTCCTTTCTCACAAAAATGGTTCAATGCAATCTGTTCATGAACTACAAAACCTTCAATATGGAGTTTAGCTGCGAAGATTGGCAGCAGGAATGGCACATCAATGCCATTCCCAGTGAAGTATGGAATCGGGTTCCACAAGAGGTCACGACGCGTCTCCTGTTCTTCGAAATGGATTATCGCCTCCATATCGATCGCTTGGAGGAAGAAAGGCGAGAAGCTCTTCATTAGCAGGAGCGGGTCATCCATCTTGCTGTGCTGTTTGTGCAGAGCAGGAGGAACTAATAAACCTCAACAGCCTTGTTTCTTAGACTAAGGTTGTTGATGTTCTTCTCTCTTAGACTAGGATTTTCTTGTAATCACCTATACATGTAATCAAAAATTTCATGAAATGTACTCTCTTGAACTATTAATGAAATTTTGTTTGCAAGACCTAATCTATGTGCCTTAATCGTGTATGCATGTGGTTGATTTTAATTGTAGCCTGTTAATCTCTAAAATCACATGCTTAACATGTATCTTTTGTTGATTCTTGAGATTAAAATTATGGTTTCCAAATCAATTTGAGATTGTTTTGACAAATCCTGATGAAATTGAATCGACAAATCCTGATATTGTCAAATCCTGACAGATAAGAGGTTCCAAATACTGACGACAGGTCAGCATGTTTTCATTTAGAAAATTATTGAAAAAATGATTTCTGAATTGTTTAGTGCTGAAAATTGAATTTCTTATTTAATTATTGTTTACTAGTGTATTATTTGTTGCACAAATTCACACAAAAATTTATTGAAAGAGCTGTGCGTATTTTGTTGATAATTCCGCACATTACTCCACTTTCCAATCCTATTCTTCAGTAATTACCCTCTATCAGAAGTCTAATTCACTAAGCTTCCTTCTTTGTGTGTGTTACATACAACTCAGCTTTGCAAACTTATATTTGCATAAGAACTTCTGCGACACAAATTATCATACACACAGCCTCACTATTCACATCTAACGAATATTCTTCCTCAACGCCTACAAACATCATGTTATCTTCTGAGATTTCACCTTTCTTCAGCCAAACCACTATCATTCATGGCAACATTTTTGGAACCAATAACTCTTTGGCTCCGCTTACGCATCAGCAGTTTCCCCAATCTTTTCATGATATACAGGATTTCTTACTCCAATGTCCAATTGGATATGCTCTCACAAATCCTACTAAGGTATCATATAGGGGTGTAATTCAGGTATGGAATACAACTCTAGTTAATAAAACAAATACTGCTTGTGATGGTTCAAGCATTAAGATTGCATTCTTGTGATGGTGCTCCTGATAATTATGCAACTGAGCAGCTGTTTGATATGCTCAGAACTCTGAGCTATAAAGATGAAATCACAATAATTGGCAATTGACAAGGACAAATTTGAAGAGAGAATGGAATTGATTCTTTGACTGCATCAACATGTGTTTCTTGAATAAAACAATAAATTTTGATGCTTTTCCATCTACATCTCTGAAAATTGGGTACTCTCTCCTTTACTCTGGTAATTTTGACTATGGTAATACTATTCTTCAATTCATAATTGCTAGGAGAGCAGATACATCCGGAGTAATAGGGTATACTAGATTTCTTCAACTGACTTTTAATTTTCTATACCCTAATGTTGCATTTGATAATGATGAATTACTTCCTGTGTTCCAAATTTCTGCGAAGGCTATCACGGATCATATTAAAGAGATGAAAAGAATAAGTTTTCAGGATCTCCTTTCCTGCCTCAGGAGGTCAGGCAATTTCTGTTGAGAAATAGACCTACTCATTCACAAGTGCCTGCAAATCCTGATGCTAGCACCTCTGTAATACTAATGCCGTGGAACAAGACACTACCCATCTTCTTTCTAACCCAAGCATTCCTTCTCCTAAACAGAATTCTAATCCAGCTCCTAAATTAGCCTCCTCTGATGTCTCCCAAAAGGCATCAGTTGTACCAAAAAAAGGTTGGTTAAGAAATCTGTTAAATCTGAACAGAGAGCTAAACAGGCCTCACTGAGTGCGAGTGAGAAGAAAGAATAATTTTTTCCAGTCCGGAAAAGAAGGCTGATCATGCAAGATGATTCTAACTTTGATGATCAGAGGCCCATTGGGCCAAGGATGAAGATAAAGAAATCAACAGTTGCAATAATGACTCTGTTGACACAACTGGAACAAAGGAGCCAACTACTGATGCTAGTGCTCTAGTCAAAAAGATTCCAGTGATCAAAGAAACTGTTGTACCCAAGACAGCTGCCAAGAACAAGTTGAAAAGAAGAGCTGAAGACATGGTTAGGTACATCAGAAAGAAGAAAAAGGCTCAGTCCTCTGCTATGGATGTCAGTCCACAAGAACCTAAGTCTCAAAGGGATTTAGCAACTGAGACACATCCAGTCACACAAGAACCATCTTCTCATAGAGAAGATGCAGAAAAAGAGGCTGCACAAATCATTGTTGATTTTTCTCAAGGTGATCTTCTTGCTGACTCTGAACAACTGCTGCAAGAAAAGAAGGCTCATCAGGATATATTGTCAAAGGTGAATGCAGTTATTAATGATCTTATGTTTGAGGATAGTACACAAGAACCTTCACCAATACTTGCTGAAGCAGCTCATATTCCTCAGGCCCCACAAGAACCATCAGTTCAAAGTACTGATGCTGGCCTAGTTCATTCTCCTGACAAATCAAATCATGATGCTACAACAAATCCTGATATTGATCAACTTTCCATTCAAGCAGCTTCTGCTGATGATTCCTTGCTGTTGACTGGCTTGTTAAAGCATTCTGATGTGTTGTTTGTTCCTCCACTATCATCACTTCCACTTGAGGACTCACCTTCAGGTATTGCTTATTTTCTTCTGTTGTTCCTCATGTTTATATGATTATAAATAGTCTCTTGTTTGAGGTTACCTCTATTTATATGACAAGCATACTACTCCTCTCAGCCATCTCTTATTTCTTTGCAAACTGTGTGACTGTGCTTTTCTGTGAGACTGTGTGAATATACTATATGTTGAAAATTACATTTTGAGTGGCAGTCTCCTGTACTATAAAAAGGAGGGGTAGCTTTGAGAAAAGAATTTTATAAGTGTTTCTTTACTTATAAACTTTCTTCTGTGAGAAACATATTACTCTTAAAAGTAATATATTGTGTGAGAAGTGATGAGATCACTTGAAAAGAAAAGAGAGATTTATGTGTTACCTTGTTTCTGTTTCAGGATCTCATCAGGAACAGACACCTATTGCTAAGGATCCTTATAAAGGCAAATCAATTCTGCCTAGCTCTGCAAATTCTTCTGAGGGTCTGTCAAGCTCTGATTCTGATGAAGACAGCGATCATGATGATCCTGACATAGCTCAGCTTAAGACTGCTGTTGATGCATCTAAAAAGTCCAATGTTGGTTCCTCTTCACATTTCAATGCAGATCATTCTTATTACAATGCTGATGCTGAGCATTTTCAAAAGACTGAATGGGATTTTGCATGGAGAGATGCATATACTTATATCTCCTCTGTTGTTGGTATTCAACATGTTCACAAGTCCTATGATGAACTTCAAAATCCTGAACTTAAACTGCATCTTAAGGCCTCTACCATTTCTATGAAAGGAATTCAGTCTGAACTTGCTGATATGAAGAAATCTCATGCTAGTTTACATAACAAGATTGATGCATTTATGATTAATCCACTTAATTCAGCTGAACTCATAAGTGTGAAAAATGCTGTTAAAGCCGTGGTTCAATCTCAACAAAGCATGGATTCTCAATTTTCTTCTTTGGAAGATAAAGTATCTTCTATGGCTGATAAACTGGATGCTATGTTTTCTCTTCTTTCAAATATTGATGCCAAAAAGGGGGAGAAGATAGCTGTCACAAATTATACACCTGACTCTATTCAGTTGAAAGATAAAGATACTAATGGTGATGGTGATAAAAATCCGGTTGTAAATGTTCAAATTTCTCCTATTGCTCAACAACCTCAACATTCTAAAAGATCTGGTTCTTCAGGACAAGGAAAGTCTACTGGTGCTCATGAAGCTAAGCACAAGACTAATGATGATGCTCCTAAAGCTGGTGATGTTACAATCTCTAACTTGGCAGATACTAAATGTTATTCTTCCCTTACAGACACAAGGAAACAGGTGAAGAGATTATTCTGTACTACAAAGACAAAAGGTTTGAGAAAAAGAATGCTAGGAGTGCTCTTGGATTGATAACTGAAGAATTCCCTGATCTAACAACTGAAGAAGCAGTTATGCAACAGAAGGAGTTAATGGCTCAAATTGAAGCTGAAGTCAACACCTCAAAAGGAAGAGGAAAAAGAGGTGGAAGATCTACAAGAGCTAAAGGAAGAAGAGGAAGAGGAAGGATTCCTAAACCAATTCAAATGCTCTCAATTGATTCTGCATTTCTGAATGTTCTATCCAGAGAAGGTTATGTTCCTGTAAAAGGACATGATTTAGTAGAAGAAATTAAGAATACTGAAGAGATGATTGTCCAAAGGAAGAAGAAATCAACCGCTGACATTGCTCAAGTTGATATAACTAATGCAAATGTGTCTCTTGAAGCAGACACAAATCCTAAGGAAAAAGCAGATCCTGATGTTGTGAACCTGATAACTAATTTTGACACTGCTGAAAAGGTGATCAAAGCATTGGATGAATCAATTCTTACTACAGTAGTTGCTTCTCATAATTCAGAGGTTGATGAACAAGAAAGAATTGACAGAATGAAAGCTGATCAAGCATGTAATGACTATGTACAGAGAATTCTAAATTTAAGACGAGAGTTGTGGCATAAAATAAGAGGAACGATTTATGATTTATCTACAGGCTATGCTCCTCTCAGCAAGAAGGATAAAAGATGCAAATATGTTTATTCATTTAATTATCCTAAAGGATTCAAGCATATTGAATTTGTGTCAGCAGGAATGAGGGATCCTATTTCAGAACAGGAAAATGTTGATAAGCTTATCAAGAAACCTTCTTGGGTGGAACATAATGAAAAGCTAAAGCTTATCAAACCTCGAACTAGAGGAGGTATTGGTCATTCTGGAATGGAAACTCTGAGGACTGATTTACTTGACACATATATTCTGACAGACAATCTTGGTAAAAGAGTTACTCGTTCACATATTGAGAAGGTTGAAGCTGTAAAGATTGTATATAGGAAGATAAATCTTGATGGTCAGAGAAGAGATTCTGTACTTCTTAGAGATGGTAAAGTAAAAAATTTTATATTGCAGCAACTCTTGATGAAGACTGTGACATAGTTAAAATACATTCACTACATTCTTAGAGTTGAGGACAATGTCACCAGAAACTGGTTTTCTATGATACTTGAGAGTATCAAAAGAAGAGTCATGAACAAAGAAGAAAAATACAATGGTGATTATGTTCCTATGTACAGAACTTATACTGGTCAAGAAATGAAGATGAAAAGGGGAGCTGCAGTTCTAAAAGTTTTTCTCAACAATCCTCAGTTATCTTTCAGTCCTGATCATGAAGATGTTAGTTTAAGCTTTATGTTGATTGGTGATCTTGAAATAACTAATAGTTCTATTTCTAAACTAAGATTAGACATTTATCAGCTTGGAGAAGATACTGAAGAGAAGAGAGAGTTGAAGAAAAATCTTGTCAAAGTCCTCAAGACAAGGAGGAAGAAAGGTTGAACAACTTTCTGGAAACAACTGTCAGTTATCTTAGGATATTGAAGTAAGCTTTATTCCTTGTAAATTTTGTAATTGGTTTTCACATCATTGAGAATGGAATTTGTGCTTCATTACATTAAGCATAAATTAGGGGAGATTGTTACGTGCTGATTTTCAATGATCAGAAGGAGCTCAGGATCTGACTGTGTTTAGATGTCATCGGTATTTGATGTGTCGTCAGGATTTGATGCATCATCAATATCTGCGTGTCATCAGCATCTGAAGGCAGTCTATTGTGAAGATTGATTTTGTTCCTTATTTTGAGGGATGGATATCTATTACGTTCTAAGTTATAGGACTTTGTATATTCAGTTAAAGATATGTATCATTTTCTATTAGTAATTGATAATGCATATCTTAGATTGATTTGTAGCAGCTGTGTATTATATAAACACAGTTTAGGTCATCACATAGTGATTAACTTGAGCATTATACGACCTAGCAGCTCTCAAGAACATCAGTATTTCTTAAGAGAGTTTGTAACAGTTTTTATCAGAAATATAAAGAACTGTTACATTTTTATACTTCTTCGAAACATCTATACAATTGTATCCAACCCCCCTTAAACAATTGTATTACTACTGGGCAACACAGTCTCAAGCCTAAGAATAAACTCTAGAAGAAGATCATGCCTCAGAGAAATTGTGAAGAAGCTTGGAGTTGAATAAATCTGTTTTAGGAAAAATGTGCTAAGTCAAGATATCTACAAGTCACAGATCAAGTCATTTAAAGAAGTCATTCGAGAACTCCAGAATGACTTATCGAGAAGTCCAAAATAGCTTATAGAGAAGTCTTAGAGATACCGACAAGCCAAATGAAGACATGAAAATTGGAGATATCGACAAGTCAAATTATCATTAGTGATCTCAGAGATATCTACAAGTCAAAATATATATAGAGATCTCTGAGATATCGACAATTCATTTTTGTATTAGAGAACTCAGAGATATCGACAAGTCACAATGAAGATATGAAGATTGGAGATATCAACAAGTCAAACTATCATTAGTGATCTCAGAGATATATACAAGTCAAAATGTATATAGAGATCTCTGAGATATCGATAAGTCATTCCTACATGCAGAAATTTGGCGACCTCGACCAACCAAGTTCACTTAACTCAGAGACCTCGACAAGTCAAATACACTTATAGAGAAATCAGAGATCTCGATAAGCCATTATACTTATCGAGATGTTAGTTCTCTATAGATCAAACTGGAGATCTCGATATAAACCTCAAGTACAGAATGTAGAAAAATTAAAGATCCAAGATTATCAATCAACAAACAATCTAATCAATTAGATTGACAACTTTACAAAAGCAGCTTGAAGAGTGCAAGATCAAAGGTCAAGATTAACTGACAAAGGAAAGTCACAGACCTACACGATTTGCGAAGATACACTAAGCCAGAAATGGAAAGATTTAGAGAAAACTTAAAGTAGGGTTTAGTACATCTTATTGCATGCTGTGTAAACCCGTGTTTACTAATCTATAAAGTAAACACTGGTCCTTTGCTTTTAAATTATATCAAACAAATCTAGTTTTCTTGTACTCACTCAAGGAAAAAGCTGAGTTTTTTACTTACAAAGAACCCAAAATTTGTAGAAAAATACTAGCTTGATTTTAATACAAAATTAAGTGAGTTTTGAAATATTGTGTGCACTATTTTATTTCAGCTAACATAACACTACTGTATCTCTACTATGCTTTGCTAACGAAGAAACAAACATTCAAAAAGACTTAAAAATATCCAAAACACATTCACCCCCCTCTGTGTTGTATTCATTACCTAACAAGTGGTATCAGAGCTAAATCTGAAAGCAAACAGATTAAAGATCTTGGAAAATTAAATACATAAAAGATAAGCAGTATAAAGATACCAGCCTTTGATAAGACTAACTACACAGTATGGAAGAAAAAGATGATGTTGTTTCTAAGGATGGCCAACCCCTTGTACATCCAGAGTCTGAAAAATGGACCTTTTATTCCTATGGAAAGGATTGAAAAGTCTACAGATGGAGACATGGTCATCCCAGCTTATTATGGTCCTAAAGATCCTTCAAAATACACAGACATTGAGAAGGAAAAAGTTTCTCTTGATAGTGGTCTGCAATTAATTCTGATAGAGTCACTTGATAATGTCATGTACAATAACATTGTCAACTGTAACACGGCTAAACAAATTTGGTAGAAAATAGAAATTCTGTGTAAAGGTACAGAGGCAGTTAGATCCAACCAAAGGAGAATACTGGTGTCTCAGTATGAGGGTTTCATGGCTAATCCAAAGGAGAGTATAACTGATGTCTTTGAAAGATTCAATAAGTTGATTAATGACTTGCAGCTTTATGACAAATACTATGAAGCTAAGGAGGTTAACTTGAAGTTTTTGCTCACCCTCCCTGACCATCTAGAACAGAAGATTTTAGTTATCATAGAAGGGAGAGACTTGAGCAAAATGACGCTGGAGGTTTTGTATGGTATTCTAAAAATATATAAACTGGAAATGATTCAAAAAAAATCTTTAAGAGCTGGTCAAGGGCACATTGTTGATGGATCAAGTGCACTAGTTTTTATTGACAGCCAGTCATCTGAAAATGAACTAGAAATCCAGACTCGAGTTGTATCAAGTAATGAGCAAAAGAACAAGGAACCACAAAAGCAAGTTATTCTTGAACTTGAAGATGATGGGTTCTATACCTTGGATAAACATGATGAGTTAGATCATTCCATGGCTTACTTAGCAAGGAAATTCTGTAACATTAGATTAAAGAAGTCAAAGTTCTTCAAAAACAAAGGATAGACATCCCACAAGGACATCAGTTGGAAGGCAAAGACACAGTATAACTCTGGTAGCAAAAATGGCTACAAAACAGCGTCTGTTGACATGTCAAAGGTCAAGTGCTTCAATTGTGATGAATTGGATCATTTTACTACAGAATGTAGGAAGCCTAAGAAGGTGAAAAAGGATAAGGTTTATCTTGAATTGGAGGCAAAGTATGAAGCTCTTTAAAGAAAGTAACATGGTAAAGCTTATATTGCAGAAGGAAAGAGTTGGGATGATTCAGATAATGATGATGAGGAAGAGGAAAAGGAAACTATGCACTCATGGCCTTGGAGCTGTTGGATTTTAATCGCAGCGGGGGCATGGCAAAACACTTTTACACATATAAAATCCAAATAAAAGCATATAAATTGTGGTAAAAACGTATGGATCGAATCTAACCTTTAAAATAATTCGGAGACAACGATCAGAGATCCTTAGCAGTTGCTCCTCAAGTGTGAAGCACTCCACCGGTATCCACCAAGAAAACGATGTTAAGGAGGAGGAAGGAGGTGGAGAGAATTGGGTTTTCCAAACTTTTTGGGTTTTAGGGTTCGAATTAAAATAGGGTTTATAATAGTATATTTATAGGCAAAATTTTCAGCTGAAATTTTCCCATAAATATTATTATTATTATTATTATCCCATTTATTATTCTCATTAATAATTAAAACACCTTTTAATTATTAATCCTTTTTCTAAACACTTTAGAAATAATTCTCTCTCTTGATTTAATTTCCAAAAATTAAATCCTTAATTAATAATATTAAGAACTTTTCTTAATTAATTTATAATCAATTAAATCTCATTTAATCAATTATTAAATTTGCCAATTAATTATTTATTTCATAAATAAATAATTATTAGCCATTATAAATTTTTTCCTCCACCATTAAATCATTCTCTTTTTATGGTGTGACCCTGTAGGTTCAATATTAAGCCGGTAGTAGAAATAAATAATAATAAAACTATTTTTTCATTATTTATATAAATTCTCTAATTTATTAAATATGATTAATTAATTAATCACATTTATTCTACATCGTGAGGGATACTTCTCAGCATATCGCGACTATCCGGATAATATGAATTCACTGCTTAGAATGCCAAGAACCTATTCAGTGAATAGTTACCGTACAATAAACTCCTTCTACCCTACAATGTCCCGATTAAATACAAGGCATGGATCTCGTGTCAAGCCTATCTAATTCAATCACTTGCTTACCATTTACTATGCTTAGTTCTATGCAAATTAGAAACTCCTTTCTAATTTCATTCACTTTGGCCAGAGATTCCTGAACTAGCATAAGTGGATCAGCCTTGAACATTCGCTTCCTTCACTGGAAGGGGTAGATCCTTTATTGATCATACACTATCTTCGTGTACAAATTCCTATACCCAGTAGAGCCCTAATAATTGTCCCTGGAGACTAAGAACTAAACCAAAGCATAGTTCAGTGTACACAAGATGACTATGATGACCTCAAGTCTAAGGATACTTGTACAACTATCACTATGTGAACAACTGCTGACACGTGAGTGAACTCCATCAGTTGTTCAGCTGTGCGAGTCATGTTCAGTGAACTTATTCTATAATAAGCACCTACATACTAGCTATAGTGTCACCACACAAATGTCTATGAGAACAGACATCCTTCATAATAAAGCAAACATAGTATGTACCGATCTTTGCGGATTATTAATTACCAGTTAGTAATCCTATGATCAGGAACTATTTAATTTTAGAGTTATCATCTTTTGGGTCTCACTATTATGATCTCATCATAATCCATAAAAAGCTTTACTCTAAACTATGGTATATCTTATTTAAACACTTAAATAGATAGAGCCCGTAATAAAAACAAAACAAGTCTTTTATTAATATCAATGAAATCAAAGCAGATTACACAGAAAGTTATTCCTAAATCCTAATTCATGATTGGACTTAGGACATATTCCTTTCAATCTTCCACTTGTACTAAAGCCAATCACTCTGGTATCTAATACCCATCTTGTCTTTATGACGATCAAAGTGACTTTCATAAAGTAGCTTTGTGAGTGGGTCTACTATGTTGTTATGTGTGTCAACTCTAATTCAATACAATATAAGAAATGTTACCGCGCTCCCACTAACCCTTTTGTAGACGCATGGTTCATCTTCGTTTTTGATAAAATCAAACTCTTTGATTGTCTCATCAAAACGAATGTTCCATCTTTCGAGAAGCTTGCTTTAAACCACATATGGTTCGCAGTATCTTACACACTAGGTTTTCATTTCCCTTGGAAAGAAAACCATCTGGCTATATGCCAGATCTCATAGTCGTAGTAAGCAGCATTCGCAAGCAAAATCCGAACTGATTTTAACAGGGCTACAGGTAAAAGGTTTCATCAAAGTCAATCCAATGCCTTTGTTTGAATCCTTTTGCCACAAGCCTGGCCTTAAAGGTCTCCACCTGGCCATCTGCTATAATCTATCTTTTGTGTACCGTATACATAGATTCCATTCCGGATTTTATTGAACTATGCCATTTCTCTGAGTCAACACTACTCATAGCCTCATTATAGGTTATAGGGTCGTCATCATCAATGATCGACAACTCATTGTCATTCTCAATGACAAGGCCATATTACCTCTCAGGTTGGCGAGACACTCTCCCTGATCTATGAATGGGCTGTTCCACAAAAGGTTGTTCAGTCAGAACAGGTGTTTCCACTTGATCCGTAGTAGTTTGTGCTTCTTGAATTTCATCAAGTTCAATTTTGCTCCCACTGTTTCCTTCAAGGATAAACTCCTTTTCCAAGAAGGTAGCCTGTCTGGAGACAAACACCCGATGATCGGTGTAAAAGTAATACCCTAAAGTCTCTTTAGGATATCCCACAAAACTACATTTTACGGATCGATATTCCAGCTTATCTGGGTCAACTTACTTGACATAAGCTGGACATCCCCAAATCTTAACGTGTTTAAGACTCGGTTTCCTTTCTTTCCATATCTCATACGAAGTTTGAGGAACAGATTTTGGAAGGCACCATATTCAGTAAATATGCTGAGGTTTCCAATGCATAACCCCATAGGAATACTGGAAGATTTGCATAGCTCATCATGGACCGAACTATGTCTAACAAAGTTCGATTTCTCCTTTCAGATACTAATCTGAAGGAGTCCACTGGGAGACTATACCATTTACTTTGAGATAATCCAGAAACACTCCATTAAAGTATTCACCACCTCGATCTGATCGAAGAATTATAATACTATATTTGGTTTGTTTCTCCACTTCATATTTATACTCTTTGAACTTTTCAAAGGCTTCAGACTTGTGTTTCATCAAACACATATCCGAATCTAGATCTATCATCTATGAAAGTAATGAAGTTTGAAAATCCACCCATGGCTTGCGTAGACATTGGTCCACATACATCTGTGTGTACCATTTTTAGCAAATTTTCAGCCCTCTCTCCATGTCTACTAAATGGAGACTGCAATGCCACTATGAAGTGAGATTTTCATCATCCCTTTTCTTTTATTAGTTTGTTCAATCTGAAGTAAATTTTGTCACATTTATACAGACAATTATTTAAAGTACCACGTCCATAAAGAATATTATCTCTAAGAATAGAACATTCATTATTCTCAATAATAAATGAAAATCCAGCCAAGTCTAACATAGGAATAATATTCCTCACAATTGAGGGAACAAAATAACAATTATTTAAAATAATAGTCTTGCCCGTAGGCATATGTAAATGAAATGATTCTACATCTTCAGCAGCAACTCTTGCTCCATTTCCCATCAGTAGAATCACCTCCTCTTCCTCAAGAGTCCTACTTCTCCTTGGTCCCTGCAACAAATTGCAGATATGAGAACCACAGGCGGTATCTAATACCCAAGTAGAAATTTAATTTAATGACATATTCACTTCTATCATGAACATACCTGAATCAGAAGCGGTAGTCTCACTACCCTTCTTCTTCTTCAATTCTGCAAGGTAAACCTTGCAGTTCCTCTTCCAGTGCCCCACCTTGTTACAGGGAAAGCAAACAACTTTGCTCTTGGGGTCTTCAGCTTTTGGTGGAACCGGCGTTTTCTCACCTACTTTCTTCTTCTTGGAAGGGTTCCTCTTCCTTTTCTTAGGATTGGAACCTTCACCAATTAGAAGAACAGAACTCTTCTTAGGGGGGAAATTCGATTCCGCAGTCTTCAACATGTTGTGGAGTTCAGGCAGGCTGACATCCAACTTATTCATGTGAAAGTTCACAACAAACTGCGAGAACGAACTCGGAAGCGATTGCAAGACCAAGTCTTGGCTCAGCTCCCCATCCATGGCAAAACCAAGTTGTCCAAGATGTTCAATCAAATTGATCATCTTAAGTACATGGTCATTCACAGATGATCCCTCAGACATCCTACAACCGAACAGCTCCTTCAATATCTCATATCGAGCTGTCCTCCCCGCCACATCATACAACTCTTATAGATGCATTAGGATAGTGTGAGCATCCATATGCTCATGTTGCTTCTGTAGCTCAATGTTCATGGAAGCTAGCATGATGCATTGAGCAACATTTGCATCATCTATCCACTTACGATACACCATATGTTCATCATTATGTGCATCACTAGCAGGTTCAGTAGGCTTAGGTGAGTCAATCACGTATTCCAGCTTCTCAATCCTGAGAACAATTCTCAAGTTTCGAAGCCAGTCAGCATAATTAGGACCAATCAATTTGTGAGCATCCAGTATGCTCCTGAGTGATAGTACAGAAGACATAATGTATATTGTAAATCTGTAAATGATAAACACATAACAACACTTAGCAAATATTCGATTTCATTTTAAAACACTATATGAATCGGGTCTTTATTCATAAGTGGCTCCCACTAATTTATCTAATTTATTCAACCCCCTACGTGAAAAATTAAGCATTCATAATGCTAGTGGGAATAGGGATTCTACATTCCATTACACAACCCCGGCTGTGGCACGAAACACCATGTAATGTTCAATAAGCAGACAACTCTTGTCAATTACATCTAAAGTTATTCCCTAATCAAACTTTAGCCTCTTGAATAATTGAGTCACGGCTGTGGCACGACAAACTCAATATTCTAAGTCAAGTCTAACCCAACATTCCGTACAATTGAATCAGTCCCCAAAGGCCAACGACTGTGGCACGTAACGACCTTTAGATTCTTATTCAATGTACACGTCTCTATATAATAGACAAGTATTTCTTATTTCGAAATCAAAGCCCTCGGCTGTGGCACGAAACGACAATGATTTAAAAATAAGAACTATTTTCTATAATGTTGGAAGGCTATGACCAACACAAGCCCATTGTGTCATTGGCTAATTACTACTTGATATTATTTAATTTTAGCGGGATTATATTACGTTACAATCATAATCATATTATAAAGAGATTCTTCCTTTTAAATTAAATATTTCAAATCAATAATCAATAATAAGATGATTCCCAGATCGGGTGGAGCATTGTCAAGAGGCGTCACTTAATAACCCTTTCTTACAGATAGAAATCTGTTGTTGACAGAATCATCCTTTCTCTCATATCGAAAATTCATATTCAATTACGTGTTTCACAAACACAAGAATCTCATGATTGTATTCATAATATTGTTATTAAGGTTATGAAACAATTTCACTATACTAGGTTGTCTAACAAACGCCTTATGTTCATTTAAGTTCACCTAAATCTATCATCGCATGATAAACTAAGCATATATCACATATATAAACATGAATAAACATCAAGGTAGGCATGTTACATCATCTAGCACATTAGTCTAAGCATTATACATCTCTATGTATCACATGAAGCATTTAAAAGCAATTAAAACAGTCAAAAACAGCTTTAAAACACTTCATGGAAATATAAACAGTTCAAAACTTTTATATAAACTAAAATTGATCACTCCATTAGATCCGTCTCGGAAAAACGAATCCAACGGTATATTGCACGCCTAAAACGGAGTTACGAAACTCCCAGAAAATCAATTTTAATGTAAACAGTCGGGCTGTAACGCATTACAGGAACGCGTTACAAGCCCTGTAACGCATTCCGGTGATGCGTTACAACCCTTTTAACCAATTAAAAGGTGTAACGCATTCCGTGAATGCGCCACAGGGTGTAATGCATTCCCGGAATGCGCGATACCCCTTTTTTTTTTCTTTTTCAGTAGCCGCCGTTGCTTTCCTCGATCAATGTGCCGCACCTGTCAACTCTGCCATGTCTGTTTCCTTTTCCGTGTAGCAGTACAACACAGACAATACAACAACAGATATACAGATATATACATACATACAATTCATATATATATATAATTATTTAATTACGAATTTAATTGCAACAACTTCAAAAATTCATAATAAAAAATCTATACATCATAAAATTATGAAAAAAATACCCAGACGATCTACAACACTTGTAGAACCCAGATCAACATTCAAAATTATTCTGAGAAATGATTTCTCATCAGACAAAATTAATCCATGATATAACTTGTAAAAATCATAATTAATTCATACAATCACATAAAATTCTGAAATTTTTACCACAGATCTATATGCATACAACCTAGGCTCTGATACCATTGTTGGATTTTAATCGCAGCAGGGGCATGGCAAAACACTTTTATCAGGAACTATTTAAGTTTAGAGTTATCATCTTTTAGGTCTCACTATTATAATCTCATCATAATCCATAAAAAGCTTTACTCTAAACTATGGTATATCTTATTTAAACACTTAAATAGATAGAGCCCGTAATAAAAACAAAACAAGTCTTTTATTAATATCAATGAAATCAAAGCAGATTACACAGGAAGTTATTCCTAAATCCTAATTCATGATTGGACTTAGGACATATTCCTTTCAGGAGCAAGGAGAGTCGTCCTCATCAAAAACACATGTACCAACTCTTACCACTATTGATTTAAATGAAAGTCAATATAAGGAGACTGTTGAAAAGATGAGCATAAAAATGTTCCACATCCATACTAGCATGGTAGCAGCTACTAAGGAGGTCAGTAGGTTATCAAAAGCTAATGAGAAGTTTGAGAGTGAGAAATAAAAGTTTGAGCTACTGTTTGTGGAGCTTGAGTCAATCAAGCAAGAGAATGAATATCTAAAAAACAAGCTGAAGTATGCTAGTGACATAGAAGTTGTGTTAAGAGAAAAGATAGAGAAGAATAAGGTGAAAATGAAATCTTTCAGAAATACATCTCAGCTAGTTGGTCAGTACCATGAGAAGAACAAGCCATGAGTTAATATAGCTTTTGGCTTGGATTATGATGCATTGAACAACAACAAGAAATTAAGTTAAAGGTGACAAGGGAAAAGCAATTGTAAATGAAGATGTCCCAGCTATGCTGAGAAAGGTTGGTTCACCACTGTTCAAAGCATGTGAAATAAATTTCAGTGAAGAGGAGTTGATCATAAAGCAAGAACTTACTGATAAGGACAATGAAAAGAGATGCAAATAAACAATTCTACCTTCTAAAACCGAGAAGAAGCCCATGGTGGATCAAACTCCCAAGAAGCCAATCAAGAAGGTTAAGACCGAGAATGCAGGAAAGAAGAAGAAAAATAGAAATGGGAAGATTGGGATAAAAAAAAGTAATAACTTTGCATTTGTTGCAGATGCTCCTAGGAAATAGTGTTAGAAATGTGGCTCTACAAATCATCTAACTCACCTTTGTAAAAAGGCTGCTAGTGAGCCAAGATTGGGAGCATGCAAATATAAAGAAGCAAATAATTAAGATCCCTACTCATTCTGTGATAAGTTTGATTGCATTCCTTGTAACATAAAAGTGATGACAAGTTGCCACAAGCTGATAGTAGACCTCAAAGAAATAAAAATTGGGTCTGCAGCTAAAAGAGAACATGCAAATCAATTAATGAACAACATTCTTTTTGAATCAACTCATTCTAATTCTGTAAATTCTGTTAAAAAGAAGAAAGTGCCCAACACTGTATGGGTAGCTAAACACACTTAATCCTCATTGTGTGCAGGGCAAAGTGAAGAAGGTCATATAGATCATAGACAATGGATGCTCAAGACATATAACTGGTGATATGGACCTGCTATCACAATTTGAGGAGATGGCTGACCCATTAGTGACTTTTAGAGACAACGGTAAAGGTTTCATAATGGGATATGGCAAGATAATTTCTGGAAATATTGTCATTGAAGATGTAGTACTGGTAGCTGGTCTTGAGGTGAATCTCCTAAGTGTCAGCCAATTACAGATAGAGGATTCAATATTGTATTTGACAAAGGAGAATGCCTAATTATCAATAAAAAGACTGGTGAAACTGTTTTGAAAGAAGCAAAGAAAGGAAGCTTATTTGTTGCAGACCTGGACTCAGCAAATGAGGATGGAATTTGTGGCTTCTACCCAAAGGCATCTGAAGAACAAAGAAAGTTGTGGCATAAAAAGCTCTCTCAGCTGAATTACAAGGCAATCAATACCCTAGTTAAAAAGGAGTTAGTGAGAGACATGCCAAATTTGGAGTTTGCTCAAAATGAGGTATGCGAGGCTTGTCAAAAAGGAAAAAAGAAGAAATCAAGTCACAAGAGTAAAACTGTGAATTGCATAAGTGCAACTTTGCAACTTATTCACATGGACTTATTTGGACCAGTTAATATCTTGTCAATTTCAAGGAAGAAATATGCACTTGTGATGGTGGATGACTACTCAAGGTACACATGGGTAGAATCTATGCATTCTAAGGATGAGACTCCACACATCATAATTGAACACATCAAAAATATTGAGAAGCAGGCTGAAGATCAGGAATGTGTGAAAAGATTGAGAAGTGACAATGACACAGAATTCAAAAATGCAACCTTAACTGAATTCTGCAAAGACAAGGGCATTGTTCAAGAATTCTCAGCTACTAGAACACCTAAAAAAATGGGGTAATTGAGAAAAAGAATAGAACACTAGTAGAGGCTGCTTGAATAATGTTACAAGATGCCAAATTGTCAACAAGTTTTTGGGAAGAAGCTGTCAACACTGCATGCTACACTCAAAACATATATCTCATTAACAAGAATCTTGGCAAATCACCCTACTCAGGCTCTGTTTGAGATTGCTGTTAAAAATTGCTGTGTTGTTAGAAAAAGTGCTGCTGAAAAAAGTGTTGTTAAAATCAGATGACTGTTTGGTAATTTTTTTGACATGTATATGTTTTGATGCAAAAAATTAAAAATAATAATGCTTTTGGTAAGGTTTGATAGTGAAATCAGCATCTGCTTCCCCCAAAAGCTGAAAAGCATCTTTTTCTAAAAGCATGGGGGGACTTGCTTTCTCTAACAACAGCTTTTAGGCCAAAAGCACTTTTCCGAAAATCAGCTTTTGAATTTTACCAAACAGTTTTTAAACTGCTTTTCAGCGAAAAGCTGCTGTTGTTGTTAGCAACAGCAATACCAAACTCACCCTTAATCTTATCTAAAAGAAATCCTTCTGTGAAGCATCTTCATGTGTTTGGAAGCAATTGTTATGTCTTGAAAGACAACTCTTAATATGTGGGAAAATTTGACTCTAAGGTTTTTGAAGCAATTTTTTCGGGATATTTATTGGAGAGAACTGCCTACAAAGTCTATGTGCTTGAACAAAAGAAAATTATAGAAATCACAGATATGACTTTTGATGATGCCAAGTGTTTAGGCTTGGAATGCCTTGCTGAAAATCAAGCCGAGGCCCTTAAATTTGAAAATCTCAACATTTATAGTGATTCTGAAGATGAAGCTGAAGTCAACAGAATATGTGGAGATTTAACTGAACAAGTGAATCATGAAAATGGAAGCTCATCGCAAACACCTGAATTCGATAGCACAAACTCAGGGGGAGAAAGTTCTGAAAGTCATGCCAATGGTGAAGAAAATGCAGAAAACTCAAGTCAACAAACTCACACCAAGAAATGGGATAGGAGTCACACAAGAGAAGCAATTATTGGTGACCCAACTGCTGGAGTGAGGACTAGAAGTACAAATGCAAATAAATGTCTTCATGCATGTATTCTTTCACAAGTTGAGCCTAAGAAAACTGAGGAAGCTCTACTTGATCCTAATTGGATATCTGCTATGCAAGAGGAGCTAAATCAGTTTGAAAGAAACAAAGTTTAGGAGTTGGTTCCCGCACCAAAGAACATAAGTGTAATTGGAACAAAGTGGGTGTTCAGGAACAAAATGGATTAAAATGGGATTGTCACCAGAAACAAAACAAGGTTGGTTGCAAAAGGCTACTCACAGGAGGAAAGAATAGATTATGAATAAACTTTTGCTCCAGTTCCAAGACTTGAAACAATAAGGATTTTTCTTTCATTTGCTGGACACTCAAATTTTAAAGTATATCAAATGGATATAAAGAGTGCATTCCTTAATGGTAAGTTGGAAGAAGAAGTTTATGTGCAACAACCACCTGGCTTTGAAAATCCAGAATTTCCAGACTTTGTATGCAAATTACTGAAGGCTCTTTATGGACTAAAGCAAATACCTAGAGCATGGTATGACACACCGTCAGAATTTTTGCTTAAATATGGATTCACTAGAGGAACAAGAGACAAAGACTCTCTTCTACAAGCACCATGGTGGTGATATAATCCTAGTTCAGATCTATGTGGATGATATCATTTTTGGTTCTACTAATGAAAAGCTATGTCAAATATTCTCAAATCTTATGCAGAGTGAATATGAAATAAGTATGATGGGAGAGTTGAGTTACTCTCTTGGACTTCAAGTTAGTCAAAGAAGTGATGGAATCTTCATCAGCCAAACTAAGTAAGTCAAGGATTTATTGAAGAAGTTTGGTATGGTTGATTATTCACATGTATCAACACCCATGTCTACAGCTATAAAGTTGGATGAAGATAAAAAGGGCAAAAGTGTAGACATTTCAGGTTATAGAGGGATTATTAGATCTTTGTAGTATTTGAATGCTAGTAGACGAGACATTATGTTTGCAACTTGTCTATGTGCAA
This sequence comes from Apium graveolens, assembly GCF_009905375.1. Lineage (NCBI taxonomy): Eukaryota > Viridiplantae > Streptophyta > Magnoliopsida > Apiales > Apiaceae > Apium > Apium graveolens. The sequence continues at coordinate 232,621,332 of NC_133650.1, read as the reverse complement.
GATTTCAATCACATTTGATGGTTATGGGTTGATTTGTGGTTGATTTGTGGTTGATTGGAGTAGTTTAAAATTTGGTAATCGCGTAAACATAGCCGTCGTAATGTCCGATTTACTTTAAGACTGTTTTGTTCTTAACAATCAGGACCCGTGAACTCACTCTTAGGTTTTGACCATTGCCATGATTAGATAGTTCATGTTACGAGCTTCGTTTTGATATGTGCTTCGTTTGAATCCGATGTACGGTTTAGGAGAAACGACTGTTTTAAGTAACGGCGTTTCGCGACCGAACCATTACCCCTCGCCTTACTTTGAAACCTTAGTGAAGGACTTTAAATGACTAATTCGGGTATGAAACAATTATGTTAAGTGGATTAGGCAGTTGGTAAGGTACTCGCAAAAGAATCACTTTAAAATTCTTAATGGTTAATTTATTAAAAATGGTGGAGCCGAGGGTACTCGAGCGACGTAGTGAATCGTTAAGCGCAAAAGCAAGCGTTAGAGTCTAATTGGTTAAAGTCTAGTTTCTTAAGCGACCGGGGTTTAATTCCGACTTATGTTGTTGTTCATAGGTTTTCGGACCCACTCTAAGCTTAAGTCTATCCGGGAGCACTCAGGCAAGTTTTCTACCCGTATAACTGTTGTTGTGATGTATATGTGTATATGCGTGGTCTTGTGATAAATGCATATTTGTTATTAGCAAATTCTTGCGATATATTGGAGCATGTGATATGGTATATATGCATGCCTATTTCGTATTCTTGATTTATATATCTGTTGGTTCAAATGCGTATTAGTTGCATAATACCTATGCTAGAGATAAGCAGTAGTTGCGTATACCCTGAGTATAGGGGACCCAAAAGTGAACCCTTTTCTAAAACCGGGAGTAGATGTTCCCGAGTATATGATATATATATATATAGTTATATATATATTGATATAGTTTTCAAAATTATTAATCGAATAAGGTTTATTCGATACCTTTATTTTATTTAATGAATATTATTTGAATATTCATTCGAGGACTTATGACTCTGTTTATTCTATTTAATGATTATTATTTGAATATTCATTTGAGGATGTATGACTCCGTTTATTTTATTTAATGAATATTATTTATAATATTCATTCGAGGTATTAAGACTCCGCTTATTATTTAATAATATCCTTTATTTTATTAAAGAATAATGTTTCAATAATCAAACTTATTTTCGATTATTCAAATAAAGATAGTACTTTCATATAAGTATATCTTTTGGTTATTTAATATCCATTTCAAGTATGAATTTTAAAACTTCTACTTCGATTATTTTTATAAGGATTATCTTTATGAGAATATTATTTAAATAATAATATTCAGATATTTCTAATATATCGGGACTGATTTATTTTAATAAATCAGCAGTACTCCAAACATTCTTAAAAATGTTTTCGAGTCTTCAAAATGATTTCTAAAAGTTAGGGCGGATCCCAAAACTCATTCTTTTATATTTAAGATCCTTCTTTCGAAGGGGATTTAAATACTCGCTCAAAACCTGGGGGATCCGGCTTTGTGGTGTATTTTACATTCGCAACGTGGTTGCTGTTTTGAGAAAACAATTTGATTACTTGCCCAACGTTCGGGAAGTAAGTCCATCTAATTGAGTCGGCATAAGCGACAGGCCGGGGAACGGTCTATCAAAGTGTAAGTGGCTGGGTGGCAGTCCATCAACACGTAAGAGGCCGGGTGGCGGTCCAGCACAAGGTCCTTATGTGGCCCGGGTGATGACCGGTGGGGGATTCATCCATCTACTAGTAGAAAAGGTTACTTATTGGTATCCTTGCCTGATCAGCAATATATCAGGTTTATGCCAAAATTCTTTTCTTTCCAAAATTCATTGGATATTGCAACTCTGTTCATACTTTACATGACGGAGATTTTCAGGAAATGTATGAGAGATATATATGGATAAATATATATATCGGGACTTAATGAAGTATCTCGTAACTTCATTTCATTCAATAATATTTCAAAGATTGAATCTATTCAAATCTTGTCTTGTAGTCTCATCTATGTGATGAACTTTTAAAACTAATTATAACTTGAATGGTGGTAGTTCAAGTAGTATTCGAAAAAGATATAAGCATATTGAAGTATCTTGTAACTTCATATTTTCAACTTATATCTGGTTAATGATTATCTTATGCATGACAAAGATTTTTACAAAAATGTTGAGACAAGGTTAGATATATGAGATCACCTTGCAACGATAGTTTTATACAGTTATAAACTGGAACTCTGTGTATATTATACATGGCAGAGGATTTCAAAGATTTTGAAAAGTATATATGTATATATACTGAATATTTTGTGGCTTCGTCGCGTTAAGATATCAGCTTGGTTCATTTCTTCTTGACCAAGACTTTCATGAGTACTATGAGAATGCTCATATATAGTTAATCATTATACATATTATTTTGGTGGGCTTGTTGCTCACCCTTGCTTTCTTCTTTCATCACACAACAACAGATAGAAAAGATGAACAGGACCAAGCTCCCAATTCGCGAGCGGATAGGAAACGTTCCGCAGTTTCCTATAGGCGTTGATGTCGCTGTAGCTGAGGTAGGAACTACCAATAGGCTAGGCTTTCAACTTTTGATGTACCAGACTTATGTATCTTTATCAATTGTAATAATGGAAAAGAAATGTAAATCTATTCAGAAACCCTTTTAAGGTGTAATGGCATATAATTTTGGAATAAAATGACTCATGTTATTTTTGGATATTCATCTCTGAGACTATAACTTGTGGTGTGTGTGTTTATTGTGGGGTCACAGTACAGAGTAGTTGATTGTTTATTAAGATTGGGTGTTGTTAAGGGTAATGGAACTCGTGACAACCCGGATCCCCGACCCCGGATTTGGGCGTGTTACAGAAATGGTATCAGAGCTAAGCGTTATAAACCTCAAAGATGATGTGACGTTAAGATAATAAGTTCACTAAGATAATAAGAACTCTTGCCAAGTTCATAGTCGGGCTACCTAACATAGTACTGACATTTAAAACCCTTATGGGAACCCTTATAAATATCGTGATAGAAGCGTAGTTCGTTATCGTATATGGTAGCGGGACTCCGAACCCTGAGGTTGAGGAGCAACAACGCGATGATGTTTTATTACTTATTGGAGATCAGATTATGGATCCGATAGAGCATCCTAACGCGGGACCGGATGATGTTCATATTGAGGATGTAGCGGTTGAGGATGTTGTCCTAAAAGGGATTGTTGCTGAGAAGAATCCCGTGGAGGATCCTGATAAGAATGAATAAAGGACCACTGAGGAATTGATGACTATGGTTAGGGCGACTACTAGAGGTAGGATTGGCCGGTCACTACCGGAGGTGCGTTCAAGTTTGTAAAGATAGTATCCCTTTAACGCGGCTTACTCGTAAGACTGAGAAGTTTGAATGGACAGAGAAATGTGAGAACAGCTTTCAAGAACTGAAGCAAAGATTGGTGATGGCCCCTATGTTGGCATTGTCGGATGGAAAAAGGATATTTTGTGATTTGTATTGACACTTCGCATAAGGAATTAGGGTGCTCTTATACAGCACAACAAGGTACTCGCGTACGCGTCAAGAAAATTAAGGGAATATAAAATTCGATATCCCCACCCATGAGCTTGGGCTCGTGGCAATAGTTTTTCCCTAAAGATTGGAGGCACTACTTGTATGGAGAGAAGTGCGAGATTTACCTAAGCCATAAGTGCTCTAGTACATTTTTCTCGTAGAAAGAGCTCAACTTACGTCAGAGGAGGCGGTTAGAGCTAATCAAGGATTACGATTATGAGATTCTTTATCATCCAGGGAAAGCCAAAATGGTGGCTAATGCCCTTAGTATAAAGGAGAGACTCAAGATAAAAATGTCTTTGGGAGAGTTGATAAGAGATTTTGAGAAAATGGAAATAAAAGTGAAGGTAACCGGAGCCGGTACCGAAAAGCTGTTTGAGATTGCAATACAGTCCGAATTATCAGAAAAGAACATATTGTGCCAGAAAAAGTGATGAATGAAGGCAGAAAGCCAACAATTAGATAATAGATTAATATCGAGAAAGATGATAAGGGGATAGTGAGGTGTTCCTACAGAATTTGGGTTCCAAAAGTTCAAGAGCTTAAGGATGAGAACTTAGATGAGAGCCATAGTTTGAGGAATAAGATTTAGGGCAAACCCTGAATGTGATAGTCAGGGAGGTTGCCATCAAAAAAGAAAGAACCCATAACATAATAGAGTGGAAAACAAGGTTTTTAACGTATAAGATAACCCCGATTATGGGAGAAGGTTGAAACGTTTCATACTGAGAAAATAGAAGTCGAACAAGATAGGGAGAACCAGGATGGTACTCCTATTGGGCAATTCATGGACCTGTCTAAACAAAACTTATACTCTTATTCCCAACCACCACCGTGAGGAGACAGTGCGGTGGGAAATTCTTTCAGGACCTTTAAGTCGCTAAGCTCTCAGAGTTCTAAAGAACAAGCTGACCCGGTTGAGTCAAGAGCTTGGCTAAAGGAAATATAGGAATCATTTGAGATTCTAAATGAGTTACGAATCATAAAAGACTGTTTTTGTCACTTACCCTCCTAAGAGAGAGGCCACCCGCTGGTGAAAGTCCAAGGAAGGCACGGAGCCAGAGGTTATAATAAACTGATTAAAGTTCAGTCAATTGTTTTCAGGAAAGTACTTCCCAAGGTTATGGAGATAGTGTAAAAGCTTTAGAGCCAGAACAAAGGCGTACGAGTATGATGAATTATGAATCTAAGTTGTAAAAGTTGTCAAGATTCGTTCTGAGGACACGAATCCAAAATGACGGGATGTTTGAAATCAATGCTTATGTTGTGTTGGTTCATGAAATAATGATAAGATAGAGGAAAATAAAAAGAAACTGAAGTGGAAAGGAATATAAAGGCAATAGAGTTTGAGGAATGATAAGGGAGTTGGGTATGAGGAAACCCTAAAGACTCGTAGCAATAGAAATAGAAAAGTATGTAATTGTCAGGATGAGGGTGATTCACCATAAGTTAAAGTTGATGATTGGAGGAATAAGAGATACATATATTTGATCCCCTGTAAGTTGCGAGGATTCGAGGAAACCTTGAGATAGTTCGAAGGATAAATAATGAGACGCGGATAGACTGAGGAGACAAGAAAGTAAGAAATTAGGAAAATTGGATGAAGGAAGTGACCTTCAAGAATGTGAAGTGTAAGACCAGGGGCATGATACCTAGAAAGGGAGACGCCGGGTATGAAAGATATCCCAACATTGAGATGACTGTTGAGATAAACAACAAAAGTAAATAAGGAATTATTAAGAAGAAGTTCACGTTGAACACGACCATTATCTTCCAGAACATCCTTGTTATCGTTACCAAATTAGGCAAGAAAAGCGGATAACCATTGTTATCTTTTGGAGGCCATATTGATTGACCTCATTTTGAATGCAGATGTTATTGTGAAATTCAGGATATACTATCGAGGTGGGAATGATTGAATAAGACACCCTTATCAGGGATATATGACTTGATTATCCATGGAAGGATGCATGTACCTTTTTAAAGGAGGAATTAAGGATAGAACATCGGTAACTTAAAATGAATCCTAGGGGAATGCATAAAGGTTGGCATTTCACCCTTAATAGGGATTGTATGAGTTTTGAAAGTATGAATTGGAAAGGATTAAGGTAATAACAACCTTTAAGAATCAGTGGAGAAATTTTTTCAGAAGTATATAGACAATGATTCTGGTATTAATAAATGGTATCTTGATATTCCCTGTATCTAGGGAATACATGAGGAACGATTCAAGGATAACCTTAGAGGTTTTACAAGGAGAAAGGTAATATTCAAAATTCTCAAGAATAGAAATGTTGATAAAGGAAATATGACGTAATTATAATGATGTCAAGTGGGGCACGTGTTAAACCACGAGAAAGTATGGATCGAACCAGTAATGGTCGAAATTATTCAGGGCAATTAGGACTTAAGATAAAAGATGTTCTAAGTATGATTGAGAGTCAGTCGTGACAGTGATTAACCTCTATAGACTGAGGCAATAACTTATGGAAAAATGGTGATATTTTTTTTACTCATCAGATTTTAAGGAAAACATCTTCACATAAGCTGTGATTGAAATGAGGTAGAAAATTTATTTGGAGGTGGTTAAAATGACATTGACTATAAGGAAATTTTACTATCAGGAAAGGCCAAAGAGGTGGCCGACACTTTAAAGGTAAGAGGATAATTATCGCGCTCGTGCCAGAAGAATACAATGATAATGGTTAAAGCCGTGAAGATTGTATTATAATTTGAAAGATTGACATTCCTTCTGATGACTGTGCAATACCCAACTGTAATAGTAGTTTGGTAAAGGTTTAATTCGTATAATCGCCATGAGCGGGCTATCTATCTCAGAAGATACTATCTTGAGATAAGCCAGGACCATGTTTCAAAAAGGACTAGACAAACCCTTGAGTTAAGTCTTCTATTTAAGGCATATGATTAAGAATGGTATTAACCTGCTATCGTTGCTTTGACTGAAACTCTTCTGCAATTTTATCTACTTCATGTCATGAAAGTACGTCAGAGTTTGGAGTGTTCTTCATGAATTATGATTGGTGATTATGTTAACTCCTTAGAAGTATTCTATACGACATGTATGGACTCCGTATTGTTAGATATTAAGATTTCATGGAAAGTGAATGACGACAGTAGCTCAGTGGTGGACCATAGTAATGCAGCAATGATTCTGCGAGTAATGAGCTGATTCCAACCATGAGAGTTGTATTGGAATGGATGTTGAGATTGAGTACCACTAATCGGGTCGTGGTAGTGTATAAGTTATCATTGATAGACTAATTAAGTAGAGTATCTACCTATTGAATATTTATTCCCTCTTATGAAAAGAGAGTCGTATTACTATATGAGGAAGGTTGCGGTGCAAGCATAGAATTCTAGTAACGATGATGTCTAGAATGAGATCCCAGATTCGATTTTCGATATCGAGGGAGTTTCAAAGGTGATTGTGTATAAGCTCGAGGAAGAGCATGGGTCCATAGAATGATGGACGGAATAGCAAAAATATTTAGGCATGTGAAATACGATGATATAATACTTGATGTTGATATAAATACATATATGTTTTGTTCTCCTATGACAAACCTCTATAGTTCAGAGGTAGATTCCAAGCCAGATATTTTATGGCAATAATTTTTTTTTTACGAATATACAATTCTCTTCAGTTCGTTCTTTTCTCTTCTTTTCATTTCATGTAAGCTGAGAAGAACAACCCTTCCAGAAGGGGAGGTATTGCCGAATGACTATCTATCTGTGTGATAGAAGCCTAGTAGGATACCATCTATTGTTTAATTACTTGTCAAGTACTAAAGGCTGGCCACCTTCTGTACTAACTATGCGATATAACAAGTGTTCATGATCATAGTGATCTCTCAACAAATTCCTTTACTTCTATATGATTGATCAAGCTTTCGAAGATGGAGGCAGCTAGAAAGGAAGTGGTACCAAGTATGGTGGTATTCCGATTCTAACGCGTTAGTGATACTAAGGTTGACGTGGTTATTAAAAGGTTATAGAATGCTAACGAGCAAAAGTATAACCAGTATAATATTAGGAACGGAAGGTAGTAGCGATTACGAACTGGAAAAGAATGGGTATTGAGAAGCAAAAGCTCTAATGCTAAAAGCTATAATGAGAGTCTGTACAATAGACTTGAAAGAAATTGGAATGATCACTTAACACGGATTGAGTTTTCTTACGACAATAGATCATATGTCATTATCGAGATGTCGCCTTATGAGATCCTTGAGGGAAGACAATGTCGATCTCCCTTATGTTAGGATGAAGTTGTAGAGCGCAAGATGCTCGGACCCGCAGTAGTCCAAAGGACCAAGGATATAATAGATCTAATCAGAGGACGGCTGGGAGTAGCTCAAGATGGACATAAGAAGTATGCTGATTTGACAAATGAAAGGACAAAGAGTATGAAGGAGGGAACCTTGTATTGTTAAAAGTATTCCCTTAAAAAGGAATTGATGAGGGTTGGAAAGAAAGGAAAGTTTAAGTCCACGAATTGTTGGACCCTTGGATATATTAAGAGGTATTGGGAAGATAGCATATGAGCTAGCCCTACCCCCGAACATGTAGCAAGTCATAACGTGTTTCATGTATCAATTTTAAGGAAGTGTAATTCGGATGCCAGATAACTAGGGGCATATGAGCGCCTAGACATGCAACCAGACGTAACCTATATGGAGCAACCAGGAAGGGTTATAGAGTGAAAAGGAACAAGTGCTTAGGAGAATGGTTATCAAACTAGGCAGAGTTTGGTGGTAGGACCACAATGTGGGAAAATTTACCACGAGAATTAGAAAGTGCAATGCTAAGAGAGTATCCCTATTCATTTTCTATCTGATTCCGGGACGGAATCCTTTTAAGGAGGGGAGACTGTAATAACCCCAATTTTTGGAAATTTTTGAAACCCTTATGAATAGTGATTTTGCAGATTATTGCTGAATAAGAAAACTGTTCATGCCACACTATGTAGGGGTTCTGTTATTGATATTCTGAGATTTTATTAGTACTCTATATGGTATATAAGTGTATGTAAAGATCGTCAGAATCCAATTCCGAACACTTTGATTTTTCCCGAAAATCCACCAGATACCGAAAGAATTGAGTATAAGGTAACATGATTAAAAGGATTTAAATTCAAGGATTATGAGAGAGGATCATAAAAGGAATATAATGTATTGAGAAAGGTTAAGGGAACCCAAGTAATAAGATCCCGGGTATGATCCCTCAAACGATAAACGAAAACGAAAGTTAAGCGAACCGTATAACAGATCAGCGGTCATTAGCCAAATAATTAAAAGCCAATCAAAGAGATTAGTGGGGATGATGTCATCAAACCAATGAGAAGAGGACAAAGGAGGGAGGGTGACATCACATGGTGACATAAGCATGACCAAGCAAGTGTGTTGTTGGATGATTGTGAGCCACACAATATTTACCATGGTAACAACCTAATTAACAAGCAAAACAAACACAAAAATCAAAAGCAACCAAAACAAAAACATTTTCTTCTTCCCCCACTCTTTGCTCTCGGCTTTTCCATGAAAAGCAAAGGAGAAAATTTCAAAAATCAAGCTACACACCTTCATAATTCAAGAGGTTTGTTTCTTTAGCTTCCATAATTCATAACTAAGATGAGCCATAAGTTTAAGCTCAAGATTCCATGTTTGACATAGCTAATCAATTCATCAAAGTTCTTGGTGAATAGTGTTTTCAAGAAACTAACTTTGTGTTTTCTTATGTTTTCTTCAAGATCCAAGCTTAGTAACGATAGTTAGTGGTTATTTAAGGCTTCCTAAGTGATTCTCCACTCTCCAAGGAAGGTATAACCCCTCCAAACCCTAAATTTACTTTGAGTATTAGGTTTGGTTTTGTTTTTTATAGTTCATGAGAGCATGATTCTTGTATGTTTAGAGTTTGGATGGAATTATAATGATTTTGGGTTATAAATCTTGGTTGTTGGTTGATGAACCTTAAGTATAATTAGTAGCTCTTGTTTGAGATTAAATAAGTTGGAAAAATCATGAGGTTATGGACTGAGTTAGTAGGGTTTGGATGAAGTTAGGTGGTATTGGTGGTTATGGGTTGATTTGTGGTTGATTTGTGGTTGATTGGAGTAGTTTAAAATTTGGTAATCGCCTAAACATAGCCGTCGTAATGTCCAATTTACTTTAAGACTGTTTTGTTCTTAACAATCAGGACCCGTGAACTCACTGTTAGGTTTTGACCATTGCCATGATTAGATAGTTCATGTTACAAGCTTCGTTTTGATATGTGGTTCGTTTGAATCCGATGTACGGTTTAGGAGAAACGACCGTTTTAAGTAACGGCGTTTCGCGACCGAACCATTACCCCTCGCCTTACTTTGAAACCTTGGTTAAGGACTTTAAATGACTAATTGGGGTATGAAACACTTATGTTAAGTGGATTAGGCAGTTGGTAAGGTACTCGCAAAAGAATCACTTTAAAATTCTTAATGGTTAATTTATTAAAAATGGTGGAGCCGAGGGTACTCGAGCGACGTAAGTGAATCGTTAAGCGCAAAAGCAAGCGTTAGAGTCTAATTGGTTAAAGTCTAGTTTCTTAAGCGGCTGGGGTTTAATTCCGACTTATGTTGTTGTTCATAGGTTGTCGGACCCACTCTAAGCTTAAGTCTATCCGGGAGCACTTAGGCAAGTTTTCTACCCGTATAACTGTTGTTGTGATGTATATGTGTATATGCGTGGTCTTGTGATAAATGCATATTTGTTATTAGCAAATTCTTGCGATATATTGGAGCATGTGATATGGTATATATGCATGCCTGATTCGTATTCTTGATTTATATATCTGTTGGTTCAAATGCGTATTAGTTGCATAATACCTATGCTAGAGATAAGCAGTAGTTGCGTATACCCTGAGTATAGGGGACCCAAAGGTGAACCCTTTTCTAAAACCGGGAGTAGATGTTCCCGAGTATATGATATATATATAGTTATATATATATTGATATAGTTTTCAAAACTATTAATCGAATAAAGTTTATTCGATAACTTTATTTTATTTAATGAATATTATTTGAATATTCATTCGAGGACTTATGACTCTGTTTATTCTATTTAATGATTATTATTTGAATATTCATTTGAGGATGTATGACTCCGTTTATTTTATTTAATGAATATTATTTATAATATTCATTCGAGGTATTAAGACTCCGCTTATTATTTAATAATCCTTTATTTTATTAAAGAATAATGTTTCAATAATCAAACTTATTTTCGATTATTCAAATAAAGATAGTACTTTCATATAAGTATATCTTTGGTTATTTAATATCCATTTCAAGTATGAGTTTTAAAACTTCTACTTTGATTATTTTTATAAGGATTATCTTTATGAGAATATTATTTAAATAATAATATTCAGATATTTCTAATATATCGGGACTGATTTATTTTAATAAATCAGCAATACTCCAAACATTCTTAAAAATGTTTTCGAGTCATCAAAATGATTTCTAAAATTTAGAGCGGATCTCAAAACTCATTCTTTTATATTTAAGATCCTTTTTTCGAAGGGGATTTAAATACTCGCTCAAAACCTGGCGGATCCGGCTCTGTGGTGTATTTTACATTCGCAACGTGGTTGCTGTTTTGAGAAAACAATTTGATTACTTGCCCAACGTTTGGGAAGTAAGTCCATCTAATTGAGTCGGCATAAGCGACAGGCCGGGGTACGGTCTATCAAAGTGTAAGTGGCTGGGTGGCAGTCCATCAACGCGTAAGAGGCCGGGTGGCGGTCCAGCACAAGGTCCTTATATGGCCAGGGTGATGACCGGTGGGGGATTCACCCATCTACTAGTAGAAAAGGTTACTTATTGGTATCCTTGCCTGATCAGCAAGATATCAGGTTTATGCCAAAATTCTTTTCTTTCCAAAATTCATTGGATATTGCAACTCTGTTCATACTTTACATGACAGAGGTTTTCAGGAAATGTATGAGAGATATATATGGATATATATATATAACGGGACTTATTGAAGTATCTTGTAACTTCATTTCATTCAATAATATTTCAAAGATTGAATCTATTCAAATCTTGTCTTGTAGTCTCATCTATGTGATGAACTTTTGAAACTAATTATAACTTGAACGGTGGTAGTTCAAGTAGTATTCGAAAAAGATATAAGCATATTGAAGTATCTTGTAACTTCATCTTTTCAACTTATATCTGGTTAATGATTATCTTATGCATGACAAAGATTTTCACAAAAACGTTGAGACAAGGTTAGATATATGAGATCACCTTGCAACGATAGTTTTATACAGTTATAAACTGGAACTCTGTGTATATTATACATGGCAGAGGATTTCAAAGATTTTGAAAAGTATATATGTATATATACTGAATATTTTGCGACTTCGTCGCGTTAAGATATCAGCTTGGTTCATTTCTTCTTGACCAAGACTTTCATGAGTACTATGAGAATGCTCATATATAGTTAATCATTATATATATTATTTTGGTGGGCTTGTTGTTCACCTTTGCTTTCTTCTTTCATCACACAACAACAGATACAAAAGATGAATAGGACCAAGCTCCCAATTCGCGAGCGGATAGGAAACGTTCCGCAGTTTCCTATAGGCGTTGATGTCGCTGTAGTTGAGGTAGGAACTACCAATAGGCTAGGCTTTCAACTTTTGATGTACCAGACTTATATATCTTTATCAATTGTAATAATGGCAAAGATATGTAAATCTATTCAGAAACCCTTTTAAGGTGTAATGGCATATAATTTTGGAATAAAATGACTCATGTTATTTTTGGATATTCATCTCTGAGACTATAACTTGTGGTGTGTGTGTTTATTGTGGGGTCACAGTACAGAGTAGTTGATTGTTTATTAAGATTGGGTGTTGTTAAGGGTAATGGAACTCGTGACAACCCGGATCCCCGACCCCGGATTTGGGGGTGTTACAGAAGCCGTTGGATACACAGATGCATATTTTATTGGATGTAGGGTTGACAGGAAGAGCACTAGTGGAAGCTGTCAATTTCTTGGGCAAAGACTTGTATCCTGGTATAGCAAAAAATAACAATCTGTGTCAACTTCCACAGTTGAGGCTGAATACATAGCTGCTGGAAGTTGTTGTGCTCAAGTGCTTTGGATTAGAAATCAGCTAATGGATTATGGCCTAGTGTTACACAAAATTCCAATTATGTTTGACAATACTAGTGCTATACCCATTGTGGCTAATCTAGTTAATCATTCTAGAACAAAGCACATTGATGTAAGGTGCCATTTTATTAGAGAACATGCTGCAAATGGTACCATTAAGCTCATTTTTGTTCCAACATAAAAATAGTTAGCTGACATTTTTACTGAACCTTTGGATGAAGCAACTTTCACTAGACTTGTAGGTGAAATTAGAATGCCGAATTCTTCATCCTAAAGGCAAGAACTCAGCTAATGCTTTACAGCAGATTAATTTCTAATAAATAAAAATTCATTTGATTTAATTGGAAATTAATTGGAATATGAATTATAAATATTTAAGAAATCTCTATATATTTATTTTTCAAAATTCAAAATTTAGCTTGGAATTTTTCAATTTTGAGAAAACTGTCTAAATGTTGATTTATATTTTTAATATGTGAAATTAGCACAAGATAGAATCGAAAAGAACAAAAGTATATAAAGAACTGAGTTCTCGATAAGTCTAATTGACTTCTCGACAAGCCATTTCAAAACTTCTTGAGTGAGTTCTCGATAAGTCATTTTTTTTACTTCTCGACGGACTTCTCGACAAGCTTTATTATGACTTATCGATAATTCATTGTAGAGTTCTTTATAAGTATTAACTCACAGAGTTCTCTACAAGTATAAATTTTAGACTTATCTATAACTTAGAACTGAAATAATTTCACTTAATAAACTATTTTGGTAATATACTTTTGATAAAATTATTCTGATTTTATTTTGATTTATTCAAATAAAAATTGGAAACAATTCAGTACATTTAGGACAAACTGGGTTATTTATTTGACATCTAGATTTCTATAAGAGTTAGGAAAATGACATATCGATATGTATCTATTCTCTCAATATGACTTCTCGTTAAGCAAATCCCAAATGTTTATTTTGAGTTCTCGATAAGTCATTTACCTTTTACTATAAATACCCAGACATCTCGACTTACACCTCTTTATGCCTTCGAGATCTCTAAGTGACCTAATTTTTCCAAATCCAAACCGTTTTCTCTTATTTCAAGCTCTTTCTCTCAAATTTTTTCTACCCACTAAAATTCAAACAGTTACAATGGTATCAAACACAGTTATACCCTTTATCCCAAAGGAAGGAACCAATTATCTTGCATTTATAGATGCAAATCAGGCTCCTGATACTTTCAAGAGTTTTATGAAGTCTCTTTCTCAAACTTACTTTGCGGGGCTCTAACTGCAAATCCAATGATGTACTTGGATGTTCTCAGGGATTTTTGGAACACGATTGTGGTAAGGACTGTGGTGCATGAAAACCAGGCTATATCTATTGTGGTTAACTGCTCCATTAGAGGTCAACAAGTGAAATTTTCTGAGAATGATGTCAATGTGGCCTTGGGCATCCCTATTGACAAGATGGTGGAGATTTCAACTCAAGAAGAGCTAGCTGAGTTCATGGACTTCATCAACTACAGTGAGAAGATCAACTTAGCAAGCTTGAACAAGAAGAACTTGAAGAGATAATGGTCCTTTCTATTTGACTCTATTGTGTGGGCATTCACTTGCATAAAGACAGGGTATGACAACATCTCAAATGGTGTCCAGAAGCTGGTGTTCTCAATGGTTCACAACAGACACCTCAATGTAGGTCATCTCATCATGGAGGAGCTGAGCACCTGGCTCATAATGCCCTTGGCATCAAGAGGTAAGGAAATCTTTCTTCCCAGATTCATAATGTCTGCTTTAAATTATAAAGTGCATGACATTCACGTGTTAAATGGTATAGATAGTACATAAATAGGCAACTATAAGCAATTGTCCAAAGTTATATTTGGTTCACTTACTACTAAAAATAAGGTAGCTATAAGTCTTAGACTCACTCCATTCATGTTGGAGAAATTTAGGACTTACCCTTACCCTATGCCTGACATGAGGTCTAACATTGAATCTAGTACAATAATGGCTCCTGTCCTTGTGGAAATACAAACATAGAAACACCAATAGGGGCCTTCCCATACTGAGACCCTTTTTCTCTACCTATAAAATCTAGGAAACCAACCACTTCATCCTCTCAAAAGGGTAAAGTGAGGAAAAAGAAGAGAAAGCAAACACCATTGACTGTAATAAATGAGAGTGGTGAGGATCAAACAAAACCAGAGTCAACCTTGGTCAAGAAACCAAAGAAGGCAAAATAATCGGAGTCGGCCACTCAAGCCACCTCTGTATCCTCCAAAAAGGATGTAGTTGAAAAAGAGGGATTAAAACAGACTCTAGGGGCATCCTCTCAACAGGGTGTCTCTATTGAAAAGAGAACTCTCCCTAGTGCACCATGTAAAGAGTCTGCACCAACACATGAACAAATTCAAGTGTATCAAAGAAGAAATAAGAATGACACACACAAAGAGAGAACATCTTTTGAAGCTCCCTCATCTACTCAGGGGGGATGCCAACACTCAATTCTGAAATTCAAAATCTAACCTCTCAATTTTCTTCTTCATTTAATCAAACACTTGAATCTGATTCTCAAGTGTTGCCACATCATGTGACATGGTTCAAGAAACTGTGCTCACCACCCAGAACCCAAATTTAGTTGGTGAGAGGCTACATGCTCGGGTAGACCTTTATGACACCAGCACAAACACAGGGGTTTCATCAGTTTTTATTGATGACCCTGTGGTAGTTTCAAATGCACCTTCATGTGCAAATCAACCTTCACAGGTAGTAATGTTTGAGGGTAGTACTCCTGAGAAGGAGCTATCTAAATCCTCTCCAATTCAATTGGAGGTTCCTCTTGAAGGAACAACTCCCCTCAAAACCCTAGCTGAAATTGCTCTTACAATTGAAGCTAGGAGTTTAACTTCCAATGATTCTACTATGGGGAGGCAAGTACATCACATTCAGGTGATAGTGCTTTGAAATAAGTACAAGGGTTTGAGGCTAAGGGACATGACAGTAACCTAGTCAACTCCCCTCCAATTCCAATGGAGGTTCCCACCACAAGTGGAGAACAACAAATTGTCATAACCACAGTTCAACCTGTGAGTCAAAATGTGACATCTGTCATAGGTGGTTCTATTGAATCTCTACCCTCCACCTCAAATCCAAATGACCAACCATCTACCTCTAATCCTACTCAACCTCTACCTCATTTGATCTCACAATGGCTACAGGAAGCAGAAGCTCAACAAACAATAATCAATGATCTTTTAGTTGATCAGTTGTCTGTAATTGCTCAAATTTCACAACAGCTTCTCACCTCAGACATGTCTAACCAAGATTACCAAGCTATCATACTTTCCTATCATATAGAGGTTCAAGAACAGCTGGCCAAAATTGTAAGTGAAGCTGAACAAGATGGCAATTATGATACCTGGCTGGACAGGACTTTAGTTTATAGATAGATATAGTTTTAGCAAGGTTTATGGAAGAGTACTTGACCATTCTTGGGAGTAATGCCAAATCTCTAAGTCCACAAGAAGTCTATGATGCAGTCATTGAGGTCTACAAAGCTCAACTTAAAGCTTTTCATCTATTTGGTAAAGCTCTAAAACTACAATTGACTGATCATCAAGACAAAATAAGGAAACTGGTCAAGGACAAGCTAGATGAGATCATTCCTTCTCAGGTGGAAATCAAGCAAAAATTCTCTAGATTTACTGGTCAAATGGCCAAGTTTGATTTATCATATGTAGACAAGAGCATCAAGAATCTCAGGGAGTCATTTATAGCTCTTCATGAAGTTGTCCAGAAGAAAATCACAAGTAATAATGGCATCAGGGTCAAACTGGATCAACTTCATCAGGCTAGGTATGAACCATCTACTCTTTTGATGGATGGAATTAAGGAAGCTGTACAAGCTACATATGGCACTTCAACCTCTTCTAGTTCTCAACCACCATTATCTACATCATAAAATCTCCAACTTCAATCTCCGCAATAGCAAGTTTCAACTCTACAAGCCTATAATGATTCACTCACAGCTCATGTTCAAGCTCTCACTTCTCTAGTGCAGAGTCAACAGAATGACATCAGGACCCTAGTAGACTCCCACAACCATCTTCAAATGCAGAACTCAGTTCATTTGGGAGCTATCATGGGTGCCTTGAATGTTCCTTTACCTGCTCTTCCTGAAGATGTGAGGCCATAAATTCCCAATCCACTACTCTTGCCTTCCAACAAGACTAAGGGGAAGATAGAAGTTAGGATTCAACAGTCCAAGGAAGCTGGTAAACCTAAAGAGACCGGAAAATTGACATCAACTCACATTGGTCAAAGCTCTTCATAAGCTCAAGTATCTAAAGATGTTGGAAATGATAGACTTCTAAAAGCTGCAGAAGGACCCTATCAAGACAAGGAGTTCAATGAGCTATTAACAGTCTTAACAGCGTCTCT
The DNA here is from genome assembly GCF_009905375.1 of Apium graveolens. Lineage (NCBI taxonomy): Eukaryota > Viridiplantae > Streptophyta > Magnoliopsida > Apiales > Apiaceae > Apium > Apium graveolens. Next base: position 232,604,118 of record NC_133650.1, on the reverse strand, counting down.
TCACAAAAACTACATTACTTACAAAAGAGCCCTGTCCAACAACATCAGTTTTATCTGAGTTGTGATTGCTAAAGTTGATAACTATCTAGAGAAAAGAATAGTTGTAAATATGAATGATTGTGGTTTTGACATATGTCTATAGGTGTCTCTCTCAAATCTTCAAACCATGAGAGCATCTGAGCTGGATGTAATTACTGACAGAGTTAATCCAGTAATTCTAGAGGACACCCAACTGCTAAATCAACTCAAGAAGGCTCACATAGGTACTTTTCCTGAAGCCTGTCTCTATACAAACAAGGGGGTGGCCTACATATGTTCACAAACTAAAAAGTGCAAGTTCATCACAGTTTCAAAGAATTGTGTAAGAGGAAATGTGAGATTGATAATTACCCTTTAAATTGATCTAAAGTCCAAGAAGAACAAGAAAATTGAAGATGATGAGATGATCAGAATCTTGGGAAGATATCTTCAAAATGCTGATACCATGTTGCCAAACTCACAATTCAACTTGAAAGATGACAAGGATGATGATGAGCAGAAGCATAATGAGTAAAAACCTTCTAGCTCAACTCCAAGTCATTCTTCGAAAGCAACTAGTAGCAAAGTAGAAGAAAAGAAGCAGGATGAGAAGAAGAGAGATGATAAGAAAATAGGAGAAGAAAAAAGAAGAAAGAAGAGGGAAGATGGTTCAGAAACCAAGAAAAATGCCCTACCAATCCAAATCCAACAAACTCAAACCTCTAAGCCAACAAACTCAAACAACTTACCACCCTTAACTTCTAAGCCTAAGTTTTTATACAAGCCAACTGCAAACACCATACTAAAAATACCAATCACTTCCGGCCAAACCACCTTAAAGAAATACTTATACCTACCTTCTTTCAAGCCACCAATCAAAATTTATTACAAGTCTATTGGAAGAAAACCAAAAGAGATGCAAGTTAAAGAAAGGGCCATCTGGAACTATTTTGATCAAACCGACTTTCTACCACTAAATTGGTGCAACAAAGATGATGACTACTTTCAACAATTATCTGAAGAAATAGTCAAATTTTGTGTTATATCATTGAGGGAAGTCGGAATTTATTACCAAGATGGCACCTTCACCCTATTTGGTAGAGAACTGATGAATACATTTTCAACCACATAAATTAAGAGGGTGATTAGCTTACTGAAGGATAAGGATATAAGTACATTAGCATGGAGGGCTGTATTGAGAGTATGGTTAATAGTAAGGGAAGAAAGAAGGGCAAAAGAAAAGGATGAAAGAGAGGAGAGGGAAAGAAAATATACTGAAGAGATAGAAATGTTTGAGCAAAGATCTTAGTAACTCAAGGCAAAGGGGATCAGCAGAATATCTAAGGATGGACATTTTCTAAACATTAGAATTGGCAGATTACCAAGATTCAGAATAAATTACTTGAACAACTATTCATTAGATGATTGGCTCAAGCTTGTGGAAGCTCTAAGAGGGACACAAATCATAGAGGAACTACAAGTACTTGTAGACTTAAAGGACCTCATTAGACAAGAAACATGCTGTGAGAAATTTGTGTGATGAATGTACTTATTGAACTCGTGTAATTTATCAATGTATAAAAGTTGTATTTATTAATTTGTCAATTTGTATGTATTCATTTGTAATTTGGGGTTAGTCTTGTTACCAGGCATGAATTTGTGATATGCAATCTTCTCACAAATTGGGGGAGATTGTTGTGCAAGACATGCCTGTATCATAACAAGCCTAAGTCAAATTGACAGCCCTAAGAATTAGTTGTATGATAATCTAAATCTGTAGTTTGTATTGTATTTTTTGAGTCTGTAAGAATGTGAAAGATCAGATTGGAGTATTATTCTGTAAACAATCTCAAGCCTAAGAATAAACTCTGAAAGAAGATCAAGAAGATCATGCCTCGGAGAAATTATGAAGAAGCTTGGAGTTGAATACATCTGTTTTAGAAAAAATGTTCTTAGTCAAGATATCTACAAGTCACATATCAAGTCATACAGAGAAGTCATTCGAGAATTCCAGAATGACTTATCGAGAAGTCCAAAATAGCTTATAGAGAAGTCTCAGAGATATCGACAAGATAAATGAAGACATGAAGATTGGAGATATCGACAAGTTAAATTATCATTATAGATGTTAGAGATATCTACAAGTCAAACTATATATAAAGATCTCTGAGGTATCGATAAGTCATTTTCGCATTAGAGAACTCAGAGATATCGATAAGTCACAATGAAGATATGAAGATTGGAGATATCAACAAGTCAAATTATTATTAGAGATCTCATAAATATCTACAAGTCAAAATGTATATATAGATCTCTGAGATATCAATAAGTCATTCCTACATGCAGAAATTTGGAGACCTCGACAAGCCAAGTTCACTTATAGAGAACTCAGAGACCTCGACAAGTCAAAGAAACTTATAGAGACCTCAGAGATCTCGATAAACCATTATAATTATCGAGATGTGAGTTCTCTATAGATCAAACTGGAGATCTCGATATGAACCTCAAGTACATAATGCAGAAAAATTTGTTACTAATATGTTGTGTACTTGATGATAAGTTAAACAAAACACGTTAGTAGATTTAATTTAGTGATTTTGTAGATTTCAACGGATGATCACTTTAACATTCGTTGAAAGTGTAATTTATGGGTTAATAAGTTTAGTAACACATTTCTGCATATTGTAATACCTTGGAGAACTAGATGTTGTAGAATATTTTAAGTCATGTTGACTACTAGATTGATATGCAAGATAGATGTGCTAATTATAAATATTAGATGCCTTGTAATGTTGTATAATTGAAATAGAGTTAACTCCAATGAAGATTCTCTCAACGGATGTTCCACAAGGTTTCAACGGATGATCAACTAGAGTTTCAATGGATGTTAACCCAGACTCTCAACGGATGATCCAACATAGTCTCAACGGATGATCCCAAAGAGTTTCAACGGATGATCAAATTCAAAAGCAGTTGATAGTGACCTGACAGTCACATGCGTTGATTGTATGCAAATGGAATGTGGAGGCCTATTTACAGGTTTTAGAGAATAAAGAAGCATTTCCATTTCCATGCTGAACTGAAAATATTCAAAGATGCTGGAGAGAGAAATGAAGTAGCATGAAATTAGACTAAAAATATTTTGTCTTATTTGTTTGTATTTTTATCATGTAACTTGGTGATATATAAACCAAGGGTAGCAAGTAGAGTAGTATCCGAGTTAGTAAGCAATTACCAGGGAAATAGATAAAGCCATATATGAAAAGAATTTCTCTGTACTTGTAAGTTCAACTTGTAAGCAGCTGTGTGCAAATCTTGCTTCACAGAGTTCTCATATTAATATATATCTCTGAAGGAAAAGTTCAATACACCAGAAAGTTTTTAAATACTTGTATTTGATTACTTTGTGTTTGATTTCTTCAATACTTTCACTCCACACTTTAGCTAAATCAAACATATATATATATTCAAAGTAGAACAATTCTTAAAATTGAAAAAGTAGCCAGAATTACATTCAACCCCCCTTCTGTAATTCTTTGTTAGATTTTTTGGGAATAAAAATTGGTATCAGAGCAAGCTCTTGAAGTACAAAGAGTTTAAATATCACAACAATTAACAAGATGAACAGAAAAGATGTGGGAGTAAAGATTCCATTTATGAATAAAGACAATTATCACCACTGGAAGGTGAAAATGCACCTGCATCTTATTTCTCAAGATGAAGGATATGTGGACTGTATTGAGAAAGGTCCACATGTTCCTATGAGAGCTGCTACAGGAAATGATCCATCTATCCCAAAGCCTGGAGCAGAATGGTCTGATCCAGATATTGAGCAAGTTCATAAGGATAAGAAGGCCACGAATACTTTGTTTAATGGTGCTGATGGTGACATGTTTGACAACATCATAAACTGCAAAACCGCTAAGGATGTCTGGGATAAAATTCAAGTTATATATGATGGAATTGAGCAGGTAAAGGAAAAAATACAACTCTTGATTCAGCAATATGAACATTTTCATAGTGAAGAAAATGAGTCACTCACTAACATATTTAGTAGATTATAAAAATTACTAAATGCTCTAAAGTTGTATGGAAGAGTCTATCAGATAAAAGGCTCAAACCTCAAATTCCTTAGATCTCTGCCAAAGGAATGGAAGCCTATGACAATCTCATTAAGAAATTCTCAAGACTACAAGGAATTTACCTTGGACAGACTGTTTGGGATTCTAAAGACCTATGAGCTTGAAATAGAGCAAGATGAGAAGCTGGAGAAAGGAAGGAATAAGGGAGGATCCATTACATTGGTTGTTGAGCAAGAGAGAGAGAAAGAGATAAAGGTTGAAGTTGTGGAATCTGCACCAAACCCTAGAGTTTGTGAAGCCAAGGAAAAGGACTAGTAGATGAACATGAAGACCATCTTAGTCAAGATGATATGGATGACATAGATGAGCATTTAACTTTTCTATCTAGAAGATTTTCCAAGCTCAAATTTAAGAAGAATTTTGGAGCATCCAAGCCAAACAGAAACATGGTTGACAAGTCAAAATTTAAATGTTTTAAGTGTGGCATGAGTGGTCATTTTGCAAGTGAATGCAGAAAGCCTGATTCTGATAAAAAGAAGTTTGAGGCTGTGGATTACAAAAAGAAGTACTTTGAGTTGCTCAAACAAAAGGAAAGGGCCTTTCTAACTCAAAAAAATGATTGGGCTGCTGATGGATTGAATGAAGATGAGGATACGAGCTATGTCAATCTAGCCCTGATGGCCAAATAAGATGAAGCAGAAGTTAGTTCTTCAAGTAATAAGGTAATCATTAATCTAGCACATTAAAGCTGAGTGTAATGATGCTATAAATGACATGTCTACTGAATTATATCATCTGCGTGTTACACTCAAATCTCTCACTAAAGAAAACACTAAAATTAAAGAGAATAATTTGTTTTTAAGTGAAAGAAACAATGTGTTAGAAACTCAATTTGTTAAGTTTAAGAAACTGAAGATAGAGTACAAAATTGCTAAAGATGAACCAACCCAATCCTTAAAGAAAGAGGAGATTTTAAGAAAGCAACTTGAACGAGAACCAGAAGGAATTACGACATGGAAATCATCCAGAGATGTCCATGCTCAAATTCCTAAATTTCAAGGTATAGAATCCTTTTGTGATGAATCCTGGAAAAAGAGCAAGGAGAAACTAAATTCCAACTTGGAAGAAGGACTTTCAACGGATGTGGATTCGACGGATGATGAACGTTATCCATCGATTGATCAAAATAATTATCTGTCGAAAGACAAGGAACCACATCCGTTGAGTGAAAGAAAGCCAGTTAGCAAATCCTAGCTAGTTAAGTTAAATGAGAAATATGGATCAGTTTCCAAGAACTTTGTTCCAGGAGAAATAAGTCAAGTAAAAAAGAACAAGAGAGTCAATGTAGGCCATTTGTCAATAAAGCAATTGTATGACGGATTGGAGAAAATTGAGGTTAAAGCAGGATCTAAAAGGAAAAATAATAGAAATGGGAAAGTAGGAATTAACAAACATAATAACTACACACCTGATAAATATGCACTTAGAAAAACCTGTGTGAAGTGTGGCAGTGTTAATCATTTATCTATTAATTGCAAACTTACTCTGCCTGAACCCATGTCTGCACCTCCTTCTTTTCCTAACATGCCTACCATGCTTGTGAATGTTATGCTTGCACATAATTTGAATGCACAATTTGCTAATATGCCATTTGAACAAAATCCTAACTATGCTGCATTTAGTATGCCTCAAATGCCATTTAGCATGCCTTACTGGAATAACATGTCTACACAAAATATGCCCTTCCATGTAAATCAGCCTGTGCATGATAATTCTGTAATGATGAATGGTTTCAAAGGTACTACTCAAATGACTAAGGATGAATATCATATACCTAAGTCAAATGAGGAAAACCCTAAGAAACCTAAGAAAAAGGCTAACAAAACAGGACCCAAGGAAACTTGGGTACCAAAATTAACTTGATTTGATTTTGTTGTATGCAGGGAAACAGAAAAAGTCTTTGGTATTTGGATAGTGGGTGCTCAAGGCACATGACTGGACATTCTACCCTACTCACTGAGTTCAAGGAGAGAGATGGCCCAAGTATCACTTTTGGAGATGACAGTAAGGGTTATACTGTGGGATATGACTTAATTTCTAAAGACAATGTCATCATTGAGGAAGTTGCCCTAGAGGATGGACTCAAGCATAATCTATTGAGTATCAACCAACTTTGTTACAAGGGAAACTTAGTAACATTTAATTCTAGAGCCTGTGTTGTGACCAACAAGAAAAGAAACAAAGTGGTTCTCACTGGAGTGAGAAAAGAAAATGTGTATCTAGCTGACTTCAACTCATCAAATGCAGAACCTGTCACTTGTCTCTTTAGAGAGGCAAGTCAAGATGAAAGTTGGCCAAGAAGTTGTCCCATCTTAACTTCAAGACTATGAATGAACTAGTCAGGAAAGATTTGGTAAGAGGCATTCCTCAAGTGGAATTCTCAAAGGATGGATTGTGTGATTCTTATCTGAAAGGAAAACATATCAAGGCATCATTCAGAAAGAATCTTGACTCAACAATTTAAGAACCTTTACAATTACTATACATGGACTTATTTGGACCAATCAATGTATTGTCCATCTCAAAAAATAGATATTGTCTAGTAGTTGTGGATGATTTCTCAAAGTTCTCTTGGACATATTTTCTAAAATCCAAAGATGAAGCTAGTTAAATTATCATCAATCACATAAGTCAAGTTAACAATCATCCTGATTTCAAAGTTATAAGAATTAGGAGTGACAATAGAACTGAGTTCAAGAATTCTGTGATGAGGTTGTTTTGTGAAGAGAATGGGATCATGCATGAGTTTACAGCAGCAAAAACCCCACAACAAAAAAGAGTGGTGGAAAGGAAGAACATGTCTTTTATTGAAACTGCAAGAACAATGCTAGAAGAATCAAAGTTACCAACATACTTTTGGGAGGAAGCTGTAAATACTGCATGCTACACTCAGAATATTTCTTTGGTTAATCAAGCAAAATACGTGACACCCTACCAATTGTTCAAGAATAGGAAGCCAACATTAAAATTTCTTCATGTCTTTGGCTGTAAATGCTATATCTTAAGGAATCAAACTAGTCAGTATGGAAAGTTTGATGCCAAAGCAGATGAAGGCATTTTTGTTGGATATACAGTTGGAAAAGCATACAAAGTCTACAATTTCATAACCAATATTGTTTTGGAATATGTGCATGTTGTGTTTGATGATTAAAAAATTGAAGGACTACAAGATGGAGATTTCCATAAAATCCTCAAATTTGATAATGTTGAGATGATTTGTGATGATAGTGATGATGAAATTGATCAAGAAACAATATCTAAGGATAATGCAGAAAAATCTACAACTAATGAAGCATATAATTCAACATCCATCGAAAGACCAAGTGCATCATCTGTTGAAAGACAGTTTGCATCATCCATTGAAAGGAAAAGATCAACATCCGTTGAGCCATCAATAAGAGTTGAAAATCAATATAGATCACAATCAGAAAGAACCCCAACTTCAAGTCAAAGATCCACAAACCAGGTGGAGTTTCTTCTAATCAAAACTCTATCACACGTCAAGACAACAATGAGGCCTCTTCATCTAGAGCTAATCTACCACAAGAGAGAAAATGGACTAGAGATCACCCATTTGAGCTAATCATTGGTGATGCATCTTCAAGAGTGCAAACTAGGAAAGAAACTCAAGAAGACTGTCTTTACAGCAGCTTTCTATCACATGAAGAGCCTAAAAGGGTAGAAGAAGCTATGTTGGATCCTGATTGGATTTTAGCCATGCAGGAGGAGCTAAACCAATTTGAAAGGAATAAAGTTTGGAAGCTGGTACCCAAGCCTAAAGGAAAGAATCCTTTTGACACAAAGTGGGTTTTTAGAAACAAGATGGATGAAAATGGCATAGCAGTCAGGAACAAAGCTAGATTGGTTGCTAAGGGCTATTGTCAACAAGAAGGGAGAGATTTTGATGAGACATTTGCTCATGTTGCAAGACTTGAAGCCATCAGAATTTTTCTAGCCTATGCAGCCCATGCCAATTTCAAAGTCTATCAAATGGATGTTAAAAGTGTCTTTCTGAATGGAGATTTGGAGGAGGAAGTCTATGTCAGTCAACCTCCTGGTTTTGAGGATCCCAATTTTCCTGAATATGTCTACTATCTTTTGAAAGCACTTTGTGGACTGAAGCAAGCACGTAGAGCCTGGTATGACACTTTGCCAAAGTTTCTCTTAGAAAATCATTTCACAAGAGGTACTATTGACAAAAAATTATTCTATAGAAATGTTAATGGCTCTAGTATACTTGTTCAAATTTATGTAGATAATATTATATTTGGATCTACAGATGAGAAACTTTGCAAAAAGTTTGCCAAATTGATGCAAAGTAAATATGAAATGAGCATAATGGGAGAACTAACTAACTTTCTTGGTTTACAAGTTAAGCTAGTTAGTGATGGAATATTCATTAGTCAAACCAAATATATTTATGATCTTTTAAAGAAGTTTGACTTAATGGATTGCACATCTACAAAAACTCCCATGGCTACTGCAACAAACTTGAATTAAACACTACTGAAATGTCTGTTGATATTTCAACCTATAGAGGCATGGTTGGCTCACTTTTATATTTAACAGCAAGTAGGCCAGATATAATGTTTGCTACTTATCTTTGTGCTAGATTTCAGGCTGACCTTAGAGAATCTCATTTAGTAGCTATTAAGAGAATTTTCAGATATCTCAACGGAACACCAAAACTTGGCATTTGGTTTCCTAGAGATTCTGGTTTTGATCTAACTGGTTATTCAGATGCAGATTATGCATGTTGTAAGATTAATAGAAAAAGTACTACAGAAACCTGTCAATTTCCATGAAATAAGCTAGTATCCTGGTTCAGTAAAAAGCAAAATTCAGCCTCTACTTCTACAGCTGAGGATGAATATATTACTGCTAGTAGTTGTTGTGCACATATTTTATGGATGAAAAATCAACTGTTGGACTATAGTCTACAGGTGAATAAGATTCCTATTTTCTATGATAACATAAGTGCTATTGCAATTACTGAAAATCCAGCACAACATTCAAGGACCAAGCACATTGACATGAAGTACCACTTCATTAGAGAGTATGCTATGAATGGTACTGTGGAACTTCATTTTGTTCCAAGTGAGAAGCAACTTGCAGACATCTTTACCAAGCCACTTGATGAATCCACCTTTTCTAGGTTGGTAAGTGAGTTAGGTATGCTTAATTACTCTTAATTTATTTTGATATCTAAGCAAATTGTAATGCAACCAAAGTAAAATTTGATATTTCCTGTCAAAGATAAAATTTTGGCTAAGTCAGGATTTATATCTCGACGGATGTTCATTATCCGTTGAAAATGAAAATCCGTTGAATTTTATTGTGTCATCCATTGAAATATCATATTTTATTCGGGGTACTTTTAATTCTAGGCATTATCCGTTGAATTTACTTACAGCTTGTAAGTACACTTTGATGGATAATCATTAGAATTTTGATAGTTTTCCATATTTTTAAACGGCTATTTTGGGCAAATTTGATTGTTACTTTATTTATGCTTTTATTTTTTAACCGTTTATTTTTGAGATAGTATAAAAGCTAATTTCATTTTTTATTTTTACTTTTATCTTTCTCAAGCAATTTCTCTAACTCTTTCGTCTCTAAAGTAAAAGCTTTCTTCTCTGCAATTACTCTTATTCTCAGCAATGGCACTATTAGTCAAGATCATGTCCTAAACTGGGTTTGTTTATGAAAAGAATAACTTCATCGCACTGGTGAGCAAGGAGATTGCAGCTTTTGAAGATTACCACAAAATGACGGATTTCATTCGAAGTTGCAAACTGAAATATGCTATGTTGGAGTCTCCTGTCATCTATTGTGAAGTGGTTGAGGAGGTATGGATCACTACTGTTTACAACTTAAAGGATAAAACAATTACCTTCACTCCTAAAGGTAAAAATTATTGCATTAACAGTGATATAATTCGTGTCAGTTTTCAATTGCTTGAGAATAACACACTAGTTCCACACACTGACACAGATGTAAGCTCTATGCTTATTTCTATGGATTATTCTTTTTACCCTGCCAAGCTAGGTGAGGTTAGAAGAAAAGGCCTTAGAAAGGAGTGGAGCTTTCTTTGTGACTCTTTTATTAAAGTCTTTTCTGGAAAAATTAGTAACATTGATGTTGTAACTTACTCACTTGTTAACATGCTACATATGTTGCTCAGTGACAAGTACCATAATTTTAGTGAGTCTGTCCTGTATAAATTAGGTTTTACGCTAGGAGACATTAAGAAAAGGTCTAAAAACATATATTATGCTAGATTCTTTATGTTGCTAGCTAATTTTGTTTTTGAAGATCTTATCATTGAGAACCCAACCAACAAGCTTGATTGTTGGGTTTAAGAATGAAGGGTTATTGCTGATTTGAACAGGGCAAAAAACCTCAGTGAGGTTCCTCTAGTCTACTTGCCAATCATGTAGGGGCCTCAGGTAAGTGAGGTAAATATTTCTGTCCCTATTACTTCTCTACCACCAGTTTATTTGCAGACAACTGTGGCTATGGCATCTGTGATATTGAACCCAAGCCACTAAAATAAAAGTTTCCAAAACCAAGTCTCAAAGACCCCACTCCAGTTCCTCTCAAAAGGGACTAGTTTCAAAAACTACTAAAACCAAAGAGGGAAGTGTGAAGGGAAGTAAGTCAGGTGAGGGACAAGGTGAATATAAAAGAAACCCTAAGGACAAGGAGGGAGAGGTGTGTGTAACCCAACCTAGCCACACTGCAGTTTCCCAACAAACTGTAGTGCTTAACAAGGATTCCAGCTCATTACTAGTTTCGTCCTCCCAAAAGGATGTCACTATTGAAACAAGCTTTCAACCAAGAGCATAGGCCAAGAGGGTTAGGGACACAGACTCACCCCAAACCTACAAAAGAAAGAAGAAATCCAAAATACTTGGGGATACACAGGGGGCACACACTGTGCAAACTGCAGTCAAAGACTCAGTTATAACACCTTCTCAAAGTCAGTTTGATGTGGTTCCTGTAAATGCGGAATCACAGCCAAAATCTCTCACAATAGAAGCACCTCATACACAAAGCTCACCCACAAATTCTTTGGATATGGATATGATTCACACATCAATTCCTGATTCTCCATCTTTAACTCTCATGGAGAAGCCAAAATCTCAAGCAAGTGAGCATCATCTTTTAGATGATTTGTTGGTTCACTTGCCATTTCTTTCTGATTCTACTGAGAAATCTGTGCCAAATCTTAAATCAATCACCACAGATTCTACAATAGTTTCCACTCCAAACTCTGTCATTTTTACAATCTTGACGGATATTGTTCATCCATTGACTAGTGATTGTATCTCGACTGATGTGCTTAACAACAGTCATCAACTGAAACTCTTAACTACTACCTCGACGGATGTTTCTCATCCGTTGACTATCACTATACCTCTTGAAATCTCAACTATTGTTACAAGTGTAGATGATTTAGTAGTTGCATAATCACTCCTAGGATTGAAGGAAAGGAGTGAATAGAGTGAGAGGCTGAGTTGCTCTCAGGCAAAAGGAGAGGAAAATAGTGAAACTACGCAAGCTATTTCTTCCAACTTGGCAAAAGTGAGTGAGTGAAGTCCCACCTTAGAAGGTGAAGTTGAGGGTGTGAGGGTGGGAAGCCAAGGGGAGCCCTTGATGCAAGAAAATAGAGAAAATGAGAGAAAAGCAGGTACTGAAGAATGGGGAGAGCCCATTGTTATGAGTTAAAGGATGTCAATGAGGCCGAAAAGAAACAACTATTTCAGCAAATCTATCAAGCTGTCTTAGACTCTGTTTCTTATGAAGCTGAGGCATTTACTCACCCTGTTCCAGCTTATCAAGTTTTGGCTGAACAAGACAATGAGGCTGCTGAGAGAATTCTAAACTTGGTGCACACAACTACTCCAATGCAAAGGGCCAAGGATGCAATCACTTCCATAACCTCCACAGCTGGTGATGATTTTGAATATCCAACTGATGATTCTGAAGACAATTTTGGGGATGATGATGAAGATGATGAAGGAGATTTCATGAACATAGGGGGAGAAGCAGGCCCTAGCTCAAGTACAAACACTCCATCATGGATGTTTAACAAAGAATACAGTGAGAATCATTTCAAATCCACTTTCTTCAACATAATTCATCAAACTCAGACAGCTCTTCAAGCTACTATAGATGCCAACACCAATAGCCTTCTCTAAGCACACCTTGAGTCTCTCCAATTGCACAAAATCCAATCTCTCAAGCAAAATCAAGATGTGTCTGAGATCAAAACAAAGATTGGACAAGTCAAAAAGGACATCTCTGAAAGATTGCAGTATATGCTTCCTTCCACTACAATGTTAGATATTACAAGACAACTCAGGAAAAATTCTGATCTTAATAGCAAGGTGGATTCTTTGGACACCAGGCCAAAGACTCTAGAAACCTCTATTACTCAAATACAACTCCATCAAGCTCAACAGACTCTGCTTTTTCAAAAGTTGGTGGTTGCACAAACCCCAAACTCTGCTCAGCTTGATGCTAATAAAAAGGGGGAGAAAGATTCTATCATTCCAGTTAGCCAGGGAAAGTCAGCTGGTGAGGGGGAGAAAGTGCTCAACATAAATGTCAGCAAGGTAATAGTTCCAACAATTGACTTCACAAAGCCACCAATGCTTGACAGCATTGATTTAATCAAGATAGCAGCAACTGAATTGGAGTTAAATGAAAAATGGAAGAAGCTTGATGAGAATATCAAGAAGATATTTGGTCCAATTGAGAAACAAGACAAAGCCTTTTCTCATTTCTCTCAATTGAGACCAATTTCAGCCAATGACATGAGCTTAGGGAACATGGAAAGGGGTCAACCCTCAACAATCAAATCTCCAAAAGCCAATGTGATTTTTCAGCCAAAGAGAAATTATCCAAAGAACTCAGACAAAAATCCATTGGACCTGGTTTATGAAACTCCCAAACCTGATGAGAAGAAGCTGCTTGGTAGGCCTATTGCTTTATTCAAAGATCCCAGAGATTCAGTCTTAAAGAAAAGAATTTCCAAGATCTACAGGAATGACAAAATGATCTGTGTGGTGGCTGGACATCCACGATTTGTAGAGGCTAAGAAAGAAGAAAAGGTGAGGCTCAAATAAAAACAAAAGCAAGCTTCTTTAGATTCCAAGAACCAAGCTAAGAATCCTTCAACCACAGATTCTGTAATGCCCACTGTCACAGCTGAGACTCAGATTGAAGAAAAGCAAGTAGAACCAAAACAGATTAAGAAAATAAGATACAAGCTCAAAGCAAAGAGGAAGCTGGATTTCAATAAAGATAAGGAAGAATATATTCCAACTCAATCTGCCACCTCAAGTCAAACAGCCATGCCCACAATGGAGCAGGTAGATATCAAGGTCTATACTGACATGAATTTCCATGGTAAAACCATAATTCCCAAGGACGAACCTATAGATTGGGAAAACTTACCACTTCCGGATCTAACAAGGAAAACAAAGAAGAGAGCAATCAAAAAGGTCAAGCCTATCAGACTTCAATCCAAAGCATTAGCCAAGCCCAAACTAACTGTCAACAAGGGAAATCAACTCTTCATCTGTGACATCAAGGAATTTTCAGACATAAGTCTCTATTTGGATGAGCTAGAAGAAGTTAGAGCTATTGATTCCTACAAACATCTTCCAGAGAGATTAGTCTTCAAGTACAAGGGTGGAAAAGAGCTAATTTGGCCCCTTCATAGAATTCTCAATGAAGGTTATTCTGTTTTGCTGAAGATTTTCTCCTCAATCAAGAAGAACTTTGGGTTCAACATTGTTGCCAAGATAAATGGTAATGAATTAAATTGAAGAGATAAAAAATAGTTGGAGAGGACTAAATGCACTCCCAAGAGTCCTAACAATTCCATACAAAGGATGTATAGTGCATTTGAGGCCTTACTGGTTGATGGAGTTCAAAGATGAGAAATGCACCAGAATATTTTTCAAATTGGAAGATCAGCTAAAAATTTCAAGCAATGAAACTCCCATGGAGATGCAAGGAATGCTGGATCAAACAAATAAGGATGAATCTGAATTCTACAGGAAACTTCAACCCGGATTGAAGAAAACATTGAGAAATTCGGAAAGAAGTTCAGACAGCCAAGGAAATAATCTAAATATGCTCAGTCTAGAGGCGCACCTTGAAAATGGCTTGAGAGATTCTCTATAAACATTCCTGCTACATTATTTTCAATAAAAATTGCAGCACTTGTTAATTTTATCTACTAGAAATCAGTTTGTTATCATCAAATTTCTCTAAATTTATGGCTACAATTCCAGTAGACATAAATTGGGAGAGATTGTTAGGAATATGTTGTGTACTTGATGATAAGTTAAACAAAACACCTTAGTAGATTTAATTTAGTGATTTTGTAGCTTTCAACGGATGATCACTTTAACATACGTTGAAAGGGTAGCTTATGAGTTAAACATTTTTGCATATTGTAATACCTTAGAGAACTAGATGTTGTAGAATGTTTTAAGTCATGTTGACTACTAGATTGATATGCAAGATAGGTGGGATAATTATAAATATTAGATACCTTATAATCGTGTATAAGTGAAATAGAGTTAACTGCAATGAAAATGCTCTCAGCGGATGTTCCATAAGGTTTCAACGGATGATTAGCTAGAGTTTCAACGGATGTTCAACAAGCCTCTCAACAGATGATCCAATATAGTCTCAACGGATGATCCCACAGAGTTTCGATGGATGATCAAATTTAAAAGCAGTTGAAATATTGTGTGCACTATTTTATTTCAGCTAACATAATATTACTGCATCTCTAATATGCTCTTTTAACCAAGAAACAAACATTCAAAAAGCCTTTAAAATATCCAAAACACATTCACCCCTCTGTGTTGTATTCATTACCTAACATACATATTGTTATTCCCAAACAATCTAAACATGAAATACAGAAGGAGGTTGAATGTAATTCTGGCTTCTTTTTGGATTTTAAGAATGATTCTTCTACCAACAAATAACTGTATTTTTGATTTGCAATGGTGCGGAATAAGAATATAACAGAAATCAAATCACAAAGCAATTAAATACAAGTATTTAAAAAATTTCTGGTGGATTGAACTTTTCCACCAGAGATATATATTAAGTAGAGAACTCTGTGATATAAATAGTACACAGCTGCTTACAAGTTGAACGACAAGAACTACAGAGAAATTCTTTACAGATTTTGCTTTATCTATTTCTCTAGTTTTTGCTTACTAACTTGGATACTATTCAACTTGCTACCCTTGGTCTATATATCACCAAGTTACATGATAAAAAGACAAGATAATAAGACAAATTGTATATAGTCTAACTTTATGCTGCTGCACTTCTCTTTCCAGCATATTTGAATATCATCTATTTAGCATGGAAATGGAAATACTTCTTTGTTCTCTAAATCCTTCAAACAGGCCGCCACATTCCATTTGTATACAACCAACACATGTGACTGTCAAGTCATTATTAACCGCTCTTTTGAATTTGAACATCCGTTAGAACTTAGATTGATCATCCGTTGGAAATCTGTTTGATCATCCGTTGGAAATCTGTTTGATCATCCGTTGAAGCTCTGGTTGATCATCCGTCGAGACTTATGTTGATCATCCGTTGAGGATTTGTGAATCATCCGTTGAGACTGTCTTCTTGATAGTTAACTCTACTTCATTTACACAATATTACAAGGCATCTAATATTTACAATTAACCATCATATCTTGCATATCAATCTAGTAGTTAATATGACTTGAATAATCTACAACATCTAGTTCAATGAGCCATTCAAGTATGCAGGAATGTGCTACTAGTCTTATTGTTACATAAGGTACTCTTTCAACGGATGTTGAAATGATCATCCGTTGAAAGCTACAAATTCACTTAAATAAAATCTATAGTGTTGTATTTAAGTTATCATCTAGTACACAACATATTCCTAAAAATCTCCCCCAATTTATGTCTACTGAAATTATAGACATATATTAAGAGAAACTTGATGATAACAAAACACTCTATGAATACAGAATGAGTTATAGTAGATTAAAATTTACAAGTGCTGTAATTTATTGAAAATTCTTACAAAGAAAGATTTGTAGAGTGTCTTACAGATCATTTTTAAGGTGCTCCTCTAGACTGAGCAAATTAAGATCATTTCCTTGATTTCCTTGACTTATTTCCCAGCTTCACATCATTCTCTTCAATCTGACATTGGAGTTGTCTGAAAAATTCTAATACATCCTCATTTGTTAGATCCATCTTTTCTTACATTACTCTGAGAGTTTCATTGCTAGAAATCTTTAGCTGATCTTCCAATATAAAGAATCTTCTAATGTTTTTTGCATCCTTGAACTCCATGATCCAGTATGGCCTCAAATGCACTCTATCTCTAGTGAAGGGAATAGATAATACTCTTAGGAGTACATTTGGTCCTCTCCAGCTATTTCTTATCTCCTCAATCTTGTTTAGTACCATTTTCTTGGAAACTATGTTAAATCCAAAGTTCTTCATGATTGAGGAGAAGACAGTCACCAAAGTTGAATAGCCTTCATTAAGAATTCTGCGAAGTGGCCATGTAATTTCTTTACCACCCTTGTACCTGAAGACTAGTCTCTCTGGAAAGTGTTTGTAGGCATCAATAGATCTGACTTCTTCAAGCTCATCCAGATAGAGATTTATGTCTAAAAATTCTTTGATGTCACATATGTAGAGTTGATCTCCTTTGTTGACAGTAGGTTTGGGTTTTGCCACTTGCTTGGATTTGAGTTTGGTAGGCTTAACTTTTTTGACTACTCTTTCTTTTGTCTTCCTTTATTTGGAAAAGATGGGAAGGTTTAGATCAGGAAGAGGTAATTTGTCCCAATCTATAGGCTCATCCTTTGGTACAACAGGATCACCATGAAAGGTGATGTTAGAATCAACCTTGAATTCAGCTTCCTTCACAATAGGTATGGCTGATTGGCTTGAGGTTGTAGATTGGACTGGCATGTTGTCTTCCTTGTCTTCATCAAAATTTATCTTCCTCTTTGCTTGCATCTTGTATCTAAACTTCTTTTTTATCTGCTTTGGTTCTTCTTTCTTTCCTTCATCCAGATTCTTAGATGTCTCAGTTGGCAATATAGCTTATGTGATTGCAAGCTTCTTAGCTTGGTTCTTGGCATCTAAAGCAGCTTGCTTTTGTTTTTGTTTGAGCCTCACCTTTTCCTCTTTCTTAGCCTCTGCAAATTGTGGATGTCCAACCACTATGCAGATTAATTTACCATTTTTGTAGATTTTAGCAATTCTTTTCTTTAGCACTGAGTCTCTGGGATCTTTGAAGAAAGCTATGGACCTTCCAAGCAGTTTCTTTTCATCAGGCCTAGGGTTTTCATATGATAGGTCCAGTGGATTTTTGTCTGAGGTTTTTGGATAATTTCTTTTTGACTTAAAAATCACACTGGCCTTTGGAGACTTGATTATTGAGGGTTGACCCCTTTCTAAGTTCCCTAGGCTTATCTCATTGATTGAAATTTGTCTCAACTAACAGAAGTGAGAAAAGACCCTCTGTCTTTCTTCTCAATTGGACCAAACTTCTTTTGAATTTCTTCATCAATCTTCTTCAATTTGTCATCCAGTTCTTTCTCAACTGCTGCAACATCAAGCTTTTTAGATTTCTCATTTGATTCCAACTTAGCAGCTGCTATCTTGATTAGATCAATGATGTCCGAGGCTGGTGGCTTTGGGAATGTAACTGCTGGAACAATTACTTTGCTTACTTGAATTTTGAGTACTTGCTCCCCCTCACTTGTTGACTCCCCTTGGCTAACTGAAATAATATCTTACTCCCCCTTTTTGTTAGCATCAAGTTGAGTGGAGGAAAAAGTTTGTGCAGCCATCAGTTTTTGAAGTAGCTGAGTTCGTTGGGCTTGATGTAGATGGATTGCTGTTATTGAAGCTTCCACGGTCTTGAGTCTTGTGTCCAAGGAGTCCACCTTGCTGGCTAGATCAAAATTTTTCCTTAGTTTTCTGTTGATGTCAAGCATGGTTGTGTTGGGAAACTTAGCATCTAGTCTTTTAGTAACATCCTTCTTGACTTGATCAATTTCTGTCTTCAGCTCAGTGACATCCATATTTTGTTTGAGAGATTGAATTTGATGTAGTTGGAGAGAGTTTAAGTGTGCTTGTAGAAGTCTCTTGGTGTTGGCATTTGTAGTAGTTTGAAGAGCTATCTGAGTTTGTTGAATGATGTGAGACAAAGTGGATTTGAAATGGTGCTCATCACATGTCTTAGAAAATACCCAAGATGGCATGTTTGATCTTAAGCTAGGGCCTGCTTCTCCCCCTATATCCATGAACTCTTTTTCATCATCATCTTCATCCCTAAAAATATCCTCAGAACCACCAGTTCCATAATCAACATCATCACTAGCTGTGGGTGGCATGGTTGTGATGGCATCTTTAGCCCTTTGCATAGAAGCAGTAGTGTGCACCAAGTTGAGTAGCTTCTCAGCCTCCTCATTGCCCTGTCCAGCCAAAAGTTGATATGCTGTAACAGGATGAGTAAATGTCTCAGCATCCAAAGAGATAGAATCTCTAACATCTTGATATTCTTGTTGAAACAATTTCTCTTTTTCTACATCACTGACATTTATTGACTCACTAGCAATGGTTTCCATCCTTATCTCTCATGTACCTTTCTTTCTCTCGTGTTCTCTCTGTTTTTGCATCAAGGGCTCCCCTTGGCTTCCCACCCTCACCTTCACCTACTAAGGTGGGACTCCACTCACTCACTTTTTCCAAGCTAGAAGAAATAGCTTGTAGAGTTTCACTCTTTTCCTCTCCTTTTTCCTAATAGCAACTAAGCCTATCACTCAATTCACTCCCTTCCCTCAGTCCTAAGAGTGATTGTATAACTACTAGATAATTTGCACTTGTAACATTTGTTGAAGTTTGAAGTGGTGCAGTGATATTAAACGGATGAGAAACATCCATCGAAATAGTTGTTGAGAGTTTCAACGGATGACTGGTATTAAGCACATCCGTCGAGATACAATCACTTGTCAACGAATGAACAATATCCGTTGAAATAGTGGAAATGAAAGAGTTTGGAGTAGAGACTACTGTTGAATCTATGATGATTGATTTGAGATATTGCACAAATGTTTCAGTAGACTCAGAAAGAAATGGCAAAGGGAGCCAACAAATCATCTAAAAGATGATGCTCACTTGCTTGAATTTTTGGCTCCTCCATGAGAGTTAGAGATGTAGAATCAGGAATTGATGTATGAATCATATCAACATCCAGTGAATGTGTGGGTGAGTTTGATGTGTTAGGTTCTTCAGTAGTTAAAGATTTTGGCTATGACTCCACATTTATTGGAGCCACATCAACCTGACTTTGAGAAGGTGCATGTACTGAGTCTTTGAATATAGTAGGTACATTATGTGTACCCTGTGTATCCCTAATGGTTTTGGATTTCTTCTTTCTAGCATAAGTTTGGGGTGAGCTTGTGTCCCTTACCCTTTTGGCTTGTGCTCTTGGCTGAGAACTTTATTCAGAAGTCACATCCTTTTGGGAAGATACAACTAGCAATGAGCTAATATCCTTATTAATCACTACAGTTTGTTGGGAAACTGCAGTGTGGCTAGGCTGGGATTCACTTACCTCTCCAACCTTATTCTTAGGGCTTTTTTGATGTTCACCCTGTCCCTCACCAGCCTCACTTCCCTTCACACTCCCCTTTTGGCTTTGTGTGGATTTTACAACTAGTTTATGTTGAGATAAACTAGAGGGGGCTTTCTTTGATTTAGATTTTAAAACCTTTGGTTTTCTGGCTTGGGTAGGAATCTGTTGGGTTATTGTCATAGATGACATTGCCACAGTTGTTTGTAAAGAAATAGGTGGTTCAGAAGTACTGGGGGTAGAAACATTTACCTCACTTACCTGACGCTGCTCCATGATTGGCATGCACACAAGTGTAACATCCTTGTGATAATTTGCCCTGTTTAAGTCAGCAACGATTCTCCTCTCTTTGACCCAACAAGCTAACTTATTTGTTGGGTTCTCAATGGTGAGATTCTCAAAAACAAAATTAGCTACCATTATGAAAAATCTAGTATAATAGATATTCTTAGACCTCTTCTTAATATCCCATAACTTACTCCTTATCTCATAAATGACAGAAGTGCTAAAATTGAAATACTTATCACTAAGAAGCATGTAAAGCATATGAACAAGTGAGTAAGATACAACATCAAAATTACTTATTTTGCCAGAAAACGCCTTGATAAATGAATCACACAGAAAACTCCATTCTTTTCTAAGACCTAGTCTCCTTACATCACCTAATTTAGTGGCATCAAGAGCATAACCCATAAAAACTAGCATGTTACTCACATTTGTGTCTGTGTGTGGAGCAAGTGTGTTATTTTCAGGCAATTTAAAACACTTTTTAATTGCATCACAGTTAACACAGTGTTCATTACCTTTAAGAGTGAAGGTAATTATAACGACTCGTATATTTTCTATTAATTTAAAGTGCAATAATTGAATAATTAAATAAATAAACTATGTATATGGGTTCTGTCAGCGGGTCTTGCTTGTTATTATGTATATGTGATTATTAGTGTAATGGATTAAATTACGTGGTTAATTATTGGGTTGTATGATTTTATTTCGCTTCTAAAAGTGATTTTATTTCAGTTTAATTTTCATAAATATATGGATTGTCTTTAAATTGTTTTTATGGTTTTATAAATATAATAATTATTTTTGAGATTTTATAAAATTTAGAAATCAATATTTCATTAATTATTTAGCCCTGTATGATTTTTTGATTTAATTTATTGATAAAATCCATATTTAATTCTAGAATTCTTTAAAAATTCTAAAAAAAACATATTTATTTAAGTTTGGAATATTCCGAGATTTTTAAAATTATTTTGGAAATTTTTGGGATTAATTTCACCCGCTCGTTGATTCGTTTAATTGATAAAAGTGGGTATAAATTGCGTTTCAAAAATTATTTAAAAAATTATTAAATTTATGTTTTTATAAACTTCGGGATATTTGTAATATTTTAAGATTATTTTGGAATCACTTCGGTGAAATTTTATTCGCTATGCATATCGTCAAATTCGCGATTTAATATCCGAATCAAGAATTTCAGTCTAATAGGGTGTAACACCCCCAAATCCCGGGTCGGGGATCCGGGTTGTCACGAGTTCCATTTCCCTTAATAACACCCAATCTTAATAAATAATCAACTACTCTGTACTGTGACCCCACAATAAACACACACACCACACGTTATAGTCTCAGAGATGAACACTCAAAAATAACACAAGTCCTTATATTCCACAATTATAAACCGTTACACCTTAAAAAGGTTCTGAATAAATTTACATATTCCTTGCCATTATTACAATTCATATTATACATAAGTCTGGTTCATCAATAGTTGAAAATCTAGCCTATTGGTAGCTCCTACCTCAGCTACGGCGACATCAACGCTTTCAGAAGACTGCATAACGTTTTCTAACCGCTTGCGAATCGGGAGCTTGGTCATGTTCATCTTTTCTATCTGTTGTTGTGTGATGAAATAAGAAAGCAAGGGTGAGCAGCAAACCCACCAAAATAATATGTATAATGCTTAACAATATACGAGCCTTCTCATAGTACTCATGAAAGTCTTGGTCAAAAGAAATGAACCAAGTTTGATATCTTAATGCGATGAAGTCGCAAAATATTCAGTATATATACATATATACTTTTCAAAATCTTGGAAGTCCTCTTCCATGCATAATATACACAGAGTTCCAGTTTATAATTGTATAAAAATATCGTTGCAAGGTGATCTCATATATCTACCCTTGTCTCAACGTTTTTCTGAAAATCTTTGATATGCATAAGATAATCATTAACTAGATATAAGTTGAAAATATGAAGTTACAAGATACCCCAATATACTTATATCTTTTCCAAATATTACTTGAACTACCACCGTTCAAGTTATAATCAGTTCAAAAGTTCATCACATAGATGAGACTACAAGACAAGATTTGAATAGATTCAATCTTTGAATATCATTATAAATAATGAAGTTACGAGATACTTCATTAAATCCCGATATATATATACACCTATATATATACATTTCATACACTCCTTGAAAACCTCTGTTATGAAAATTATAAACAGAGTTGCAATATCCAATGAATTTGGAAAGGAGAAAACCTTGGCATAAACCTGATATCTTGCTGATCAGGCAAAGATACCAATAAGTAACCTTTTCTACTAGTAGATGGACGAATTTCCCACTGGTCATCACCCTGGCCGCAATAGGACCTTATGCTGGACTGCCACTCAGCCACTTACGCATTTGATGGACTCCCACTGAGCCACTTACACTTTCATGGACGCCCACTGAGCCCATGTTGCTTATGCCGACTCAAATAGATGAACTTACTTCCCGAATGATGGGCAAGTAATCAAGATGTTTTCTCAAAACAGCAACCTCGTTGCGAATGTAAAATACACCACTGAGCCGGATCCCTCAAGTTTTGAACGAGTATTTAAATCCCCTTTAAAAGGAAGATCTTAAATATAAAAATGAGTTTTGGGATCCGCTCTAACTTTTAAAAATCATTTTGAAGACTCGAAAACACTTTAAAGAGTATTTGGAGTAATGCTGATTTAATGAAATAAATCAGTCCCAATATATTAGAAAATATCTGAATATTATTATTTAAATAATATTCCCATAAAGAATAATCTTTATAAAAAAATAATTGAAGTAGAAGTTTTAAAACTTATACTTGAAATGAGTATTAAATAACCAAAGATATACTTATACGAAAGTACTATCTTTATTTGAATAATCAAAGATAAGTTTGATTATCGACACCTTATTCTTTAATAAAATAAAGAATATCTCAGCAAATAATCGGAGTCATAGATCCTCAAATGAATATTCAAATAATATTCATTAAATAATATAAACTGAGTCATAAGCCCTCGAATGAATATTCAAATAATATTCAATAAATAATATAAAAGAGTCATAAGCCCTCGAATGAATATTCAAATAATATTCAAATAATAAAATAAAAGGAGTCATAAGTCCTCGAATGAATATTCAAAATAATATTCATTTAATAAAATAAAGAAGTCATAAGCCCTCGAATGAATATTCGTAATAATATTCATTAAATAAAATAAAGGAGTCATAAGCCCTCGAATGAATATTCGAATAATATTCAATAAATAATATAAAAGAGTCATAAGCCCTCGAATGAATATTCAAATAATATTCAAATAATAAAATAAAAGGAGTTATAAGTCCTCGAATGAATATTCAAAATAATATTCATTTAATAAAATAAAGAAGTCATAAGCCCTCGAATGAATATTCGTAATAATATTCATTAAATAAAATAAAGTTATCGAATAAACCTTATTCGATTAATAGTTTTAAAAACTATATCAATATATATATATAAATATATATTATACTCGGGAGCCTCGCCTCCCGGTTTTAGAAAAAGTTCACCTTTTGATCCCCTATACTAAGGGTATACGCAAATAACGCTTATCTCTAGCATAGGTATTATGCAACGAATAAGAATTTGAACCAACAGATATATAAATCAAGAATACGAAACATGCATGCATATATACCATATCACATGCTACAATATATCGCAAGAATTTGCTAATAACAAATATGCATTTATCACAAGATCATGCATATACACATATACATCACAACAACAGTATAACGGGTAGAAAACTTGCCTGAGCGACTGGGGGTTACAAATGGCTCGGGACGAGTCTGGTAACCTATAAACAACAAGTTGGAATTAAACCAAAGTCACTTGTAAATCTATACTCTAACTACCTTAGACTCTAACGCTCGCTTTGCGCTTACTGATTCTCTTAAGTCACTCGAGTACCCTCGGCTCCACCATTTTTTATAATTTAACCATTACAAGTTTTAAGGCGATTTTTTCGCAAGTGTCTTACCAACTGCCTAACACTCTTACCATAATTGTTTCATACACTAATTAACCCTTTAAGATCCTTAACCAAGGTTTCAAAGTAAGGCGAGGGGTAATGGTTCGGTCGCGAAATGCCGTTACTTAAAACGGTCGTTTCTCCTAAACCGTACATCGGAATCAAACGAACTACATATCAAAACGAAGCTCGTAACATGAACTATCTAAACATGGCAATGGTCAAAATCTAGCAGGGAGTTCTCGGGTCCTAATGTTATGAACAAAAGCAGTCTAAAGTAAATTGGACATTACGACGGCTATATTTACGCGATTTCCCAAATTTTTACCATTCCAAATCATATCAATCCAACTACCAATCAACAACAACTCAAGATACACATCAATTCTACTGATTTCAGTCATAATAAGCTCAAGGATCTCAATCCAATCATATATTATAACATCTCCAAATTCAACTAAACTACTTAACAATTAAGCTCGAATCATGCTTATCATTCAAATTACTACTCATCCATCCAAACCATCTCCAAACTTCAACATTCAAACTTATTACTAAAGGGTGTGAAGATTTATACCTTCCTTGGGAGGTATTAAGTTTCTAGGAAGCCTTAGGGAGCCTCCTACAAGCTTGATCTTTCCAAAGAAATCAAGAACACAAAGTTAGGCTTTGAAGTTTCTAAAAGTCCGATTTAAAGAACTGTAAAAATGAAGATCTTACCATGCTTATTTGGAAGAGACTTGTAAACAAGAGTTGTAGGAAATCTCAATACCTTTCCAACGAGCTATAGAACACAACATTGGAGTGAGTATTGAAGGAGATATGGCAGTTTGAAGTTGCTGGGTTTGTTTTAGCCGAGAGATTTCTTCATTTAATGGGAAAGTCAACTTCTAATTTTTGTGTTTTATGATATTTGCTTGGTTGCTTCTCCTTTTTGGCCTTGGAAAATGTTTTACCTTTTTACCATGGTAAATTTTACATGGCCCAAAATCAACCAACAAAATAAAACCCCTTGTCATGCTTATGTCATCTTGCACATGTCATAATGCTTCCACTTATCCACACCTTGTTGGTTTGATGACATCATCATCCCTAACCTCCTTGATTAACTCCTAATTGCTTGCCTAATGACCGCTGATCTGTTATCCGGTTCGCTTAACTTTCGTTTTCGTTTATCGTTTGAGGGATCATACCCGGGATCTTATTACTTAGGTTTCTTTAACCTTTCTCAATATATTATATTCCTTTCATGATTCTCTCTTATAATTCTTGAATTTAAATCCTTTTTATTCTGTTACCTTATACTCAATTCTTTCTGTATCTGGTAGATTTTCGGGAAAAATCAAAGTATCCGGATCCGAATTCTAATGACCTTTACATACACTCATTTAATTTATGGAATACTAATACGATCTTAGAATTTCCATAACAGTACTCCTATATAACGTGGTCTGATAATTTTCCTTAATCAGCATTATCAGCAAAAGTTACTATTCATCCGTGTTTTAAAAATTCCAAAAATTGCGGTTATTACATAGGGGGTACGTGTCCTTTATTCAGGACACGTGTTTTACACTCAGAATGGCAGAAATTGCAAGGGATTAACTTTCTCATTTCTTCCATCTTGCATCTCTCTCTCTCGTCAATCTCTGCAGTCCCTTTCTCTCTCGGCTGTTTTTTTTCTTTTCCTCCCTCTCCCTGTGTCTCTGTCGCTTGTCCTCTATTATGCGGGTTCTCCTCCTCTTTCCCAGTAAGCGGCCGTTGCAGCCAATATTCCGGCGGGGCTGGTTGTTTCCGTTTGAATTCCGTTCATTTGTATATACATATATGTATATATTTGTATGTACTTGTATGTGTGCACATGATTTGGTCGGGTGTTGCTATTGTGGCTCTGTGCCTTCGTTTTTCTTTTCCGATCTCTGTTGTAGCGAGGGGGGCTGTGCTGTTAATTGTTCATTTTATTTACTAACTGCACTTTTAATTTTGCAAATGATTTAAAGTTTCGTGAATTAAAAAGATTGTTTTGTAGAATTATACGATTTAATCGATGAAATTCGTGAAGGATATCCGATGTATTTGGAAACCCGCGAATTTTATCACCGTCGGCAATGAGCCTCGGCGAGCCGACGGTGGACCGTGATGAATATTCTGAGTCCTAATAAATAATAAATAATAAATTTATAAATTCTATTCTATAATTTCCGAAATAGAGTAGTAGCTAAAGATTTACTCTCGAGATTGTTGGATTGGGTTATTGGTTTGGATGGTGATTGTTGGTTATTGAGACATCAATTTATGTTTCGACGGTAGTCCGATAAATAAAGAAAACGCTGCCCGATTTTCGGAAAATTAATTCGAAAATACGGGAACATATCTTGTTTATTGTCGGATATACCAGTTAAACGTATATACTTGTATAATTAACACACAAGTACTTTGCGGAATCTACTTACATATCATGGCAAATGTTTTGTAATATGACTGACAACCCTGTTTTCTAAAGCGACGAGTATATGTATTTTCCGAAGATGATTATCGAACCAAGTTTGAATACGTGAACCCTGATTGCTGTGTACATTGCAATAATAGGGTCAATTACGAGTCGGGTTATGATATTGTTAGGTAGAATTGGTATTGAGGATATGTCAAGCATACATGGTCGTCTAACGTAGGGTATTTCAACTCTGTAGGTTCTAGTCGAAGGACCCAGGAATTGATATCAAACTAAAGATAACCTAATGATCAGTCGACAAGCTCATCAAGGTTCCAAGTGCAGGACCTGAGTGTCAAAGTCGAATCCAGGATAGTCTGCTAGTAAGGAGGTAAAGCCGAGCGTCCAAGTCAGTCCAAGGTCAATCAGTATTAGTTGTAAAGCTGTGCAAGGTAAATACCCCTGCCCATTCTTTTATGGTTCAGTATATATGAATGAACTATTGCTTTATTTTCGAACAGGAACATAAATGTTTTAAGTTACGTATTCTGTGTATTTGGAAATGTTGTTTAAATATGTTTTTGGGGAAAAGTAACTTCTAAAAGTACCTATCTCTAAAATGTGATTAAAAATGGGAAAAAAGGTATTGAATAGTGTGCTGTGACAGAATTGAATTTAACAAGAGATAGGTAAAAGTGATTTTGAAACTGGATAAAATGAATCAGATATTGGATAACATTGTGTAAGTGGCTAATTCGGTTGCGCGCATTACATAACCGATTAGTCCAGCATAGTTAATCAGAGACCTGGCTAGTCTCTACGGATCTGGTTATTTTGTGTGAAAGCCCGATCAGCTTTCCTAGCCATTTGTAAACAGTCGAACACCTCTTTCTTCTTTCCATTAGTTAAGGATGGAAAATAATCTTATATATTTGCTTGTTATCATCTTCAGGTATTTGAATTTCAACTTTAACTCTTTCCAATTCTTTTATTAATTTCTCAATGATCTTAACTACATTCAATCCGTTCCTTATGCACAAGGCATCTGTTACTACACCGAATTTGCTTAGGTGGTTGTTAATGGAATAATCCGAATCTTTTTAATCCCAACCAAAATTCATACTTGAAACTTAACGTATAGATGTATCCCTTCTAATATTCGTAGGGAAATCCCTGGGCGTTCTACATAGACTTTCATAATCTTTGAATAGCTGAGGATGTTATCAATAAATTAAACTTACTTATCCAAGTATTCCTTGTACACTATGTCCCTTAAATCCTTATAGACAACTGATACACTTGTTACTCCACATATTATCACCAGAATTTGCAATGCTCATAACTTATTTTAATCGCAATCCTTGATATGTCCTCAAGTTGAATCTTAAATCAATCCCCGAGAAATAACACACTCCTTGAATTAGGTTGCATAAGTAATCAATTCTTAATAGGGGTTACTTATTCTTATTCATTGTCTTATTAAACTCCTGTTAATCAGTACACAATCTCATAATTTCATCTCTCTTCTCGACAACATCACTGGCACACCTCAAGGAATTATATCTGGTATGCTCACTTTCCTTTCCAATAACTTTTACAATTATTGAACTAACTATTTCGTTCCACTGGCCTCCAGAGACTCCAGGGCATTTATTTATTATTCAAACTTCCTCCATCTTAAATATTTTCTTCTTCGTATCTTTACTCATGGTGGATCTACCTTATATCCTTAGCTTATTACTCCTTTTCTCTCATGATTGGAAGAACTTCTTATTTTGCTTCTGCATCCATAAACTTACCTTACTATCGGCTTTTGAACACTTTACACTTCGCTTCTTCTAAAACCACTCCTTTCCATACTACAAGACAACCAACCTGATCCTAAAATCACTTCAAACGCTTCTAGCTCGAGGGGTGTCAGATCAACTGCAACTACGTCCAACTTCTAAGTGCTCAATCTCTTGGTCCTTTTTAAACATCCTGCCATTAGCTGTGCTGGATGTTGGCCCTTGGAATGTAGTATCTTGAGTAACCATTCTACAACTCCTTGCAATATGCCCAACTTTTCCATAATTGTAACACGTAACTCCTGGATTTTCTGGATTGTATTCCGACACATCCCTTTATGACCACACTTGAAACATTGTACATTATTTTTGCACAAACCCTTGTGTCTCCTGTCATAGGACTTGCAATCCACTACTAACTTGACTGACTGAGCTGGAGTAGAAGCAACCGAGATAGTATCAGACTTAGTTTGGGAGAAACTCTGTCTTGTGAATCTTTTACTCCTGTTTCGGCCAAACTGATTTTGAAATTCTTGACTGGATTCTTCTTGGTCTGCCTTTTCCATAACACCTTCAGACTACCTTTTCTTATCACTCTCTTCCTTAACAGCCAACTTCTGGTCACCTTCTATTACCCAAGCGGCCTGAACCATAGAGGAGTATGTCTTGAGTTGCAATGCCACCACTCCTCTGCGAATTTCAGGCGTCAACCCTTGTTGAAACCTCCTTGCTTTCTGAATCTCCGTACTTACATATTCTTGAATTAATCGGGCCAAATCTGTAAACTTGGCCTCATACTCCAACATGCTTCTTTCACCTTGCTTCAATTCTAGAAACTCAATCTCCATTTGACTCCGCACACAGTCAGGGAAATACTTTTCCAAAAACAACTCAGTAAATCTAGCCCACGGAACAGGGCCTTCTCCTTCTAACGCACGACTGGATTCCCACCAATAATTTGCTTCATTCTTAAGAAAGTAGCTCGCATAATCGGTCTTAAGATCATTACTTACTTGCGTGATGGTAAATGCCTTTTCCATTTCCTTAAGCCAATTTCTGGAAACAACAGGATCCACTTCGCCCTTGAACTCTGGGGGTTTAACAGTCTGAAAGGATTTAAAACTAGTAGTTTGGTTTAGCTCTCCTTGTTGATATTATTACTGCTGAATATGTTGGATTAACTGCTGTTGCTGCTGCTGGCGTAGCAAGTCTAGAATTTCGTTTATAACTGGACCCTCCGCCAAACTACTACTATTTTCTTTAGACTGGGTAGCTTTCTTGGGTGGCATTTTCCTGAAATATAACAGGAAATTTATTCAAAAATATAACGAGGATGTATAATAAAAATATCACCGTTCAAACGGTGCACCAGTGTCAGGAAAATGCTGCCCAATCAAAGCACCCATGTCTTTATTCTTAGGATCCATTTATGAAAGATATCTAGATTAGCAACACTAGCAACAATAACAACGGTAACAGTAGCATAATCAACAACAGCACAGAAAAATGGAATATAAAGGTACTTGTTAGGTCACACATACTGTAGAAGGGGGTTGAATACAGTGTTTAGCACAATCAAATCGAATATAAGAACTCAAGTAACAGAAAACAGATTTTATTCAACACAATAAACTCTGTTACAATATAGAACTGTCCTCTCTCAGTGATGAACAAATTATCACGAGAGTTATTAGGGTTACAAAGAATAATAACTTCGATAATGATAACACTTATAGTGTAAATCCTATGCCTGTGTTTATATACTACACAGTTACAAGATAATGTTCTAATTGATATGGAATATAATTCTGCTTCCTAAAATATATCAACTAGTTATCTTTTCTTCCAAGTATTCTATTCTTCATAGAATTCTTTCTTCATGCATATTTCTTTCTGTCTTAGTCTCGATCTTCTTTCCTTTCAATCAGCCGTCTGCCTTATCTGAAAGTCATCTTTAAGTCCTGATATTATCTCCTGATAAATATCTTCTGATAACTTAAGTTCTGATTTCTTAAGTTCTGTCTTCAGTATAAGTGTTGATTTCCAGTTAAGTACTGATTTGTCCTGTTAGGTAAGACCTGAGAACTAAATACAAATCATATTATACATGACATTATCAAATATATCTAACAATCTCCCCCGACTTGTAAATTAGCATAATATACAAGTTTAACAGATATTTGATGATGTTAAAAACATTAAGTACAAATGCATGAGAATTTGACTAGATAACTACAACTTACAGTCCTTTTAGCTTTACCATCTTAAGGTCTGATAACAGCTTCAGTCTGTATACACTTCAAAATTTAAGCAGTTGTAGATCTTTGACTTGGCTTTAATTTCTGATCTCTTTGATATCAGGAGTTATTCTGAGATAGTTATTTAACAAACATCTCTCAGCATATTCAAGTTCATTGACCATCCTTCTTTTAGCATTTATCAATTCAGTTGTATCTTCACTAGTTTGAAAAATAGCTGCTCTGAGATCATTTATCTTAGCTTTTCTGATCTCCTGATCTAGTCTGATCAGATATGCCTTGTCAGACTCTAGATTGAATTCCACAGCCTTATAACCCAGAAAAGTAGTTATGATCTTAGCAGAGTTAGGCTTCATTTCCACAATATCACCTTTGTGATCTCTGTACTTGGGACAGTATGTGCTGTCATACTTTAAATAATAAAGCTTCTTCTGTCTTTGAATTTGCAGCACTATCTGTTAATCTGTCTTTCACTTGAAGTAGAAATAGAACATGTTCCAGTTCCTCAAAATACTTCAGTGGTATAGCATTCTGTCTAATCTGGTATACCCTTCCATCTGTCATAAAATATAACAAGATATGTTCTTACAAAAAGGTATGGTAAACTATTTGTACAGATTCAAGCCGATTCAATCTTTCAGGAGTTGCTCCAACACCTGGTTCACTTAAGGAAGTTGGATCATTGGTAGTGTTATGTACTCTTCTTTCATAAGAACTACCCAATCCAGATTTATCTCTTGCTTCCTTTCCTGTAACAACTCTTGCTTCAAAATCACTTGTTGCAGTCCTCAAAGGTTGAGCCTGTTTAGCTTTGGTGAATCCTAGTAGGAGTATCTTTGAAGGGTTAACATGAGCAATGTCAGAGGTTTCCTTTTCCTTATCTTCTGATATCAAGCCAACTTGAGCTATGTCAAAGGTTGCTTGCTTCACTGTCATATCAGAACTTACTACATCTTGACTCTGAACAACATGAGCCATGTCAGAGGTTGTTTGAAAAATATTCTTATGCATCAGAGTAAGATTAGCATCTTCTTCATCATCAGTTATTTCTTCATCCATGACTGGTATATAAACCTTTACTGGTTCATCAACTTTTTCTTTGCCCTTGGACCTTGGATCAATTTCCACTTGTGATTTGGCCTTGGTTGCCTTAGAATTTGTTCTTTCCTTTATCACAATACCCTTAGGTTTTGGAAATTTCTTTTCAACAACAGAAGCTTCAGATTTTGTCTTGACACCTTCTGCTTTGAGTCTAGCTTCTTCTTCCTTTAGACTCTCAAAGTCTATTCCTGGATTTTCTTTAAGAAATAACTGCTTTGAAATTTCTTCATCAAGTTCCAGATGTTCACCAGAACTTATCCTTTTACCAGTATCAGAACTTATTCTTCTCCCAGTATCAAAACTTGTTCCTTGACTTGTAATTCTAGCTTTACTTGATGAAAATTCTTTGCCTTAACCTTGACCTCTACCCTTGTTGGAGTTTCCCTGGTCATCATTTCCATCATCATTTCCCTTCAGAGTCTGAATAGATTTGCATTTGGACTTAATCACTTTCTCCCCCTTTTTGGCATCAGCAGGTAAAAGAAGAGAGACAAACAATTCCAATGAGGATTGGATCTCATTGAGTTGATTTTGGTGAGAAGCTTGATTCTTCGGAATTTCTTCAATTTGAGTTTGTTGCTTCTCCTGAGTTTTCTCAATGTAGGCAATTCTGTCAAAGGCTTGCTTGAAAAATCTGTTCTTTTCAAGTTTCACATTCATATCTTGTTGGATCAAGGTTTCTTGAATTTTGTTCACCTTGGCATGAGTTGTTGAGTGTTGACCTTGAAGGTGCCTAGTACTCAATGCAGTAACTCTCAGCTGTGCCTTGAAATCATCATTTATCAGCATTTCATCAGCTTTTGCCAGATGCTCAGCAAGAATTTTTTCAGAAGGAACAAAACTAACTGTGTTCCATTCCTTAGTCCACTCCGTTCCTTTAGGAGTTTCACTCCAAGGTACCGGTGCTTCCTCTGTAACAAATTTCTTGACTAAATCAGCTTTATTAACTGTTTGTTGAGGTGCATGTCCTGATGGACCAGCTGCATCAACATCTAAATCAGCATGTCCTGATGTTGTTGGTGGAGTGAGTTGAATTGGTGGAGCTTCTAAGTACAAAACCTCAGGCACAATCAAGTTATGAATATCAATTTCAGCACTTGTACCTGGTTCTTCAGTATGTACTGGATCAACTATAGGTGACATAGGAGGTGTAGGAATTCTGTCTTGAGCAGTTTCTTTTTGTGCAGAAGGAAGTGATTCAATAATAATTGGTTCTATTGAGATCAGAGATTGATCCCCTTCCTTAGCTGCTTCCACTACATCCTCTGAATCTGACTCAATTATGTCCCTGTGAGCTCTCTGTTTCTTTAATTTCTTCAAAGGTGGAGACACTGCAGGAGCTTTATCATCAGAATTTAACTTTCTAAGCCTTTTGAGGGGCCTAGAACTCCCAGTTACAGTATCTTTCTGAGAAGAAACTTTCTCAGCCTCTACAACAACAGGTTCCGATATGGGAACCTGTTCCTCAGTATCTGATTCATCTCACAGAATAATTCTCCTTCTCTTCTATTGAGTCTGAGGTACTTTCTTAGTCCTCTTGGGTTTAGAAGATGAAGTCTTCACTGTAGGATATGAAGGTTGAGGTTGAGAAGTTTGAGGTGTTTGTGTGGAGGTGGTAGGTGCTGATGGATGAGGTTCTGATGGTTGGACATCAGGATATAGTTCAGTGTATTTAACTGGATCATAGGTTATTAAGGCTTGTTTGACAGATAAAGGAACTAGGAGGGGTCTTAACACAGCCTTCTTATTATCAGTAGATAATAAGTCATTAAAAGCTCTTTTAGCTAGTCTGAATGATGAAATTAATTCACTAGCTGATTGGGGCTTATCATCATAACAAAAACTATAGATAAGCTGACAGAATCTAGCTAAGTAAACAGTATTTCTGTCTTCTGTCATTCTATCCCCAATGAAACCTAGGACTGCACTTGCATAATCAAAATCAGTTTGGTTAATGAGAGCATACCCGATTTGTTGGCTGAATATGGGGATTGCATTAAAATTAGAACATTTGTTTGCAAAAGCCTTGGTTATGCAGTCAAAGAAAAAACTCCATTCCCTCCTTATGTAAGATCTCTTCAACTGACCCAGCTTTGCCAATATCCTCTCATACCCCAGATTGGCCATCATGTTTTGAAGAACTGGCTCTTCAACAGTAGAATAAACACAGTTCTCAGGCAGCTGCAGTGCTTGTCAAACCGTAGCCAATGTCATGACATGCTCATCCTCCCCTGATGAAAAAATAATACTTGGGGACCCTTGAGCACCACCATCATCATATACTCCGTGTTAGGTCCCAATGTGTTTGTAGAAGGGGAGGTTGAATACAAACAGTACCGAATAATCGAATAAATGCGGAATAAAAAATGTGAAACAAAATTCAAGTTAAATAAAAATATTATTAAACTTGAAAGGTGTTACAACAACTATATCGATTACAAGGAATTAATCTCAAATTAATTATCACAAATCTAGAATAAATTCAACATGAACTTTTTCTATATTCGTAATAATTAGAATCAAATGCTAAACGCAATTTGAGATTAAGTTCTAGGGATTTTGATCCGCTAGATTGTTACACAAGAATAAGAGAATGATTTCTAGTTGATTGGATTTAACATTATAAACTAGAAATTGTGATCTTGAATTAGCAGATAAGATTAAATATTTGGCTGCTTTTTCTCTCTGTATGTTCTTGACTTCTTTTCTGGATTATTGAATTGAATTGCTCTTCTGCTTCTTTTTAAAAAAAACAGCCGAACACAAAAGAACTGGCATGACAATTCCTTTTAGCTCAGCAAGACTTTCGGTAGGACAATCAACTGTAGTGGCATGACTTTTGGTATGACTATTGATTGTCATACCGATTGTCATATTAGTACAATCAGATTGTCTTGCTGAAATTAATAACAGAGTTTTAATCTAATAATAATTCTAACAAGACAATTAAATGAATTAGCATGACTTTCGGTATGACTATTTATTGTCATACCGATTGTCATACTAATACAATCAGTTTGTCTTGTTTGAATTTAAATAGATTTTAAACCAATTAAAATCCTGAAAGTCCTTAATATTAATTCTGAATTAATTAATCAATTAATTCAATTAATCAATAAATTAATCTTTGCAGATATAATTTATTTTCTTAATTAAATTATATGACTTAATTAATTAATAGAGAATTAATACTAATCCTGAGCAGCAACCAATCTTCTGAATATCTTCTGAAAATCACTGAAATTATGAATCAATTCCACCACTTCAATGTTGACACTCGATGTACTGTCTGGTTCATGAGTGACTAACTTTCGTGACGTTTCTTCATGTCTTGACTTTGACACTTTGATTTTCTTCAGATTAAATGCTTGTAATTAATGATACTCTGACGAGATCTCTGTCACTTGATTAAATCCACACTCTTGATTTATATCACTGAGGCATGATCAATTTCTTGAACTTCTTCCAGTGAATTAATTCCTCAAGTCTGTAGATGAACCTTATTTCTGAATCCTTTGACGGATATTACTTTGCGAGATCTCTTTGACGGTAGATCCACTATTTACTTATTACATTCTTATTTGAGTTGAGTTGAATCCTCGAATATACAAATAGGCTATGACATATGACTTACAATCTCCCCCTATTTGTTTGTTAGACAATAACACACAAATACCTAGAGGATAACTCAACTAAAAAATAAGAAAAAGATATAAAAAGAAATGCAAAGTAAATAGTAGAAAAGTTCTGGAGTAGATTTAACATTTTCCAGATTCCAAGTAGATGTTCCTCTAGACTGAACATATCTTCAAGTAGTTCCATCTTCATTTGTACAACCACATTTTCTGTTGAGAAGCCCATATCTCTCTTGCTTCTCCCCCTATGAGAATCAACTGATTAAAGAAGATCACCTTCGGTTACCACCTCTCCCGTACAATAGGATCCGCAGATAAAAACCAATGGTACTCCCCTTTTGAAAACAGCTTCTTCCCTTACTAGAAAATCACCTTGTGTTTACCACCTCTCCCGTACAATAGGATCCGTAGTTACAAACAACAATGGTGTGGTGTAGTGTACATATGATCTTTTTCTTCCTCCCTGCTATTTCTCCCCCTTAGTTGAGGAATCCTCCAAACTATTTCTTAAGCTTTTATCTCCCCCTTAGAGAAGGAATGTATGCCGTTGTCTGAAGGAGTTCTCATATTTCACTTGGTTGGAACAGAAATAACAAGTAGTTTCTCTTACTTCCTCACTGTGAGTGTGTGATTCTGTTTTAGTGTACCTCACATGTGTTTCACTCTTCTCTCCACTCGTGTTTACACTCATTCTCACAAGTGTATCACTCTTCTCTCATAGCTCCATAATCCAGCTGTACCTGCAAGGAAAATCACCTGAGCCATCCTTAAGGTCACATGTGGTGCAATGGGAGTTCACAAATCCCCATCCTTGTTAAACTCGTCAGATGAATTTGAGTCATAATCTACAAGTTGCTAGTTTCCATTTTAGGGTTCCAGATTTGAATTCTGGGAAGGTAAACAATGATCCAATGAATTTAGCATAAAGATCAAAGTTCCCTTGAAATATCTGTGAAGACATTTCCTTGTGACTCATCAGGTAATATCTGAATCATTGTCAACAAGTTGCCGATCTGCGCCTATGTCAGATCTACTATCCGCAGATGCATCCAGGGGATTTAATCCTGGGGAGGTAGACACTGACCACTGACATATGGCTTTTGGATCAGTATCCTCTCCTAACACCTGTAAAGGCAATTGGTCCATTAACGAACCTTGAACAATCGAATCTGACCTTAAAATGGCCGAAACTCTTGTTTCCGTCAACTCATCCTTTGTGTGTGTAACCTTTCCTTGTGCATTAAGAATTGTTTATATTTGAGGTGGTGACACTACATAGGATACCTTGGCCGACAGGCAAATTTCAATAGACGCACCCTGTTGAGAGAATGAATCTAGTAACTATTTTTGTGCCTTTTCAACCATTACATCTTTTTGAGAAGATGTATGGGGGTTAGCAGTTGTCTCGGTTTAAATACTACTCATCTTTGTAGGAGACAGAGCTACTGGGTTGACTACAGAACCTTCCTTATGTGGTGCACTGAGCCACTATCTCCCTCACGCTCATTCATACTACATTTAGTGGTAAGAGAGTGTTGGTTGGTTCTGTTTTTGTGTTTGTCTTTACAGTCTGGGATAGACGTTGTGGGTTTTCAACCTCATGACTGTCAATGAAAGAAAGTCATTGGAGACTGAACCTGTAATACGGCATATATGGCACTATAGAGATAATGATGTACAATAGTGATTTCAAAAGATTTTACATGAGATAAGAAATCACTAATGTAGAAAGAAGTTTGATTTTGTTTTTTAATATGAAAGAGTTTTTGATAAAACATTGATCACTTAGGGTAAAGTCTAAGTAATTCTCATTCATGTCAAAAGCTTACAAATATCTGCAACATAATGTTAACAACATATCATTGACCGATACTTGTCAAGTACTTTAGATACTAATTGTTATGTTGCATAATATTTAAAATAAAATAAAAAAATAATACAATACAAATAATAATAATAAAAACAAATATCAATGAATTAAATACCAAATAAAAACTTATATAAATATAGCAAAAATATAGAAACTATTTACAAGTTCAATGATAACATTACCAGCTTGCAAACAGCCATATCCCTCGGATAAACCTTTGCTGTTATCTCCAAAGGTAACCAGGGGGCCAGCTTTCTCAATCCACATTTGATAGCAGGGCTCTATCTCCGGTCATATATCTTGATGATCCACTGTCAAGAATCCACACTCTCAGTTTCACCTGTTTTAATGCCCTGCAACACAAATGGATTAACCCTTCTTCGGAACCCAAACTTGGTTGGGCCCGGCATTCTTGTAGAACTGTCCTTTGTTAGGCAAAACAACATTTTTAATTTTAATTGTCTCAACTTTCTCAATGACTGAACATTTGACCTTGTAAACAGCTTTAACAAATTTCTGTTTAAGCTTATGCACAAATGTCTCCTTTCTAGCCTTAGAAGGACTAGCAGTCTTAGACCTATCATGCTTCTTGTTATTCACATGCTGACGAGGAGTAGTCTTATCATTAGAAATATGCTTACCATTAAAATAAGCATACATCATATTAAAAGCACAAGACATACAATTAGAAACACCACATGCTTTATGAGAGATATTAATAGCAGGCAATTTATGCATGGTAGATATGGCATTTTTGTTATCCAACTCATGTGTGTCTGAGTTAGTCTCAGTTGCTTTCACAACTTTGACTGAACTTTCGACACACTCGACTTGGAAACAACCTTCTCATTAGCAAGATCTTCAGCACGTATTTCTTCTTAAATAACAAAAGAGGTCGCATCAAATGGTTCAGCAATTGATGGTTTATAGAGGGGTTCATCAACACCCTTAAGCACATGTGGTACTTCCCTCCCTTTAGCACAGACACGAGGAGGGGAGTTTATGCCTAATTCTCCAATAGCAACATTGTAATCATAACCTATTCCAGATGTTTGATTAACAGATTGCTTACTGTAGAACTCTTTAGCCTTCGAACAAGAATTGAAGTAGGCTCTAACCTTAGTCTCAAGACCGGTGATCTTGTCTTTGAGAATAGTTTCGAGTTTTCTATAACAGTCAACTCTATTCTCTAGAAAAGATACTTGTTCTTTTAATTTGTCTTGATTAATGTGCACAAGTCTTAATTCATTGACCTCTTTCTCAAGGTCTGTGATCTGTAAACTTAACAGTTCATTATCACGACGTGCACAATCTAAGTTACCTCTTAGATGATAAACCATTTGAGCATCAGAAAGTTTTACCTCTATTCTTGACGATGAAGCTTTTCCATCAATAGCCATAAGAGCAAGATTTCCTTCATCTTCATCTTCACTATCAGTATCATCCCAGCTTCTTCCCTTTGCCAGATAAGCCCTTTCAGAGTTCTTTCTTACTTGCTTTGTCTTCCTACATTCTGTGGCAAAGTGTCCCAACTCATTGCAGTTATAGCATCTAATGGTGCTCCGATCAACCATCCCTGTTTTGTATCCACCACTACTGGTGTTAGAGGATGAAGATCCACCTTTCTGGAATTTGTTGTAGTTGGACTTGTACTTAAGCTTGGGATTCCTCTTGAATCTGACATGAGAGAATCTCTTGACAATTTGGGCCATTGACTCGTCTTCCAATTGCTCCAGCTCTTCCAAGGAATAAAAATCATCACTTGATTGATTTGTAGTAGGAGGATCATATTCTGCTACTAACATATTTTCCTCAGCCTTGGAACACTGTACCATTCTCTCCAATTGTTGAGATTGCTGTTGTTGTTGACCTTCAGCTACAAGTGCAGTAGATGTGCTAACCATTCTATCCTTCCCGTAGACTTCCTTCTGTTGAATCTGCTCCAACTCATAGGTTTTTAACACTCCATAGAGCCTGTCCAAAGAAATCTCACTCAGATCTTTAGCTTCTCTAATGGCAGTGATTCTATGTTCAAGATGAGTTGGCAGTGTTAAAAGGAACTTTTTGTTGACCTCCCTGATTGAATAATATTTCCCATTTATGTTCAGGTTGTTGATCAATGCATTGTACCTCTCAAACACTTCAGTAATTCCTTCTCCTGGATTTGATTTAAAATATTCATACTCAGAGGTTAGGATCTCCAACTTGTTCTCCCTAACTTCCTCTGTGCCTTCATTAATCACCTCAATAGTTTCCCACATGTGTTTGGAATTTTTACAGTTCATCACATGTCTGTTCATCAAGGGATCAAGGGAATCAATTAATATTAATTGAAGGCTGGCATCCAAGGAGGCTTCTTCCTTCTCAGCAGGAGTAAAATCTTCAGGCTCTTTTGGATAGGTTCTAGCTTTGGTAATCACAACATCATCTACTATCACCTCTGGTTCAACAGTAGAATAAACACAGTTCTCAGGCAGCTGCAGTGCTTGTCAAACCGTAGCCAATGTCACGACATGCTCATCCTCCCCTGATGAAAAAATAATACTTGGGGACCCTTGAGCACCACCATCATCATATACTCCGTGTTAGGTCCCAATGTATTTGTAGAAGGGGGGTTGAATACAAACAGTACCGAATAATCGAATAAATGCGGAATAAAAAATGTGAAACAAAATTCAAGTTAAATAAAAATATTATTAAACTTGAAAGGTGTTACAACAACTATATCGATTACAAGGAATTAATCTCAAATTAATTATCACAAATCTAGAATAAATTCGACATGAATTTTTTCTATTTTCGTAATAATTAGAATCAAATGCTAAACGCAATTTGAGATTAAGTTCTAGGGATTTTGATCCGCTAGATTGTTACACAAGAACAAGAGAATGATTTCTAGTTGATTGGATTTAACATTACAAACTAGAAATTGTGATCTTGAATTAGCAGATAAGATGAAATATTTGGCTGCTTTTTCTCTCTGTATGTTCTTGACTTCTTTTCTGGATTATTGAATTGAATTGCTCTTCTGCTTCTTTTTAAAACAAACAGCCGAACACAAAAGAACTGGCATGACAATTCCTTTTAGCTCAGCAAGACTTTCGGTAGGACAATCAACTGTACTGGCATGACTTTTGGTATGACTATTGATTGTCATACCGATTGTCATATTAGTACAATCAGATTGTCTTGCTGAAATTAATAACAGATTTTTAATCTAATAATAATTCTAACAAGACAATTAAATGAATTAGCATGACTTTTGGTATGACTATTTATTGTCATACCGATTGTCATACTAATACAATCAGTTTGTCTTGTTTGAATTTAAATAGATTTTAAACCAATTAAAATCCTGAAAGTCCTTAATATTAATTCTGAATTAATTAATCAATTAATTCAATTAATCAATAAATTAATCTTTGCAGATATAATTTATTTTCTTAATTAAATTATATGACTTAATTAATTAATAGAGAATTAATACTAATCCTGAGCAGCAACCAATCTTCTGAATTTCTTCTGAAAATCACTGAAATTATGAATCAATTCCACCACTTCAATGTTGACACTCGATGTACTGTCTGGTTCATGAGTGACTAACTTCCGTGATGTTTCTTCATGTCTTGACTTTGACACTTTGATTTTCTTCAGATTAAATCCTTGTAATTAATGATACTCTGACGAGATCTTTGTCACTTGATTAAATCCACACTCTTGATTTATATCACTGAGGCATGATCAATTTCTTGAACTTCTTCCAGTGAATTAATTCCTCAAGTCTGTAGATGAACCTTGTTTCTGAATCCTTTGACGGATATTACTTTGCGAGATCTCTTTGACGGTAGATCCACTATTTACTTATGACATTCTTATTTGAGTTGAGTTGAATCCTCGAATATACAAATAGGCTATGACATATGACTTACACTCCGCTTCCCCAGAACTCCAGCACTTGAGTACCAGAGACTGCATCAGGTTCGGTCAAAGCGTACCCAATATTAGAACTAGCAAGAAAGTCCTGAATGAAATGAAGTTCTGATGGGGCTTCTGACTTGCTAAGAATAGCGGAGAAGTTAATAGGAACAAACTTAGCTCCATCAAAAATTACATCTTTTGGTGCCATTTCTGTAAGAAATTAAGTGAGTAAGATTATGTTTGCAAAGTGTTTATAAAAAGTCCTGAGAGAAAAATAACTTCAGAATATAAAAGAGAGAGAGAGAGAGAAAGAAAAAAGAGATTTAAAATAGAAAAGTAAGTAAAAGATTAAAAAATCTTTTATCTCTCATATATATACTCTCTCCACTCAACTGTCATATTTTTGAAGCATGGGATACACTTTACACCTGGCACCATGTGAACATTCAGTAAACGGTTAGAATGAGAGTTAATGGGCACGTAAAATAAGCAATAATTACCGTGCACATGCAGTTTTTCAGGACATACACGTTAACCACTTACCCATAATAATTATGACTGTTTTATCTCACATTAACAAATATTCTGTAAAAATATTATCATTCAAGTAATGACAAAAAATAAACCAAGTAAATAAATACTGCAACGTCAGCATCAAAACTTGATTATTATCAGGATTTAAAAGTCATCAGAATATGGCTCCTTAACTCGAAAAGTGAATGTTTATCCCTGTAATTCTTCACACAAATACTGATATGGTTTCATCAGAACTTCAATCAGAACTTGTCCTCAAAATTTATGCAATCTGACACATAAACTGTTCATCTAAAATAACATTTATCACCACAGTAATTTTCATCATTCATATGGAGTGTATGTGTGTGCATTAAGCTAAATATCAGACAAAGAATAAAGTCTGATTCACTTTAGTAATCTTAGAAATAAGGCATAACTAAGAACTTTGCTCAAAATCTATCATTATTCTGAAGTCTACTTTAGAATGAGTTCATGCATGAGTCCGCCTCAACTGTTTTGTGCTCATTTTATGCATCTTTTGAAATTCCATTTTACAGTGGCTTCTCAGTGTAAGTGTGTCACGACTGCTTATCAGAATTTATGCTGTTATCAGAGTATTTCTCCAGTAATCATAGAGTGTGAAAAGTCACCAAGAAAATTTTATTTTGCTTTTCTAATACATATTACTTAATACCAACAATGCACTTGGGTCTTCCCTTTCACATTTTTACTCTAGATCTTAAAGGAGTACCTGATTTTTATTTCTTTTCTTTTCTTTTTCTTTTGATAAGTGAGGCTTATCAGCACTTTGTACATCCACCAGATTTACTAACATCAGAACTTAATAGATAAGAAGCATTATTCTAGTTTTTGACTTAGTAATAAGATGCACAAAGTAAACTTAACTAAGCTCAAATCAGAATTTGCTTGTGTTAAAAGATTTCCACATAAACAATTACTTCAAACATGAGATCTTTAGTATATTAAAAACTACTAGGTCAGCATCTAGCACAGTTATCCTCATTGGATTGAATAGTCACAGAAACATTCATATCACTATCAGAGTTTAGAAATTCACATCAGACAACAATCAGCACTTAAGTAATTTTTAATTTAAGCACAGAATACACAAAGACAATAATATCTGT
Source organism: Apium graveolens (assembly GCF_009905375.1). Classification (NCBI taxonomy): domain Eukaryota; kingdom Viridiplantae; phylum Streptophyta; class Magnoliopsida; order Apiales; family Apiaceae; genus Apium; species Apium graveolens. The sequence continues at coordinate 232,561,272 of NC_133650.1, read as the reverse complement.
AAATACTGATCATAAAGTCTGATATATCAGAACATAAACTAAGCAGATTTAGAGAAAGAACCTGAAACCATTCCAAGTTCATTTACCAATCTTGTAAAAGTAGCTTCACACAGTGGTTTTGTGAAGATATCTGCTAGTTGTTGATCTGTTGGAACAAAATGTAATTCCACTGTACCTTCATCCATATGTTCCCGTATGAAGTGGTACCTAATGCTGATGTGTTTTGTCATTAAGTGTTGAACTGGATTACCTGTCATAGCAATAGCACTTTGATTATCACTGGTAAATAGGGATTTTAGAAAATTCTAACCCATAATCCAGTAACTGATTCTTCATCCAAAGAATCTGTGCATAACAGCTTCCTGCAGCAATGTATTCTGCTTCTACAGTTGATGTGGAAATTGACTTCTGTTTCTTGCTAAACCAAGAAACTAATCTGCCTCCAAGAAATTGGCAGCTTCCACTTGTGCTTTTCCTGTCAATTTTGCATCCTGCAAAATCTACATCTGAGTAACCTATTAGCTTAAAGTCTAATTCTCTAGGATACCACAATCCCAGATCAGCTGTACCCTTAAGGTACTTGAAAATTCTTTTCACAACTGTTAAGTGAGGTTCTCTTGGATCTGCTTGAAATCTTGCACAAAGACAGGTAGCATACATGATATCAGGTCTACTTGCAGTTAGATAGAGTAGTGAACCAATCATACCTCTCTAATCAGTAATATTTACTGATTTACCAGTATCCTTATCCAACTTTGTTGCAGTGGCCATAGGAGTGGATGCACTTGAACAATCTTGCATTCCAAATTTCTTCAACAAATTTCTGATGTATTTAGATTGACAAATAAAAGTTCTTTCTTCATTCTGCTTGACTTGAAGGCCCAGAAAATAGTAAAGTTCTCCCATCATACTCATTTGATATCTTGACTGCATCAGCTTGGCAAACTTCTTACAAAGTCTATCATTTGTAGAACCAAAAATGATATCATCAACATATATTTGCACCAAAAGTAAGTCCTTTCCATGGTTGAGGTAGAACAGTGTTTTATCAATAGTCCCTCTGTTAAATCCACTTTCCAGAAGAAACTGAGCTAAAGTCTCATACCATGCTCTTGGAGCTTGCTTAAGGCCATAAAGTGCTTTATCAAGCCTGTAGACATGATTGAGAAATTTGGGATCTACAAAGCCTGGAGGTTGTTCAATATATACTTCCTCTTCCAATTCTCCATTAAGAAAAGCACTTTTCACATCCATTTGAAAGACTTTAAACTTCTTGTGAGCAGCATAAGCCAAAAATATCCTTATGGCTTCCAATCTAGCAACTGGTGCAAATGTTTCATCATAATCAATTCCTTCTTGTTGAGAGTATCCTTTTGCAACCAGCCTTGCTTTGTTCCTTGTAATTATGTCATTACTATTAGTTTTGTTTCTGAACACCCACTTTGTACCAACAACAGACCTGTTCTTTGGTCTTGGCACAAGGGTCCAGACTTTATTTCTTTCAAATTCATTTAACTCTTCTTGCATTCCTTGCACCCAATCAACATCTTGAAGAGCTTCTTCCACTTTCTTTGGTTCAGTCTGAGAAAGAAAAGAATGATAGAGACATTCATTTGATGTAGTTGTTCTAGTTCTGACACCTGCATCAGGATTTCCAATAATTAAGTCAGGTGTATATGCTTTAGTCCACTTCCTTGCAGATGGAAGGTTATCTCTAGAACTGGATGCTCCCCCATGATCCATGTTGTCTCCATCAACTTTTTCTGATGCTCCCCCTGAAATTATGCTCTCTGAGTTGGATCCTTCAGAATTTGAGTTTCCAGAAATATCAGAACATGAGTTTCCAGAATTATCAGAACTGGGCCCATCACAACTTGACGAATCAGAACTTGAAGAGCCTGTTGTATGTTCTGATGCTTCTTGAGATGTGGTTGGATCTTCAGTATGCTCCCCTGCACAGGTGTATTTTCCTTAGGCGTAGTCACCACAATTTCAATGACATCAGAGTTTAATCCATCAGATTTTGCAGTATTAGGATTTAGACTGTCAGGATTTACCGAATCAGAATTTAAAACTTCATTTTCGAATCTCAGCTCATCATGATCATTGAAATCTTCAAGTCCGGTAATCTTCTTATCATCAAAAGAGATATTGATAGATTCCATGACAACCCTTGTTCTTAAATTGTAGACTCTAAAAGCTTTTGTGGAAAGTGGATATCCAACAAAAATTCCTTCATCAGCTTTTAGATCAAATTTGGATAGCTGTTCGGGATAGTCTTAAGAACAAAAAACTTGCATCCAAATACATGATAATACTTCAGATTTGGCTTCTTTTTCTTCACCATCTCATATGGTGTTTTTCCATGCTTGTTGATAAGTGTTGCATTCTGAGTAAAATAAGCAGTCTGCACAGCTTCAGCCCAAAAGTAGGTTGGCAACTTTGCTTCATCAAGCATAGTTCGTGCAGCTTCAATAAGAGTTCTATTCTTTCTCTCAACAACTCCATTTTGCTATGGAGTTCCAGGAGCAGAAAATTCCTGCTTTATTCCATGGTCTTTGCAGAACTCTTCCATGATCAAATTCTTGAACTCAGTGCCATTATCACTTCTTATGATCTTCACAGAATCTTTGACCAATTTATCCAGTTGCTTGACATGATCAATCAAGATAGATGAGGTTTCACTTTTTGTGTGCAAGAAATACACCCATGTGTATCTGGTGAACTCATCCACTATGACCATAACATATTTCTTCTTTGTAATTGACATGACATTCACTGGACCAAATAGATCAACATGTAGTAGGTGATAAGGCTCAAGAATTGATGATTCAGTCTTGTTCTTGAATGAAGATTTTCTTTGTTTTGCCTTCTGACATGAATCACAAAGGCCATCAGGAGCAAATACTGATTTTGGCAGTCCTCTCACAAGATCTTTCTTGACTAGTTCATTTATATTGTTAAAATTTAAATGAGAGAGTTTCTTGTGCCAATCCCATCTTTCTTCAATTGATGCTCTACTTAGCAGACAGATTGCAGAACCATCAGTACTTGTTGAAAGCTTGGCTTCATAAATGTTACCATGCCTGTATCCTTTCAGAACAACTTTCCATGTAGATTTGCTTACAACTTCACAATGTTCTTCAAAGAAATCCACATGATAATCTATGTCACAGATTTGACTCACACTTAGCAGATTGTGTTTAAGTCCTGAGACCAGAGCTACTTTTTCAATGATGACATTCCCAAGATTGATATTGCCATATCCCAGAATTTTTCCAATGTTGCTATCTCCATAAGAAACACCTGGGCCAGCTTTCTCCACAAAATCTGATAACAGGGCTTTATTTCCAGTCATATGTCCTGAACATCCACTGTCCAGAACTAGGATATTATTCATATTACCCTTTAAGTCAGCAGTATCAAAACTGCTATCAGCATTTGCCATTAAGGCATAGTTTTCCTCATCCTCAGAATCTGAAGCATCTGACCATCTTTTCTTCTTAGTGACAAGAGCCTTGCCTTTGTCACTCTTCCCTTTTCTGCAATCTGGAGATATGTGGCCTTTCTTACCACAATTGTAGCATTTAACATTTGAGTAATCTCCTCTGTCAGACTTTCCTCCTTTGCCTTTAGATTTTCTGAAACCTTTCTTATCAGAACTTGCACCTTTCCTGGAAAACTTCTTTCCTCTCCTAAATTTCCTGTATGCAATCTTTGTGATTCCTTTCACCATAAGAGCACACAGCTTCATCATCTCCTCATCAGGGTCCATCTCAGGTATACTTTTAGTTTCTGAGTCATCATCACTATCAGAAATTGATGACTCGGTATTAGACTTTGTGATGAGAGCCTTTCCCTTGCCTTTCTTTGAGGTAGCAACTTTGGGACTTTCCTCCTCAGCCACAAAAGCAACTGTCCTTGACTTTCTTTCATTCCTCTTGCTTCTTTGTTCCATCTCAAGTTCATGAGTCTTGAGCATCCCATAAATTTCATCAAGAGTTATTTCATCAAGATTATAGTTGTCTCTTATTATTGTGGCCTTCAAATCCCATCTTTCAGGAAGAGCTAACAGGAATTTAAGATTTGAATCTTCAATATCATACTCTTTGTCAACTAGTGACAAATCATTCAAGAGTTTGACAAATCTGTCATATAAATCAGTTAATGACTCATCAGGCTTTGAGTCAAAGTGCTCATACTCTTGAGTGAGTATAGTCTTCCTGTTCTTCTTGATTGAATCAGTTCCCTGACACCTTGTTTCCAAAGCATCCCATATCTCTTTTGAGTCAAAGGTTGTTTTTGAGAGGACTACAAGGAATGGAGAAGTGCTAATTCTTGAGAGGGAAACTCTTGATGATTAAATGGCCATTCCCATCCATTTCATTCGGCCATGACCATATGGGAGCCGAATGAATGGTCCTTAAGACTATTCTTGTTGCTTAAATCAATTTTTGCATGTTTATGTGATAATGACTTGAATTTTATGGTGAAAATTTGATAAAACTCTTTTCATGCTAAGTGATCATCTAGGTATAGCTTATGCTAGGCTTGCATGTCAATTTTATGATAGAATATATGTAGAAAATGTGTTGTTTTGGTTTGCAAAACCCGAAGACATGCATGCATGTGGATTTCTCTTAGAATGTTGTAAGATTTTGATCATTTGGAAAGATTTTGTTAGTGAGCCTTAATTTCAGTAGGAATAATGTGTTAATATTGATTTATGCTTCTTGTTGCATGGTAATAATTCATGGTTATCTTTTATAAAAATGCATATCTTGTTGTTTCAAAAGCATGAAGATTTGTGATTTGTGAAGTGTAGTTTCTTTTGTTTTTCCATAATTGTACCTTAGGTAACGATGATCTCAGCCAAGGTTATTTTGAGAATAAGGGAGTTAGTTCAGTAGATTACCATGTTTAAGTCTTGGTTTGAGTATTGGGATGTTGGTAGTTGAGTTTGTCAAGTCAAAACCTTGGAGAAAGGAGAGTTATAGTTTCTGCAGAAAATCAGTTTAGAACCCTGAGGTTTAGAGTGAGTTTTGATCATGTCATTGATGTGCACTTTGAGGCCCAAGCCACTAGAAGTTAGTATTGGGAGTATATAAAAGGTTTTAGGTGTTGGTTGGAGGTTTTCATGTCATTTGGTTAGGTGCACAAGTAGAATAACAAAATCTGTCCAGTAGGGGACAGTTTTGTTGCAACTTAGAAATAGGGAGATTTGACCATTTCATGGGTAGGCCCTCATTAGGCCCCATTGGGCCTTAGTTAGAGGGAGTGTCAGAGAAGTTTTTCCAACCATAGTTCATAGGATATGAGTTAGAACCATGTGTCACAAGTTAATTCAAGTCAGGGCATTTTCTGCCCAGAAAAAGAGGGGAACATTGGACTTTTAGCTTAGGCCCAAGAAGGCCCAAGCCAGGCCCTTGAGCCACATCAAGTTTGTGAGATGCCCTTAGGTCAGGAGAGTCTTGTGTAAAAGTTTTGAAGGAAAACTTGTAGTTTAAGAGTGTCTAATGCACTCAAGAAACCATAGTTGTCATTCTGAAATTTGCACCAGTGAGCACTTTCACTTATCACATAGTTTTAGAACACTTAGAAGTGAGTATTAGGTCGACCACCATAGTTGTAAGATAGTATAAGGTCAGTAGAGCAAAAGGAACAAGTGAGGGTCAATAGGTTTTGGATAGTTTAGGAAAGGCACATCGAGTTAGGAAGTCAAAATTAGAAGACCTTGTCTAGTTTAGCGACCAAGTGACTTAAGTTGTGAGTCGAGATCATCCAAGCCTAGTGTTGCATTATGGTATATATGGTGTTATTGGTATTAATATATGATATGTGATTATGTGGCTATGTGTGTACTTTCATAATTTAAAAGTGAATATATAATTAGGTGCATATAGGCCTAAGTGTCATCCGTGTTTAATTTCGGGTTGTAAATAGGTTAAGTTAGTGAGAATATATTATAATGAGGATTATTATTTATGTAGGATCTCGAGGCGAGGGAAAACTTTCCATAAAGGTCGAGTGCAGCTCCAGTTGCTCCTACCAGTCAGATCAGACCAGCCTTTCTCAAGGCAAGTGATTCAACTTGACCTTCGTATCTACTGCTAATAATTCATACATTGCTACAACTATCCCTGTCATTTGATATATTAAATCAAGCGTATCTTACGTTTATCTTTGAATCATATAGAAATGCCATGAACCCTCGAGTACGTATTGCAAGTAGTTCAAAAGTCTTATTCATGATAGTATACTAAACTAATTTGAATGCCATGATAAAGGAAAGGGTAGTTACCACTCTTAGTTGATTCTCTTGATTATCATGCTGATGATTCCTAAGTATTGATATCTCATCCTGATACTTGAACCCATATAGAACCTTACTTTGATACCTGAAAGCCAAATATTTATCAAAGTTGTCCCTAATTGATTGATACCCCTCTTTCTTATCCTAAAGCTTGTCAATTCTGATATATCCTGAGCTAAAAATCATTTCTTCATACCTTAACACCCTTAGTATTCATGAAGCTTACATCCTTGAAGATCCAGCACTTGAACCTTGATGGGAAACCATTGCTTTAAGCCCAATTTGGCATTTCCCTTCATGATATCCAATAGCCTCACTAAATTTCCTTGTCCAAACTTTGATATATGAAAACCATTCAATTACTTTAATAGAGTATAGTTTTGTGAATCGTGGCCCTGAGATTTAATACCATATTTCCCGTATTTCGAGTTGATATATAATCCCTTGATAAATATGTTTACTGTAAAAAGAGATTTTGTCTTAATTCGGCATCAGTTTTTTTTTTGAAATGAATAAAATGTGGGTTTTCAGTCCCAAAGGGGGATAAATGTTTTCTTTGAATGGTGGATCTGGACTGAGACGCGAGTCCTTTCCACACTTATATTAGGCTTAAAAGTTGCCTAGGGATTCCCATTAATGTTTTAGAACCCAGCGAGGTTCGGGATTACTTCGCGGCTGATCACCGGCTGTAATCCGTAGCGTCCTAAAATGATTTTGATTAAGACATGATTTTTTTGAAATTTGTTTTGATACAAGTAAAAATAATGTCATTACCCAATGTTTTATCTCTCGTTATCTCAGATTATGTCTTCCCATTGACATTCTTTAATTTATATCTCGATTTAGGTTTTGTATCGTACTGTTAGCACTTGTTGAGCATTTGGCTCACTTCTTGCTTTACCCTGATATTACAGCTAGCAGCTATGGTTAGATTCAAGCAGACTGCCCGTAAGACTTGTGATGCTGATACTTATGTTCGAGCTCAGGTAAAATAAGTAATAATAGTTTGTGTGAGGACTCGGTATTTAAAATCAGATGTAATAGTTGGTAGTGTTGGGATGTTCCAAACCCTAAACTGTAAGATCTTGGAGTTGGTTGTGTATTCTTCTTTTAAGAATGTTGTAATAGTTATATTTAATTTGCTGTTTAAGTTGGGGGCGTGACAGGTTTTGGTATCAGAGCTACGGTTTAGAGTCCCTGGACAGCCCAAATAGGTTATAGGATATGTGTGTAGGTTATAGATAATATGTGAGAGAGTAGGATAAGTAAATTTATTATTAATACTCCTCTTATTGGTTGTCAGCAAAGGGTGCATTCCTCGTCATCCTCTGGGTCGGACGACACTATTGCTTTCACAGTGTATGCTGAGTTGAGGCGCGAGTTCGACATGCTTCAGGGCAAGTACGACCGACTGATAGACCGACTGAAGAACGTGTATCCAGACAGCCGAAACTACGAAGGGAAGCCCAGAGAGCAGATGACTGCGAGACTTGAGACCTTAGTTCAGTACGTCAACACTAAGCTTGAGGAGATGCCAGCGCACCAGGACCGCACCAGCCAGTATGTCATTCAGATGGTGGCGGATGAGCTCCAGAGCATTGTGAAGACGCTTCGAGAGAAAAAGACTACCAAGCCCCGTTCAGATGGAGTGGAGCCTTAGTTCTTTCCATTTACCTTTCATGTTGTTGTACTATCAGACTCTGTGGAATCCCTAGTTGTTTCTGTTGTTTCCTTTAAATAAGCCTATTATTCCTAGAATCAGACCTTGTCCTAATCCTATGTATTGTGACCTTTAAAATTTCAATAATTATGTGCTATTGTTCCATTTGCTCTCAACTGTTATTTTACGTTTTTATCATCATATCTGCTTAATTTGGAAACTTGACCCCATATGTAAATGAGAATGTCATGCGATACCCTCGAATCATTTTATCATTCATATCTGTTTTGACACAACTCTTATTTCAGGATCATGCCTCCCAAAAAGAAGAACCCAGCAACCACATCCACCACAGACCCAAACATTCTTCGATTACTGGAAACCTTGCAACAGCAGACCAATGCTATAGCTCAACAACAACTAACTCTTCAACAACGAATTGAAAACCAAGATAACCGTGAGCCACACCAACCACCTGAACCACCAGTACCACCTAGACAAATTGTCACTTTCAAGGCTTTTCAGAATGTGAATCCACCTGCATTTCATGATACCACTGATCCAGTGATAGCTAACACATGGATCAAGGAGATGGAAAGGGCTTTTGAGTTGGTACAGTTAGGAGATGATCAGAAGACGCCGTATGCTACTTACTTCTTGAAGGGAGAAGTCATCTATTGGTGGGAATCAGTAAAAGCTATGGAAGTCACTCAGCAGGTTTCTTGGGAGAGATTTAAGAAGTTATTTCTGGACAAGTATTACCCTAAGTACATGCAGAATCAGATGGAGCTAAAATTTCTTGAGTTGAAGCAAGGGAACATGACTATACTGGAGTATGAGAAGAAGTTTACTGAATTGTCAAGGTTTGTGACGAAGTATACCAGCACTGAGGAGGAAAAAGCAAAGAAATTTCAGCAAGGATTGGAGCCTTGGATCAAAGATAGAGTGGCTATGTTTGAGCTTGAAACTTATGCGGGAGTAGTACAGAAAGCTGCTCTGATTGAGAATAATAGGATGCAGTCAAGGAAGGAGAGGGATAACAAGAAGAGGAAGGTTCCATTTTATGGAGAAAAGTCTGAAGTGGGAAGTTCACAAGATCGGAATGTAAAGAGGATCGGATTCCAGAAGGGCGGAAATTTTCAAAAGAAAGGAAATTTGGGTAAAAGGCAAGAATCGAAGGGGAACAATCAGGCAAGCCAAGGGCAAGTTGGAGAAAACAGGTTCCAGAGGCCAGAATGCAAGCACTACGGAAGAAGGCACCCCGGAGTGTGTAATAAGCTGAGCATGACATGCTACAGGTGCAATCAGAAAGGACATTTGGCAAATGAGTGCAAGATGCCGAAGCCAGGAGTTACGTGTTACAAGTGTGGGAAAACTGGACACATAGCTAGGGAGTGCAAGGTAACCGGACCAGTCAAAGCTTTAATGAACGTGGCAAGTACCAGTGCAAGCGTGCCAGCTGAGGTATTGGCATTACCTCCACCACCCGCACCAACCCCGCAAGCAACAACAAGGACATTTGATCTGAAGATGAAGGATGCTGTTCAGAATTCTGAGGTGATAGCAGGTACACTTTTACTCAATAATGTCAAAGCTAAAGTATTGATTGATTCGGGATCAACAAGATCTTTCATATCAGAATCTTTTGTTGATAAGCTTCAATGTGAGAAAATGATTATGAGTGAGGTAGTAAATGTGGTAATTGCGAACCAAGAGAATATTCCTGTGAATCAATTTTGTCCAAAGTGTGAGATTGATATTTCGCGGTATAAGTTTTCAGCCGACTTGATACTCTTCAAGTTGGGAGAGTTTGACATAATTTTAGGAATGGATTGGTTAGGAGAGAATAGCGCTCAGATTAATTGTAAGACCAAGAAAGTGTATTTAAAGACAAAGAGTGGAGAAAAGGTAGTATTTAAGGGGCAGAGGCAAGAGCAACTATTTCTTACAATTGTTCAGGCTAAGAAGCTACTTAGAAAAGGTTGTGAGTCGTTCCTAGCTTATGTAGTAGATTCGGAAAAAGGCAGCCCCAGCATGGAAGATATCCTTGTAGTTAACGAGTTCCCGGATGTGTTTCCCGACGAACTACCAGGCTTACCACCAGATCGACAAATCGAGTTCGAGATCAACCTTGCTCCAGGTACGGAACCAGTTTTAAAGGCCCCATATAGGATGGCACCAGCAGAAATGAAAGAGTTGGCGAGCCAGCTGCAAGAATTGTTGGATAAAGGAGTGATACGACCAAGTACGTCGCCATGGGGAGCACCTGTTCTGTTTGTAAAGAAGAAAGATGGGAGTATACGACTATGCATAGATTATCGGGAGTTGAATAAGGTAACGATCAAGAACCGCTACCCGCTACCAAGAATAGATGACCTTTTTGACCAGTTGAAGGGAGCAAAATGCTTTTCGAAGATTGACTTGAGATCGGGATACCATCAATTAAAGATCAAAGAAGAAGATATTCCCAAGACCGCATTCAGGACCAGATATGGGCATTATGAATTCCTAGTAATGCCATTTGGACTGACCAATGCTCCGGCCGCATTTATGGATCTGATGAATCGAGTATTTAAGAAGTATTTGGACAAATTTGTCGTGGTATTCATTGATGACATCCTTATTTATTCTAAGTCGGAAGAAGAACATAAGCAGCACCTCTGGATAGCATTGGAGATACTTCGGCAAGAGAAGTTGTATGCCAAGTTTACCAAATATGAGTTTTGGTTAAAGGAAGTTCAATTTTTGGGGCATGTCATTGGAAATAAAGGAATTAAAGTGGATCCGGCAAAGATTGAGGCAGTTATTAGTTGGGAGAGGCCAAAGACTCCTACGGAAATGCAAAGTTTTCTAGGATTGGCAGGATACTACAGAAGGTTTGTCAAGGATTTTTCGAAAATCGCCACGCAATTGACCAAGTTAACCAAAAAGAATCAAAAGTTTGAATGGAGTGCAGAATGTGAGGATAGCTTTCAAGAGTTGAAGCAGAAGTTGGTAACAGCTCCGGTGTTAGTACTACCAGATGATCAAGGGAACTTTGTAATATTCAGTGACGTTTCACATAAGGGTTTGGGTTGTGTGTTGATGCAACACAGTTAAGTGATCGCTTATGCGTCAAGACAGTTGAAACCGCATGAGTTAAAGTACCCGACACATGACTTGGAACTAGCCGCCATAGTGTTCGCACTTAAGATTTGGAGACATTACCTCTATGGAGAGAAGTGTGAAATCTACATGGATCACATGAGTTTAAAGTACATTTTTACTCAGAAAGAGCTCAATATGAGGCAGAGGAGATGGCTGGAATTGATCAAGGACTATGACTATTCGATAAATTACCATCCTGGAAAGGCGAATGTTGTGGCCGATGCTCTGAGTAGGAAGGAGAGACTGAATATGATGATAACATCAAAAGAGTTATCTGAAGAAATAGAGAGATTTGAACTGGAACTTTGTGCTTGCGTAAAAGTTGAGGAAGTTTATCGTGCAATGACCTTTCAGCCAACACTAGTAGAAAAGATAAAGAAATGTCAAGAAGAAGTAATGGAGAAAGAGAAGAATCAGTTATCTAGAGAGGAGATTAATACTCAAAGGGATGAGCAAGGGATACTAAGGTTTTCATCCAGAATATGGATTCCTCATGTACCTGAATTAAAGAATGAGATCCTCCATGAAGCCCACAATTCGAAATTTTCAATCCACCCGGGAAGCACCAAGATGTATCGAGACTTAAAGAAGAACTTTTGGTGGCCAAATATGAAGCGAGACGTGGCAGAATGGGTTGCGAAGTGCTATACTTGTCAGAAGGTGAAGGCAGAACATCAACGACCAAGCGGATTAATTCAGCCCCTGAAGATTCCAGAATGGAAATGGGAAAATATCGCTATGGACTTTATAGTAGGACTACCGCGAACGAAATCCGGGCATGACGCAATATGGGTTATAATTGATCGTCTTACGAAGTCGGCGCATTTCCTTCCAATAAATGAGAAGTCGTCATTGGACAAGTTGGTTCATCTGTATGTGCGCGAAATCGTACTGAGGCATGGAGTACCCGTATCAATAGTTTCAGACAGAGATCCCCGATTTAACTCGAGATTCTGGAAGCAATTTCAGGAATGTCTGGGCATGAAGTTGAATATGAGCACGGCGTACCACCCGCAGACTGATGGCCAGAGTGAAAGGACAATTCAAACAATTGAAGACATGTTGCGCAGTTGTGCAATCGATTTTGCAGGAAGTTGGGACGACCATTTGCCGTTGATTGAATTCTCTTACAACAACAACTATCATTCCAGTATCGGCATGCCACCATACGAAGCTTTGTACGGGCGAAAATGTAGATCACCAACAAGTTGGGATGAAGTAGGAGAAGGAAGAATTCTCGGCTCGGAATTGGTACAACAGTTGCATGACTCGGTCAAGTTAATTCAAAAAAGGTTGCTTGCTGCTCAAGATAGACAGAGGAAGTATGCGGATCCAGCGTGTAAGGATGTTCAATTCCAAATTGGCGAAGCTGTGTTGCTGAAGGTGTCACCTAGAAAAGGGTTGATGAGATTTGGCAAGAAAGGGAAGTTAGCACCTAGATACATAGGTCCTTTTGAGATTTTGAGTCAAGTAGGAAAGGTGGCCTACGAGTTGGCCTTACCACCTCAGTATCAGCATGTGCATAATGTGTTCCATGTGTCATTGCTTAAGAAGTACAATCCTGACGCTAGCCATGTGATAGAATATGAACCTGTAGAAATTCAGGCAGACCTGTCATTTGTGGAGCAACCAGTTAAAATACTCGACTGGCAAGAGAAAAGCCTTAGAAATAAGTCAGTAAAGTTAGTAAAAGTGCTTTGGAGGAACCCTAAGGTCGAAGAATCGACTTGGGAGTTAGAGTATGTTATGTGTTCCCGGTATCTTCATCTGTTCTCTTAGATTCTGGGGACAGAATCCCTTAAGGGGGAGAGGATGTTACAACTGGTATTTTCATGTAATATTATTTATGGATTTGGTATAATATTAAAGCCGAATGAAATATATTCAATGATTGTACGTTTGTGTGAGTGAAAATTTCTGCATTATAAATTTGCTTTATGTAGTATATGATTTTTCAAAGCAAGAGTTTATTTAATTTCTTTATTTTTGATTTATAAGGAATATTCTAAGCCTTGGAAAAATTTTCTTTTAAAAGGTATTTTGTTCACAAATTTTGAAAATGATTTTATAAAGTCTCTAAAAATCCAAGTTATTTTATGGTATAAATTTTATAATTTTTGAACTTGTATTTTATTTTATAAAAATAAATCATTATAAATTTTAGTTGTCATATTTAGCAAATTACAAGAAAGCCCTTGCATGCAAACCACCCTCTCATTCTTTTCAAGGACAAAGAGGACAATTCCAACCCCACTAACTCTTATTTTTCTAGCCAATTTCCTTCTTCACCCTTGCATGCATAATGAACCAAGTATAAGTGGAGGGATAGTCTTGTCAATTCTCCTTTCCACTCAAATTTTGTCAAATCAAATACCATAAAATAAGCAAAGTGTCATGATCATTTTCATACTCCACCCACACCTCACTCTCTCCATCCTCCCTTCTCCCTCCTCTCGGCCCTCCTTCCTCCCTCACTCTCGGCTTTTAGCCGAGAACCACCCCTCCCCATTTTTCTTCATTCCTCAACCAAGCTTCTACTCTTTATACAAGTAAATGTTATTTCCCATACCATGATCATTCATATTTCAAAGAGTTTTGAATAGAAAGTTTAAGTTTTGAAGTTGCATGTTAAGATTCTAGTTGAAACTCAAAGTACAACCTTGATTCTTGTGAGTTTAAGGTTGTTTTTGAGAGGACTACAAGGAATGGAGAAGTGCCAAGTCTTGAGAGGGAAACTCTTGATGATTAAATGGCCATTCCCATCTATTTCATTTGGCCATGACCATATGGGAGCCGAATGAATGGTCCTTAAGACTATTCTTATTGCTTAAATCAATTTTTGCATGTTTATGTGATAATGACTTGAATTTTGTGGTGAAAATTTGATAAAACTCTTTGCATGCTAAGTGATCATCTACGTATAGCTTATGCTAGGCTTGCATGTCAATTTTATGATAGAATATATGTAGAAAATGTGTTGTTTTGGTTTACAAAACCCGAAGACATGCATGCATGTGGATTTCTCTTAGAATGTTGTAAGATTTTGATCATTTGGAAAGATTTTATTAGTGAGCCTTAATTTCAGTAGGAATAATGTGTTAATATTGATTTATTCTTCTTGTTGCATGGTAATAATTCATGGTTATCTTTTATAAAAATGCATATCTTGTTGTTTCAAAAGCATGAAGATTTGTGATTTGTGAAGTGTAGTTTTTTTTATTTTGCCATAATTGTACCTTAGGTAAGGATGATCTCACCCAAGGTTATTTTGAGAATAAGGGGGTTAGTTCAGTAGATTACCATGTTTAAGTCTTGGTTTGAGTATTGGGATGTTGGTAGTTGAGTTTGTCAAGTCAAAACCTTGGAGAAAGGAGAGTTATAGTTTCTGCAGAAAATCAGTTTAGAACCCTGAGATTTAGAGTGAGTTTTGATCATGTAATTGATGTGCACTTTGAGGCCCAAGCCACCAGAAGTTAGTATTGGGACTATATAAAAGGTTTTAGGTGTTGGTTGGAGGTTTGCATGTCATTTGGTTAGGTGCACAAGTAGAATAACAAAATCTGTCCAGTAGGGGACAGTTTTGTTGCAACATTGAAATAGGGAGATTTGACCATGTCATGGGTAGGCCCTCAATAGTCCCCGTTGGGCCTTAGTTAGAGGGAGTGTCAGAGAAGTTTTTCCAACCATAGTTCATAGGATATGAGTTAGAACCATGTGTCACAAGTTAATTCAAGTCAGGGCATTTTCTGCCCAGAAAAACAGGGGAACCTTGGACTTTTAGCTTAGGCCCAAGAAGGCCCAAGCCAGGCCCTTGAGCCACATCAAGTTTGTAAGATGCCCTTAGGTCAGGAGAGTCTTGTGTAAAAGTTTTGAAGGAAAAATTGTAGTTTAAGAGTGTCTAATGCACTCAAGAAACCATAGTTGTCATTCTGAAATTTGCACCAGTGAGCACCTTCACTTATCACATAGTTTTAGAACACTTAGAAGTGAGTATTAGGTCGACCACCATAGTTGTAAGATAGTATAAGGTCAGTAGAGCAAAAGGCACAAGTGAGGGTCAATAGGTTTTGGATAGTTTAGGAAAGGCACATCGAGTTAGGAAGCCAAAATTAGAAGATCTTGTCTAGTTTAGCGACCAAGTGACTTAAGTTGTGAGTTGAGATCATCCAAGCCTAGTGTTGCATTATGGTATATATGGTGTTATTGGTATTAATATATGATATGTGATTATGTGGCTATGTGTGTACTTTCGTAATTTAAAAGTGAATATATAATTAGGTGCATATAGGCCTAAGTGACATCCGTATTTAATTTCGGGTTGTAAATAGGTTAAGTTAGTGAGAATATATTATAATGAGGATTATTATTTATGTAGGATCTCGAGATGAGGGAAAACTTGCCATAAAGGTCGAGTGAAGCTCCAGTTGCTCCTACCAGTCAGACCAGACCAGCCTTTCTCAAGGCAAGTGATTCAACTTGACCTTCGTATCTACTGCTAATAATTCATACATTGCTACAACTATCCCTGTCATTTGATATATTAAATCAAGCATATCTTATGTTTATCTTTGAATCATATAGAAATGCCATGAACCCTCGAGTACGTATTGCAAGTAGTTCAAAAGTCTTATTCATGATAGTATACTAAACTAATTTGAATGCCATGATAAAGGAAAGGGTAGTTACCACTCATAGTTGATTCTCTTGATTATCTTGCTGATGGTTCCTAAGTATTGATATCTCATCCTGATACTTGAACCCATATAGAACCTTACTTTGATACCTGAAAGCCAGATATTTATCAAAGTTGTCCCTAATTGATTGATACCCCTCTTTCTTATCCTAAAGCTTGTCAATTCTGATATATCCTGAGCTAAAAATCATTTCTTCATACCTTAACACCCTTAGTATTCATGAAGCTTACATCCTTGAAGATCCAGCACTTGAACTTTGATGGGAAACCATTGCTTTAAGCCCAATTTGGCATTTCCCTTCATGATATCCAATAGCCTCACTAAATTTCCTTGTCCAAACTTTGATATATGAAAACCATTCAATTACTTTAATAGAGTATAGTTTTGTGAATCGTGGCCCTGAGATTTAATACCATATTTCCCGTATTTCGAGTTGATATATAATCCCTTGATAAATATGTTTACTGTAAAAAGAGATTTTGTCTTAATTCGGCATCAGTTTTTTTTTTGAAATGAATAAAATGTGGGTTTTCAGTCCCAAAGGGGGATAAATGTTTTCTTTGAATGGTGGATCTGGACTGAGACGCGAGTCCTTTCCACACTTATATTAGGCTTAAAAGTTGCCTAGGGATTCCCATTAATGTTTTAGAACCCAGCGAGGTCGGGATTACTTCGCGGCTGATCACCGGCTGTAATCCGTAGCGTCCTAAAATGATTTCGATTAAAACATGATTTTTTTAAAATTTGTTTTGATACAAGTAAAAATGATGCCATTATCCAATGTTTTATCTCTCGTTATCTCAGATTATGTCTTCCCATTGACATTCTTTAATTTATATCTCAATTTATGTTTTGTATCGTAATGTTAGCACTTGTTGAGCATTTGGCTAACTTCTTGCTTTACCCTGATATTACAGCTAGCAGCTATGGTTAGATTCAAGCAGACTGCCCGTAAGACCTGTGATGCTGATGCTTATGTTCGAGCTCAGGTAGAATAAGTAATAATAGTTTGTGTGAGGACTCGGTATTTAAAATCAGATGTAATAGTTGGTAGTGTTGGGCTGTTCCAAACCCTAAACTGTAAGATCTTGGAGTTGGTTGTGTATTCTTCTTTTAAGAATGTTGTAATAGTTATATTTAATTTGCTGTTTAAGTTGGGGGCGTGACACAATCGATGAGATATGTAGTGTAATCACTTTTCTCCTTTGGTACAGACTTTGCTGGCTGACCTGCAACTTTCACAGAGAGTTTGGTTGCCATATGTGGTCCTTCATTAATCCTGTCGAGATATTCTGGATCTGTAGCTTCTAGAAACATATCCATCTTCACTTTCCATATGGAATACTCAGAAGGTTTCAACATGGGAACTCTTATAGTCTCATATCGACTATGGGTTATGGTTTTTGGAGGTTCTTCAGTTTTGGTGGGCTTGGTTGGAGTTTCTTCTTCAGACATGATTGTTTTTGGATCTTAAACTGTTTGTGTGTTAACAGATGGCTCTGATACCACTTGTTAGGTCACACACACTGTAGAAGGGGGTCGAATACAGTGTTTAGCACAATCAAATCAAATATAAGAACTCAAGTAACATAAAACAGATTTTATTCAACACAATAAACTCTGTTACAATATAGAACTGTCCTCTCTTAGTGATGAATAAATTATCACGAGAGCTGCTAGGGTTACAAAGAATAATAACTTCGATAATGATAACACTTATAGTGTAAACCCTATGCCTGTGTTTATATACTACACAATTACAAGATAATGTTCTAATTGATATGGAATATAATTATGCTTCCTAAAATATATCAACTAGTTATGTTTTCTTTTAAGTATTTTATTCTTCAAAGAATTCTTTCTTCATGCATATTTCTTTCTGTCTTAGTCTCGATCTTCTTTCCTTTCAATCAGCCGCCTGCCTTATCTGAAAGTCATCTTTAAGTCCTGATATTATCTCCTGATAAATATCTTCTGATAACTTAAGTTCTGATCTCTTAAGTTCTGTCTTCAGCATAAGTGCTGATTTCCAGTTAAGTACTGATTTGTCCTGTTAGGTAAGATCTGAGAACTAAACATAAATCATATTACACATGACATTATCAAATATATCTAACAGTACTAAACATTATAACATGCCCTCTTAATATAACAACAACCGAGCAACCTTCCAGCTCCATTAAAAATACAACACTAACAAATTCCATATACCGCAAAGCTAGATGGGTTATACTAGGCACCACCCAAAAAGGGTAAATTGGTAAGTCAATTTGAACTGAAGAGTCACAGACTTGGCTAACGCACTAGTCAGAGTTTCAATCAACCATTCCTCCCAAGGCGACTTCTTATCTTTAACAATTAACCCATCTTCCACGGAGTTAACTTTTCTAAAGCTGCAACCTTCAATATTGAATCATGAATTCTTTCTACTATTTTCATTTTTGAGGTAGCTAGCAACCCGATGTAAAAGTTCTATTTCCTCCAGACAGTCAAATCTCATTTACTTTCAATAACCAGCACTGTCTAATTACAAAAGCTACTGACAATTCACTGCCTCGGGACTTAAAATGAAATTGCAAAGGCAAGGAATTAATGATACAGGTAGGACAAGAGAAGAAGATACATGTATGACTGAGAGAAACCATACAAGTACATAAGATGGCCAGTCGTAGTACCACATAGCTCACAATACATACATCGGTGGCATCCCACCAGACCCGTTGTCACACAGACAAATAGTCAAATCATATGCATTATTTGCCCCAATCAACCGATAGAATCACCGAGAAAAGAAACAATGTTCAAATAGAAATTTACAAATGAGAAGGGGAAATCTGATTTGTAATGAGATCAACAGAACTGTAAGCTGCTTACTTCGTGTCCTTAATTTCCCCACAGGAAAATAAATAATCTATGGGATAATAAAGAATTACTTTGGAAACAAAATACGTCTCAGGAAAAATGTGTAAGGGTTCAAAGATACAAACCACAGTACTGATCCATATTCACTTATGAGCCTTGGCTGTCTTAGCAGCCGCTGACTATTATCATAATATCCGAGCTCACCGAGGTCACATACTCGATCTGACAACATCACTTGACATAGAAAATGCAATATTTAGAAATAACATTGGTGTCTCTTTAGCTGACACATCCAGGGTCCACTCAAAAGCTGAGCTCTCGTAATCAAACTCGTATTCTCGAGAGGAAACTAGAAATCTCTATCTGACATTACTAACAATACATATGCGAAGGAAACGTACTCTAGATTAGGGCAGTTCCATCCAATCCTCAATAGACGTTAGGGTTACGCCTTCGAAACCCTCAATTGAACTCTCAAACTTGTTCCTCTGATTGAGTTGCTAACTCACATCTATATATGTACCTTTCTATACTCTTTTGACTCTACTCCTAACCTAAATCAGAGACTCAAACCTATAGCTCTGATACCAAATGTGACATTCTCAACCCCGGGGTCAGGAGTTGACATCACCAAAAATAATAATAATAAACATAATATAATCCAAATCATTAATTATACATAACCACGACCCCTTTACCAAGACCTTTTCCAGGTTTAAGTATGATTTAGGTTACAACTATTACAAAACTGACTTACCACAAACCATCATGACGTAACTAACTTAATGCAGCAACTCAATAGACCATCTTTGGTCCAACACAACCACCTCAGAGGAGCCTGACATGGAAGAAACTGGAACCCTGCCCTGACTATCGCGGAAGAATCTCCTAGGCATCTGCAATACATATATAAAACATTCTGCAAGGGTGAGCAATCAATTGCTCAGCAGTACCACTATATAAATAAGAAGTAAAATGATTTAAAGTAAAGCAGTTTTAGGAACAGAATTCATAACTCGTTAGAAAATAAGTAAAACATGTATAAACATGGATATCAAATTAGCATGCTCTTTAAAACAAAATCAACTGTCGTGTGCTGTGCATAAATACCAGAGTTCAATTTTATCATGCTATTTCCAATTTCAAACTTTCTGTTCCATTACATGAACCATAAAACTGTTTGTCCCGTTTTGGTTCCGTTACTGGAACCTCAACTATTTGTTCCGTTACTGGAACCATAAAATCATAATCAAATATGTATTGGATGTTATCTAGGGATGGCTGATCAGGACTCTACACAAATTATCTAGGATAGTTGGTCGGGCTATCACACAAAATTAAGTTGAAGATGACTATCGCCTATCATCCTCATATGAAGGGTTAAAGCGAGTGAACGATTCATACAATATAAGTTATCATGATAGTAGGGGAATGCTACCTTGCGAAGTCTTGTATGGACATAAACGTGGGTCCCCACACTAGTGAGAGAAAGTGCGAATCGAGGTGTTGTTAGATCCTGAGCTAATTCAGCACACTAAGGACGTGGTGAGGATGATTTGGGAAAAAGGTTGAAGCATCTCGGGGTAGACAAAGAAAGAAGGCGGACTTGCATCAAAAGAGTGTGAATATAAAAATAGGATTGTTGGTATTAGCAAAAGATTCACCTTGAAAGAGATTGGTTAAGTTCGAATAGAAGGGACAAGTAGAGTCCTAAATATATGGAATCATTCAAGGTATTGAGAAATATAGGTAAAATTTCCCATGACTTGATGTTACCGCCGCAATTGCAGTATATATAATATGTTCCACGTGTCAATATCCAAAATGGTGTGTTCCTGATTCAAACCAAGTTATCCTAACTCGTTGAGAGCGTGTCTCTAGGAATGGGCTATTCTTATAAATAAAGTATTGGGAGAAATCCTCAAGTAGAAGAGTCTACCTGGAAGTTCGAGTCATATATGCTTGACAAATATCCTCACTTGTTTAGTTAGATCAGATTCTAAGGACAGAATCTTTTTAGGGGGGAAGGATATAATGACTCGTATATTTTCTATTAATTTAAAGTGCAATAATTGAATAATTAAATAAATAAACTATGTATATGGGTTCTGTCAACGGGTTATTTCTTGTTATTATGTATATGTGATTATTAGTATAAGAGATTAAATTTCGTGGTTAATTATTGGGTTGTATGATATTTTTTCGCTTCTAAAAGTGATTTTATTTCAGTTTAATTTTCATAAATATGTATATTGTCTCTAAACTTTTTTTTATGGTTTTATAATTACAATAATTATTTTTGGGATTTTATAAAAATTAGAAATCAATATTTCATAAATTATTTAGCCCTGTATGATTTTTTGATTTCATTTATTGGTAAAATCCGTATTTAAATTCAGAATTCTTTAAAAAATATGAAAATCATATTTATTTAAGTTTGGAATATTCTGAGATTTTTAAAATTATTTTGGAAATTTTTGGGAGTAATTTCATCCACGCGTTGATTCGTTTAATTGATAAAAGCGGATATAATTTGTGTTTCAAAAATTATTTAAAAAATTATGAAATTTATGTTTTTATAAACCTCAGGATATTTGTAATATTTTAAGATTATTTTGGAACAGTTTCGGTGAAATTTTATGCGCTATGCATATCGTCAAATTCGCGATGTAATATCCGAATCAAGAATTTCAGTTTAATAGGGGGTATGTGTCCTTTATTCAGGACACGTGTTTTACACTCAGAATGGCATAAATTGCAAGGGATTAACTTTCTCATTTCTTCCATCTTGCATCTCTTTCTCTCGTCAATCTCTGCAGTCCCTTTTTCTCTCGGCTGTTTTTTTTCTTTTCCTCCCTCTCCCTGTGTCTCTGTCGCTTGTCCTCTGTTATGGGGGTTGACCTCCTCTTTCCCGGTAAGCGGCTGTTGCAGCTGAAATTCCGGCGGGGCCGGTTATTTCCGTTTGAATTCCATTCGTTTGTGCATACATATGTGTATATACTTTTATGTACTTGTATGTTTTCACAGGATTTGGTCGGTTGCTACTGTTGTGGCTCTGTGCCTTCGTTTTTCTTTTCCGATCTCTGTTATTCTTCTCGGCCGCGCGTGGCACGTGGCGGGGGAGGCTGTGCTGTTATTTGTTAATTTTATTTACTAACTGCACTTTTAATTTTATAGATTAAATGATTTAAAGTTTCGTGAATTAAAAAGATTATTTTGCAGAATTATACGATTTAATCGATGAAATTCGCGAAGGATGTCCGATGTATTTGGAAACCCGCGAATTTTATCGCCGTCGCCGAGCCGACGGTGGACTGTCATGAATATTCTGAGTCCTAATAAATAATAAATAATAATTAATAAATTTATAAATTCTATTCTAAAATTTCTGAAATAGAGTAGTAGCTAAATATTTAGTCTCGAGATTATTGGATTGGGTTATTGGTTTGGATGGTGATTATTGGTTATTGAGACGTCGATTTATGTTTCGACGGGTAGTCCGATAAATGAAGAAAACGCTGCCCGATTTTTGGAAAATTAATTCGAAAATACGGGAACGTGTCTTGTTTATTTTCGGAAATACCAGTGAAACATATATACTTGTATAATTAATACATAAGTACTTTGCGGAATCTACTTACGTATCGTGGCATATATTTTGTAATATGACTGACAAACCTGTTTTCTAAAGCGAAGAGTATATGTATTTTCCGAAGATGATTATCGAACCAAGTTTTGAATACGCGAACCCTGATTGTTGTGTACATTGCAATAATAGGGTCAATTAGGAGTCGGGTTATGATATTGTTGGGTAGAATTGGTATTGAGGATATGTCAAGCATACCTGGTTGTCTAACGTAGGGTATTTCGACTCTGTAGGTTCTAGTCAAAGGACCCAGGAATCGATATCGAAGAAAAGATAACCTAGTGATCAGTCGACAAGCTCAGCAAGGTTCCAAGCGAAGGACCTGAGTGTCAAAGTCAAATCCAGGATAGTATGCTAGTAAGGCGATAAAGCCGAACGTCCAAGTCAGTCCAAGGTCAATCGGTATTAGTTGTAAAGCTCTGCAAGGCAAGTACCCCTGACCATTCTTTTATAGTTCAGTATATATGAATGAACTGTTGCTTTATTTTCAAACAGGAATAGAAATGTTTTAAGTTACGTATCCCATGTATTTGGAAATGTTGTTTAAATATGTTTTTGGGGAAAAGTAACTTCTAAAAGTACCTATCTCTAAAATGTGATTAAAAATGGAAAAAAAAAGGTTTTAAATAGTGTGCTGTGACAGAATTGATTTTAACAAGAGATAGGTAAAAGTGATTTTGAAACTGGATAAAACGAATCAGATTGGATAACATTGCGTAATTGGCTAATTCGGTTGCGCGCATTACATAACCGATTAGAGACCTAGCTAGTCTTTGCGGATCAGGTTATTTTGTGTGAAAGCCCGATCAGCTTTCCTAGACATTTTGTGTGATAGCCCGGCCAACTATCCTAGATAATTTGTGTGGAGGCCCGATCAGCCGTTTCTAGATAACATCCAATACATATCTGATTATGATTTTATGGTTGTAGTAACGGAACAAGTAGTTGAGGTTCAAGTAATGGAACAAATGATTTTGGATCCCCGTAACGGGTCAAACGGTTTTATGGTTCCTGTAAAGGAACAGAAAGTTTGAAATTGGAAATAGCCTGCTAAAATTAAACTCTAGTATTTATGCACATCACACGACATTTGATTTTTTTTACAGAGCATGCTAGTTTTGATATCCATGTTTATACATGTTTTACTTATTTTCTAACGAGTTATTCATATAGTGGTACTGCTGAGCAATTGATTGCTCACCTTTGTAGAATGTTTAATATATGTATTGCAGATGTCTAAGAGATTCTTCCGTGATAGTCAGGCCAGGGTTCTAGTTTTTTCCGTGTCAGGCTCCTCTAAGGTGGTTGTGTTGGACTAAAGATGGTCTATTGAGTTGATGTATTAAGTTAGTTGCGTCAGGATGGTTTGTGTTAAGTCGGTTTTGTAATAGTGGTAAGCTAAATCATACTTAAACCTGGAAAAGGTCTTGCTAAAGGGGTCGTGGTTATGTATAATTAATGATTTGGATTATATTATGGTTATTATTATTATTTTTGGTGACGTCAACTCCTGACCCTGGGCTTGAGACCGTCATAGTAATGGTCTTGTCCTTTGAGTAGAACACAGCTGTAATACAAATTTCCTCGAAAATTTCACAAAAGATGGTTGGGGACTCAAGCATGGCACAACTCAATTTGCAGTTCAGTATGAAGTCCATCATCTTGTGATAGTCTTCAGATGCCGGGATTTGCTTGTTTACCAGAGCCACTAAGTTGTTCTTTTCATTGACGAACCCAGTTGAGGACATAATCTTGACTACGGGTGCCATTGTTGTGATTGAGATTAGTTACAGAGAGAGTTTTTGCTTTTGGGAAGAAGAAGTTAGAGAATTTGCTTTGAGACGGATAAAAAATAAAGAATATAAATGAAATTAGCTTTTATACTATCTCAGAAATTAACTGTCAAAAAGTAAAAAGTAAAAGAAAGTGACCTATCTAAGAAAAACTGTCAAAATTCTAAGATTATCCGTTGAAATATACATAAAGGTTGTAAGTAAATTCGACGGATGATGCTCAAAAGTAACGTCTAAGATTGAGTACAATTCAACAGATGATGATAAAATTACGCAGAGTAATAATTGATACTTCTACGAATAATAAAGTTCAATGGATGTTCATTTTCAACGGATAATGAACATTCGTCGAGATATAAATTTTGACTTAGCCAAAATTCACATTACTGACAAGAAATATCAAATATTATTCTAGCTATAATTCAATTTGCTTAGACATCAAAATGGATTAGGAGTAATTAAGCATACCTAACTCACTTACCAACCTAGTGAAGGTGGATTCATCAAGTGGTTTGGTAAAGATGTCTGCAAGTTGTTTCTCACTTGGAATAAAATGAAGTTCCACAGTACCATTCATAACATGTTCTCTAATGAAGTGGCAAACATTATATCTGGCCTACTTATAGTTTAGGTGTTCCTTTGAGATATCTGAAAATTCTCTTAATAGCTACTAAATGAGATTCTCTAGGATCATCTTGGAATCTAGCACAGAGACAAGTAGCAAACATTATATCTGGCCTGCATGCAGTTAAATACAAAAGTGATCCAACCATGCCCCTATAACTTGAAATATCCACAGACTTTTTAGTAGTGTTTAATTCAAGTTTAGTTGTAGTGGCCATGGGAGTTTTTGCAGATGTGCAATCCATTGGATCAATCTTCTTCAAAAGATCATAAATATATTTGGTTTGACTAATGAATATTCCATCACTAACTTGCTTAACTTGTAAACCAAGAAAGTACGTTAGTTCTCCCATTATGCTCATTTCAGATTAATATTGCATCAATTTGGCAAACTTTTTGTAAAGTTTTTCATCTGTAGAGCCAAAATAATATCATCTACATAAATTTGAACAAGTATACCAGAGCCATTAACATTTCTAAAGAATAAAGTTTTGTCAACAGTACCTCTAGTGAAGTGATTTTCTAAGAGAAACTTTGACAAAGTATCATAACAGGCTCTAAATGCTTGCTTCAATCCATAAAGTGCTTTCAAAAGATAGTAGACATATTCTGGAAAATTTAGATCTTCAAAACCAGGGGGCTGACTGACATAGACTTCCTCCTCCAAATCTCCATTTAGAAAGGCACTTTTAACATCCATTTGATAGATTTTAAAATTGGCATGGCATGCATAGGCTAAGAAGATTCTGATGGCTTCAAGTCTTACAACAGGAGCAAAGGTTTCATCAAAATAAATTCCTTCTTATTGATAGTAGCCCTTAGCAACCAATCTAGTTTTTTTGTGACTACTATGCCATTTTCAACCATCTTAATTCTGAATACCCACTTGGTGTCAATAGGATTCTTTCCTTTGGGCTTGGGAACCAGCTTCCATACTTTATTCCTTTCAAATTGGTTTAGCTCCTCTTGCATAGCTAAAACCCAATCAGGATCTAACAGAGCTTCCTCTACCTTTTTAGGCTCTTCCTCATATAGAAAGCTGCTATATAGACATTCATCTTGAGTTGCTTTCCTTGGTTGCACTCTTGAAGATGCATCACCAATGATCAGTTCAAATGGGTGATCTCTAGTCCATTTTCTCTGTTGAGGTAGATTAGCTCTAGATGAAGAGGCCTCATTGTTGTCTTGATGTGTGACAGAGTTTTGATTAGAAGAAACTCCCCCTGAGTTTGTGGATCTTTGACTTGTAATTGGGGTTTTTCTACTTGTGATCTACATTGGCCCTCAATTTCTATTGAAGGTTCAAGGATGTTGAATTTTTCCTTTTAATGGATGATGCGGATTGTCTTCCAATAGATGATGTACTTGGTCTTCGAAAGATGTTGAATTTTGTGCTTCATTGGTTTTAGACTTTACTGCATTGTCCTTAGGTCTTTCTTCTTGATCACTGTACTCATTACTATCATCACAAATTATCTTAACATTATCAAATTTGAGGCTTTCATGGAAATATCCATCTTGCAGTCCTTCAATCTTTTTATCATCAAACACAACATGTAAATATTCCATAACAATGTTGGTTACGAGATTGTAGACTCTATATTCTTTTCCAACTACATATCCAACAAAAATGCCTTCATTTGCTTTGGCATCAAACTTCCCATGTTGATCAGTTTAATTCCTTAAGATATAGTATCTACAGCCAAAGACATGAAGACATTTCAGTGTTGACTTCATATTCTTAAACAATTGGTAGGGTGTCATGCATTTTGCTTGATTGACCAAAGAAATATTCTGAGTGTAGCATGCAGTATTTACAGCTTCAGCCCAAAAGTAAGTTGGTAACTTTGATTCTTCTAGCATTGTCCCTGCAGCTTCAATATGAGATCTATTTTTCCTTCCCACCATACAATTTTGTGTGGGGTTCTTGTTGCTGAGAATTCATGCATGATCCCTTTCTCTTCAAAAAATGATCTCATCACGGAATTCTTGAACTCAGTTCCATTGTCACTCCTGATTCTTCTCACTTTGAAATCAGGATGATTGTTGACTTTTCTTATGTGATTGATAATGATTTCACTAGCTTCATCTTTGGACTTGAGAAAATATGTCCAAGAGAACTTTAAGAAATCATCCACAATTACTAGACATTACTTTTTCTTTGAGATTGACAATATGTTTACTGGTCCAAACAAGTCCACGTGCAGTAATTGTAGAGGTTCTTCAATTGTTGAATCAAGCTTCTTTCTGAATGATGCCTTGATTTGCTTTCCTTTCTGACATGCATCACACAGTCCATCCTTTGAGAATTCCACTTGAGGAATACCTCTTACCAAATCTTTTCTGACTAGCTCATTCATAGTCTCTAAGTTAAGGTGGGACAGCTTCTTATGTCATAGCCAACTTTCATCTTGACTTGCCTTTCTAAATAGACAAGTGACAGATTCTGCATTTGATGAGTTGAAATCAACTAGATACACATTCCCTTTTCTCACTCCAGTGAGAATCACTTTGTTGCTTCTCTTATTGGTCACAACACAGGCTTCAGAATTAAATGTTACTGAGTTGCCCTAGTCACAAAGCTGGCTGATACTCAACAAATTGTGGTTGAGTCCATCCACTAGGGAAACCTATTCAATGATGACATTATCCTTTAAAATCAAGCCATATCCCACAGTATAACCCTTGATGTCATCTCTAAAAGTGATTCTAAGGTCAGCTCTCTCCTTGAACTCAGTGAGAAGGGTATAATCTCCAGTCATGTGCCTTGAGCACCCACTATCCAAATACCAAAGATTCTTTCTGTTTCCCTGCACACAACAAAATCAAATCAAGTTGATTTTGGTACCCAAGTTTCCTTGGGTCCTGTTTTGTTAGCCTTTTTCTTATGTTTCTTGGGTTTGTCCTCATTTGACTTAGATACTTGAAGTTCATCCTTAGTCAATTGAGTATAACCCTTAAAACCATTCATCATTGTAGAATTATCATGCACAACTTGGTTAACATGGAAAGGCATATTTTGAGAAAACATGGTATTCCAGTATGACATGCTAAATGGCATTTGTGGCATACTAAATGGAACATAGTAAGGATTTTGTGCAAATGGCATATTAGCATAATGTGCATTGAAATTATGTGCAGGCATAACATTCATAGGAATTGTAGGCATACTGGGAAATGAAGGAGGTGCAAACATAGAAGCAGGCATAGCAAGTTGCAATTAACAAACAAATGATTAACACTGTCACACTTAACACATATTTTCCTTGGTGCATACTTATCAGGTGTGTAGTTGTTATGTTTGTTAATTCCTACTTTCCCATTTCTAATGTTTTTCTTTTTAGACTCTGTTCTCACTTCAATTTTCTCCAATCTATCATTTAATTGCTTAATAGACAGATGCCCTACATTGACTCTCTTATTTTGTTTCACTTGACTTGTTTCTCCTGGAATAAAGTTTTTAGAAACTGATCCATATTTTTCATTTAATTTAGCTAGCTTAGCTTTGCTAACGGGTTTACTTACACTCAACGGATGTGGCTCATTGTCTTTCGACAGATAATCCTTTTGATTATTCGACGGATAATTTTCATCATCCGTCGAATCCAAATCCGTTGAAAGTCCTTCAACTAGATTGGAATCAATCTTCTCCTTGTTCTTTTTCTAGGATGCATCACAAAAAGATTCTATACCTTGAACTTTAGTAATTTGAACATGGACATCTTTAGATGATTTCCCTGCCTTAATTACTTCATGTTCTCGTCCAAGTTGCTTTCCTAAAATCTCCTCTTTCTTTAGAGATTAAGTCAATTCATCTTTGGCAGTCTTGCATTCTATTTTCAGTTTCTCAAACTCAACAAATTGAGTTTCTAACATAATATTTCTTTCACTTAAAAACAAATTGTTCTCTTTAAGATTAGTGTTTTCTTTAGTGAGAGACTTGAGTGTAACACGCAAATGATATAATTCAGTTGACATGTCATTTATGACATCATTACACTCGGCTTTAGATAAATATGATAGATTAGTGGTGATTACCTGATTACTTGATAAACTGACCTCTGTTTCATCAGATTTGGCCATAAGTGCTAGATTGACATAGCTTGTATCTTCATCATCTTCTAATAATCCATCTGCAGCCCAGTCATTTTCCTGTGTGATGAAAGCCCTTTCCTTTTGTTTGAGTAACTCAAAATATTTTTGTGTGTAATCAACAGCCTCAAACTTCTTTTTACCAGAATCAAACTTTCTACATTCACTGGCAAAATGGCCAGCCAAGCCACACTTGAAACATTTGAATTTAGACTTATCTACCATGTTTCTGTTGGACTTGGTTGCTACAAAATTCTTCTTGAATTTAAGCTTGGAAAATCTCCTGGATATAAAAGCAAGATGCTCATCTATATCGTCCAGGTCATTTTGACTAAGTTGGTCGTCATGTTCAGCTACTAGCCCTTTTCGTTTGCCTTCACAAACTCTAGGGGTTAGTGCAGATTCAACAACTTCAACCTTTGTCTCCTTTTCCTTTTCTTGCTCAATAACTAATGTAATGGATCCTCCTTTCTTTCTTCCTTTCTCTAGTTTTTCATCTTGCTCTATTTCAAGCTCATAGGTCTTTAGAATCCCATACAGTCTATCCAAGGTGAATTCCTTGTAGTCTTGAGAATTTACTAGTGAGATTGTCATGGGTTTCCAATCCCTTGGTAGAGATCTAAGAAATTTGAGGTTTGAGTCCTTTGTTTGATAGACTCTTCCATGCAATTTTAGAGCATTTAGTAGCTTTTGAAATCTACCAAATATGTCAGTGAGTGACTCACTTTCTTCACTGTGAAAATGCTCATATTACTGAATTAAGGGTTGCAATTTGTTCTCCCTTACCTGCTCAGTTCCATCACATATGACTTGAATTGTTTCCCAAACATCCTTAGCAGTTTTGCAGTTTATGATATTGTCAAACATGTCACCATCAACACCATTAAATAAAATGTTCATGGCCTTTTTATCTTTTCGAACTTGTTCAATGTCTGGATCAGACTATTCTACTCTAGGCTTTGGGATAGATGCTTCATTTCCGGTAGCAGCTCTCATAAGGACATGTGGACCTTTCTCAATATAATCCACATATGCTTCATCTTGAGATAGGAGATGTAGGTGCATCTTCACCTTCCAATGGTGATAATTGTCTTTGTCCAGAAATGGAATCTCCACTCCAACATCCTTTTTGCTCATCTTTTTAGTTGTTGTGATCTCTAAACTCTTTGTTCTTCAAGAGCGTGCCCTGATACCAATTGTTATTCCCAAACAATCTAAACATGAATTATAGAAAGGGATTAATATAATTTTGGCTTCTTTTTCGATTTTAAGAATGATTCTTCTACCAATAAATAATTGTGTTTGATTTGCAATGGTGCAGAATAAGAATATAACAGAAATAAAATCACAAAGCACTTAAACATAAGTATTTAAAAACTTTCTGGTGGATTGAACTTTTCCACCAGAGATATATATTAAGTAGAGAATTCTGTGATACAAATAGTACACAGCTGCTTACAAGTTGAACAACAAGAACTACGGAGAAATTCTTTACAGATTTTGTTGTGCTTACTAACTTGGATACTATTCAACTTGCTACCCTTGGTTTATATATCACCAAGTTACATGATAAAAATACAAGATAATAAGACAAACTGTATCTAGTATAACTTCATGTTGCTACACTTCTCTTTCCAGCACCTTTGAATATCATCTGTTTAGCATGGAAATGGAAATGCTTCTTTATTCTCTAAATCCTTCAAACAGGCTGCCACATTCCATTTGTATACAACCAACGCATGTGACTGTCAAATCACTATCAACCGCTCTTTTGAATTTGAACATCCGTTGGAACTTAGATTGATCATCTGTTGGAAATTTGTTTAATCATCCATTGAAACTCTAGTTGATCATCCATCGAGACTTATGTTGATCATCCGTTGAGGCTTTGTGAATCATCCGTTGAGACTGTCTTCTTGATAGTTAACTCTACTTCATTTACACAAGATTACAAGGCATCTAATATTTACAATTAACCATCCTATCTTGCATATCAATATAGTAGTTAACATGACTTGAACAATCAACAACATCTAGTTCACTGAGCAATCCAAGTATGCAGGAATGTGCTACTAGTCTTATTGTTACATAAACTATTCTTTTAACGGATGTTGAAATGATCATCCATTAAAAGCTACAAATTCACTTAACTAAAATATACTTAGTGTTTTGTTCAAGTTATCATCAAGTACACAACATATTCCTAATACATAAATAGGATATGGTTAAACTGAAGAAGATGAAGATATTTACCAAAAGAAAAGAAGAAGATGGAGAAATTGTGAAATGAAATTTTGGTGGAGTAGATGAAATTGAAAGTGAAAAGAGGAAGCTAATGGTTTATATGTTCAAGTCACCTAGTTCCTACCAATATTGGTAGGATATGGTCTGATCGCAATTTTCAAATTTTTGGGTTTAATTTTTGCTTCGTAATTGAAATTTATATTTTTTGATTTTGGCTTCACATTTGAATTTTTTGTGAAATTAAGGTTTATTTCTTACCAATATTGGTAGGTTCTGAATTTGGTAAAAAATTTAAATTTTTGGTTTTGACTCCATATTTGAAATTTTTGGTTTTGACTCCATGTCTGAAATTTTCGTGAAACTAAAATTCATTTCCTACCAACATTGGTAGGTTTTGAATTGGATATTTTTTTTGGAATTTGTGGGTTTTCCTCCAAATTTAAAATTTTTGATTTTGCTTTCATGTTTAAAATTTTCTTGAAACTACAACTAATATAGGTAGGTAATGGGGTTTAACGATTTTTTTTTAATTTTAAGTGTAAGTGCAATTATTAAAAATTAAATTAAATATTACAAAAATTGAAATATCAATATAGGACTAAACACTAGTAAAAATGACTAGTCAACTTACCGGTTCACTATTAAAGTAGCAACCAAATACATTTATTTTTTTCCAAAATTTTATCATATAACTAAAATTATAGATCTTGATATCCGTACAGTTGGAACATTCATAAAAAAATTTTAAAAAAAATCGAAATATCAATATTAGAATAAGAACTAGTTAGAAGTACTATTCAAACAATTGGTTGATTGTTAAAATAATATACAAAATAAATTTATTATTTTTAAAGAATTTTGTCATGTCGCTATAATATTTAGATCTTAAACTCTCTATGGTTGGATTATTTTTAAATTTTTTTAAAAACTCGAAACATCAATATGGTACTAAACGCTAGTAAGAAAAACTGGCCAAACTACTGGTTGACTGCTAAAATAATAAACCGAATACATTTATTTTTTTTAATAAATTTGTCATATCACTAAAACATATAGATCTTGACATCCGTATGATTGGATAATTCATAAATACTTTTAAAAAATCGAAACATGAATATGGGACTAAACACTAGTTAGAAGTGATATTCAAAGAATTGGTTGATTGCTAACATAACAAACAAAATAAATTTCTTTTTTTTTCAAAAGAATTTTCATGTCACTAGAATATATAGATCTTAACATCCGTACGGTTGGATCATTATTTTAAATATTTTTTAAAAAATTTGAAACATCGATATGGTACTACTGGTTGACTATTAAAATAACAAACCAAATGCATTTATTTTTTCTAAATTTTTTGTCATATTACTAAAATATATAGATTTTGACATCCGTAAGGTTGGATCATTCATAAATATTTTTAAAAATAATGAAACATCAATATGGGACTAAACACTAGTAATAAGTGTTGATCAAACTACTGATTATTAATTTCCTAGTTTCCTTTCGCTATAAAATGACTTTCCACTTTCGAAATTATATTTTATCGATTTCGATAGTTATTATATTTTTCGTAATAATTCTAATTTATCTAAATGTAAGAGAAACACGAGAATGTAAGTATAATCAACTAATGTTTTTGAATTTCACTACTAAAATGAATACATCTTTAGGTCTTTAGAGTTTGTTCAACAAAAAACACGAAAATGCACATTTTTCTTTATTTTTGGTCAATAATGGTAGGAATTAAACATTTTATTTTATAGATTTATTATAAAAATGTATTAGCTTAATTTTAAAAAAAATCCAATATTTTACATACATATCAAAAATCAATATATCTAATAATCCTTACGGTTGGATTACTGGGAAAAAAATTAAAATGTATAACCCCTAAACAATCCATAAATTTTGAGTATAAAACCTAACTCAAACTTTGAACATTTTCGTTGCTTCATTTTCTTAACGATTTTATTGTTTATAAATCTTTTATTTTCCAAATTTTTTTCCTAGTTTCCTTTCGCTATAAATTGACTTTCCACTTTTGAAATTATATTATATCGAAACGTTTCGATATTTATTTTTTTCTTATAATTTACCTCAATAAAAGAGAAACACGAGAATGTAAGTATAATCAACTAATTTATTGAATTTCACTACTTAAATGAATACATCTTTGTTAGTCCCTTAACAATGTAACAAGAATTACAGAAGGGGGTTGAATGGAATTCTTGAAACTTTTTCTTGAATAAAAATGTTTAACTCAAATATATATATAAGTGTGAATCGATTAGCAGAATGCGGAATAGTTACTTGAAATGAATCAAAGCACAAGTAATTAAAAACAAGAGTCTTTAAAAACTTTCTGGTGGATTTGAATGATTCCACCGGAGATATATAATATATATATATCGAGAGAACTCTGTGTGCAAAAAGCTCACAGCTGCTTACAAAATAACAACTAAGAATGAGAGAAATGCTAAGAATACAGCTTACAAATGTTTCTCTCTTTCTATCTGAGTATCTTAGTTTTTGTTTGGTTACTTTTCTATTTGCTGCTTCTTGGTTTATATATCACCAAGATTACAAAGTAATAAGACAGGATAATAAAACAAAAACTATCAAGTCTAATACAATGCTACTTCATTACTCTATTCCAGCATCTTTGAATATCTTCATAATAGCATAGAAATGACAATGTTTCTTTGTTCTCGAAAACCCAGTTGAATAGGCTACCATATTCCATTTACATACACTCGACGCATGTAACTGTGTTGTCACTGTCAACAGATATTTGAATTCTTTATCCGTCGGGTTCATGATCATTCGTCGAGTTAATGATCATCCGTCGGGTTGTTGATCATCCGTCGAATTCATTGTTGGTTATCCGTCGGGTAGCAATCTGGCACTTGACTCCATTTCATTTATGCAGAATTACAAGACATCATCTATGTACAATTAATCAACCTATTCTGCATATCTAGTGAAAGTCAACACGACTTAAGTACTACTACAGATTCTAAACAATGTGTATGCAGAAATGTGCTACAGACTTATTGTTGCATAAGCTACTCACTCAATGGATAATAAATCATCATCCGTCGGGACTATATTGAGTCATCCGTCGGGACTACAATCCTTATCTGTCGAGTGCTACAAAATTCACTAAGTAAAATCTACCAAGGTATTTTGTTAATGAAATCATCAAGTTCACAAAACACCCTAAAAAATAGAACTTTAAAAGAAAGTAGATAATACTGTAAAGTGCTTCAAATAACAAAATGTACAAAGTTTTGCTCACAGTCATTTTCAAGATGCTCATCTAGCCTGAGCAGATTTATCTAGTTCCTTGAAGGTCTGGATCTCTTTCCAAGCTTTCTGTTGTTTTCTTCAATCTGATTTTGGAGCTGCCTGTGGAATTCCAGTTCATCAGATTCTGAGAGATTTAGCTTTTCTTGCATTTCCAAGAGAGTCTCATTGCTAGAGATGCTCAATCGGTCTTCTAATCTGAAAAATATTCTCACTCCTTTGTCATCCATGAACTCCATCAGCCAGTGGGGCCTTAGATGCACTCTTCTCCATATGTAAGGGATGATTAGAGTCTTTGGGAGTGCATATTTAGCTCTAACACTCCTTAGTTCTTCAATCTTCTTCAGAACCAATCTTCTTGCAGTAACATTGAACCCAAAGTTCTTCTTGAAAGATGAATAAACCTTAATCAGTACAGCTTGGCTTTCTTGAAGGATCCTGTGAAGTGGCCATTGAATCTCCTTTCCTCCCTTGTACTTGAACACTAACCTTTCAGGTAGGTTTCTGTATGCATCAATTCTTCTCCCTTTATCTAGTTCATCTAGATTGAGATTTAGATCAGAAAACTCCTTGATGTCACACAAGTACATATAATCTCCCTTGTTGACTTTAGATTGAGCTTTGACTAGAGATTTGGATTTGAGAGGTGACAACTTCACTTTCTTGACTGCTCTTGACTTTGTTCTTTTTGGCTTGCTAAGGATTGGAAAATTGAAGTTAGGAATTGGTATGTTCTCCCATTCTATTGGCTCATCCTTTCCGAATAGTTCATGCTCATCTCATTCACAGAAATTTGCTTGACTTGAGAGTGATGGATGGCTGACTTTACTGGCTCCTTGACTAGTTCAAACTTCTTTTGTATATCCTCATCAATCTTCTCCCACTTGATTGAACTCAACTTCTTCTTTTCAGCTGCTCTAAAGTTGGCTGCTGCTGCATTTATTAGATCTATACTGTCTGTAACTGGTGGTTTTGAAATAGTAATTGAAGGCACAATTACTTTACTGATTTGAATTTGAAGCCTCTCCTCCTCACTTGGTCCTTTCTCCCCCTTTTTGTTATCATCAAGTTGAGTAGAGGAGGGGGTTTGAGCAGCCACCAGTTTTTGAAGTAAATATGTCTGTTGGGCTTGATGAAGATGAATGGCTGTTAAAGATGCTTTCATGGTTGACATTCTTGTATCCAAGGCATCTATCTTGGTTGCAAGATCAGAATTTTTCCTTAATTGCCTCTTGATGCCAAGCATTGTAGCTTCTGGAAGCTTAGAATCCATCTTGTCTGAAATACCCTTCTTCATCTCCTCAATATCACCCTTGATGGTGTTTACATCCCTCGCATGTTGGAAGCCTTGAATTTGTTAAAGTTGCAGAGAGGCTAGATGTGCCTGAAGGAGCTTCTTGGTGCTGGCATTTGTAGTGGTTTGAAGAGCAGTATTTGTCTGATTGATTAGTTGGATCAGGGTTGTCTTGAAGTAGTGCTCATCACAGTGCTTTGAAAATGCCCATGATGGCATACCTGATCTTGAACTGGAACCTACTTCTCCCCCTATGTCCATTGCTTCATCTTCACTATCCCCACTCTCATCACCAAAGAAATCAGCCGAGCCACCAGTCTCATAATCCACATCACCAACTGTAGAGGGCAAAGCTGTGATGGCACCTTAGCCCTATCATAGACTGTGTGGTATGCACCAGATTGAGCATCCTTTATGCATTGTCATTGCCCTGTTTAGCTAGAAGTTGATAAGCTAGAACAGGGTGAGTAAATGCCTCAGCATCAAGGGAGGTGGAATCTATAACAGCTTTAGGTTGCTGAGATAGTCCCTCCCTGTCTGCATCCCGGACATTCATTGATTCACTAGCAATGACATCCATCCTTATAGCTCCAGTACCTGCATTTCTCTCATTTTCTCTCTTTTGTTACATCAGGGTCTCACCCTGGCTCCCCACCCTCACACCCTCACCTTCACCATCTAAGGTGGGACTCCTCTCACTCTCTTTTGCCAATCCTGAAGAAATGGATTGCATAATTTCACTCATTTCCTCTCCATTTTCCTGGGAGCAACCCAGACTCTCACTCAAAACACTCTTCTCTCTCAATCCTAATAGTGATTGTATAACCATTAATTCTTCTGCACTTAAAATAAATGAAGTTTGAAGAGGTGCAGAGACATTCGACGGATGAGTGGTATCCATCAGGTGAGTGGTTTTGCTATCTGACGGATAACTGTTGTTAAGCTTATCCGTCAGGATACAATCACTACTCGACGGATGAGCAATATCCATCGAGAGAGTAGAAATGAATAAACTAGGAAAGGAAACTATTGTGGACTCTGTGCTGATTGAAGATATTTTGGGCACAGATGATTCAACAGTTCCTGAAAGAATTGGAAAGTGAGCCAACAAATCATCTAAAAGATGATGCTCACTTGCAGTAGATTTTGGCTTCCCCAACAAAGTTAAAGAAGGGGAATCAGGAATTGATGTGTTTATCATATCCACATCCAGTGAGTTTGTGGGTGAGTTTGGTGTTTGAGGTGCTTCTATTACTAGAGATTTTGGCTGTGACTCCACATTTATTGGAGCCACATCAAACTGAATTTGTGAAGGTGCAGTGACTGTGTCTTTAGCACCAGTTTGCACAGTGTGTGTACCTTGTGCATCCCCAAGGGTTTTAGATTTCTTCTTTGTGGCATAAGTTTGGGGTGAGCTTGTGTCCCTAACCCTCTTGGCCTGTGCTCTTAGTTAAGAGCTTTGTTCAATAACTACATCCTTTTGGGAGGATGCAGCTAGAAATGAGCTTTTATCTTTTTTAAGCACTGCAGTTTGTTGGGAAACTGCAGTGTGGCTAGGC
Source organism: Apium graveolens (assembly GCF_009905375.1). Lineage (NCBI taxonomy): Eukaryota > Viridiplantae > Streptophyta > Magnoliopsida > Apiales > Apiaceae > Apium > Apium graveolens. Next base: position 232,524,035 of record NC_133650.1, on the reverse strand, counting down.
TGGGAACCACTCAACTCTCCATCCTTATCCTTAGGGTTTCTTTTATGTTCACCCCTTCCCTCACCTGTCATACCCACTTGCACACTCCCCTCTTTGGTTTTGGTGGATTTTGCAACTGGCATCTTTTGAGAGATACCAGAGGGGGCTTTCTTTGATTTGGGTTTTGAAATTTTTGCAGGTGTGGTAGCTTGGGTAGGCAACTGTTGGGTCATTGACACAGTTTTCATAGCCATACTAGAACTCAAAGAAATTAGTAAGGTTGGAATAGTAGTAGGGATAGATGAACTTATCTCACTTACCTGAGGTGCTTCCATTACAGGGAAATAGAACAGTGGCACCTCCTTGTTATGGTTGGCCCTGTTCAAATCTGCAATGATTCTTCTCTCTTGAACCTAATAATCTAATTTGTTGTTTGGGTTCTCAAGCATAATTTCTTCACAGAGGTGGTTAGCTAACATCATGAAAAATCTAGCATAATAAACACTTTTACCCCTCTTGTTTAACTCTCCTAATTTATAGCCCAACTCAAACAGAACAAGTCACTAAAATTGAAATACTTATCTGTGACTAGCATGTAGAGCATGTTAAGCATGGAAATATTAACAGAATCAAAATTACTGACTTTACCTGAAAAGACCTTTGTCACTATATCACACATAAAACTCCATTCTTTCCTAAGACCCAATCTCCTAATGTCACTCAACTTAGAGGTAGAAAGAGCATAGTTCATGGAATTAAGCATATTGATTATGTCAGTGTTAGTGTGTGGTGAGGTCACAGTGTTATCAGGATTCTTGAAACATGCTTTTATAACATCACTATTGATACAGAATTCCTTACCTTTAATGGTGAGTGTGATTGTCTTATCTGTTGAGTTGTATGTAGCAGTAGTCCACATTTCTTCAACAACTTCACAAAAGATTGTGGGTGATTCCAGCATGGCATAGCTAAGCTTGCAATTCTTCACAAAGTCCATCATCTTGTGATAGTCACCAGATTGCTGAATCCCCTTGTTTACTAGTGCAGTGAAATTGTTCTTCTCATAAATATACCCAGTTTGAGACAATCTTGACAACGGGCGCCATTGTTAAAGAATAAGAGCTTGAAGAGAGAGAGAGAGAGAGAGTAAGTGTTTTGAAAGAGAAAGAAATTGGAGCAGTTGAGTTGAGAATGATAAAAGAAAAGCAATTGAAATGAAATAAGCTTTTATACTATCTCAAAAATAACTATTAAAAATAATAAAGTAAAATAAAGTAACCAATGAAAATTGCCTAAAATAGCCTTTTAAAAAATAAACTGTAAAAATTCCACCCATTATCCGTCGTGTCATGCTTACAAACTGTAAGTATACTCGATGGATATTGTTTAGGAAATTAATGGCTGAGATTAAGACAATTCGACGGATGAGGATAAACTGTTATCCGTCGAGTCATAAAATATTCCAGAAAATATACCGACGGATGATCAAACTCGATGGATAAAGATCATCCGTCGAGATGTAAATTTTGACTTGGCCAAAATTACATCCAAGACTGAAAAATCAATTAAATTTCTGGTTGCATTACAGCTTGCAATTTATCTCATAAAGATTTAAGAATAATTAAGCATACCTAACTCACTTACCAACCTTGAAAAGGTGGATTCATCCAGTGGCTTGGTAAAAATATCTACAAGCTGCTTTTCACTTGGAACAAAATGCAGTTCCACAGTACCATTCATTACATATTCCTTCTGAAGTGGTACTTGATATCTATGTGTTTTGTCCTTGAATGTTGTACTGGATTTTCAGTGATGGCAATTGCACTTGTGTTATCATAAAAAATAGGAATTCTTTCAACTTGCAGACCATAGTCTAACAATTGATTTTTTATCCATAAAATATGTGCACAGCAACTGCCAGCAGCAATATATTCAGCTTCAGCTGTAGAAGTAGAAACTGAATTTTTCTTTTTACTGAACCAGGACACAAGCTTATTAAGTGAGATTCTCTAGTATCAGCCTGAAATCTAGCACATAAACATGTAGCAAACATTATATCTGGCCTACTAGCTGTTAAGTACAGAAGTGAGCCAACCATGCCCCTATAACTTGAAATATCCACAGACTTTTCAGTAGTGTTTAATTCAAGCTTAGTTGCAGTAGCCATGGGAGTTTTTGTAGATGTGCAATCCATTAGATCAAACTTCTTCAAAAGATCAAAAATATATTTAGTTTGACTAATGAATATTCCATCACTAACTTGCTTAACTTGCAAACCAAGAAAGTAAGTTAGTTCTCCCATCATACTCATTTCATACTTACTTTACATCAATTTGGCAAACTTTTTGCAAAGTTTCTCATCTGTAGAGCCAAAAATAATATCATCTACATAAATTTGAAAAAGTATACTAGAGCCATTAACATTTCTAAAGAATAAAGTTTTATCTACAGTACCTCTTGTGAAATGATTTTCGAAAAGGAACTTTGATAAAGTGTCATACCAAGCTCTAGGTGCTTGCTTCAATCCATAAAGTGCTTTCAAAAGATAATAGACATGTTCTGGAAAATTTGGATCTTCAAAACCAGGAGGTTTACTAACATAGACTTCCTCCTCCAAATCTCCATTCAGAAAGGCACTTTTGACATCCATTTGATAGACCTTGAAATTGGCACGGGCTGCATAGGCTAAGAAGATTCTGATGGCTTCAAGTCTTGCAACAGGAGCAAATGTTTCATCAAAATATATTCCTTCTTATTGACAATAGCCCTTAGCAACCAATCTAGCTTTATTCTTGACTACTATGCCATTTTCATCCATCTTGTTTCTGAATACCCATTTGGTGTCTATTGGATTCTTTCATTTAGGCTTGGGCACCAGCTTCCATACATTATTCCTTTCAAATTGGTTTAGTTCCTCCTGCATAGCTAAAATCCAATCTGGATCCAACAAAGCTTCTTCTACCTTCTTTGGTTCTTCCTTGGAAAGAAAGCTGCTATATAGACATTCTTCTTGAGTTGCTCTCCTGGTTTGAACTCTAGAAGAAATATCACCAATTATTAGCTCAAAGGGGTGACCTTTTTTCCATTTTCTTTATTGAGGTAGATTAGCTCTAGATGAAGAGGCCTCATTATTGTCTTGATGTGTGATTGAGTTTTGATTGTTAGAAACTCCCCCTGAGTTTCACTACGCCATAAGTGGGCTACTGTAATGTAAGCGTTACAAGTAGCGTTACATTAGCTAAGAAATTTTTGTGCTATTGTAACACCTCTCAATTAGTTTTACAATAGCTATAAAACTAGTGTTGCAGAGTAATGACGGTGTTGCACGACATGTAACACCAGCACCTAGTGTTATATTAGTTACTTTTTTAACTTTTAAAAATATTAAAGTAAAAATGTTATCATAAATTCGTACTAAAATAATATTCTAGATTATTAATAAATAAAGAATATAATATATAATATTATTAAAGTTATAAAAATATTATTGTATATAAATATAAAAATCATTTTTTTAGTTTTTTATATAATAAAATAATAGTTTAACAATTAAAATAAAAATTAAAAAATTAAAAACTTTAAAATTAAAATCATACACATTTTCCCAGGTGAAAAATGGGCGGTATTTTCCCCCTAAACAAAAATAACCCGGACTGGTTAGACAACTATACAATCGCTCTTTCTCTCTCTCTCAAAATGCTCTCTCCAAACACTCTCTCTCTCCCGACTCATGAATTGAAGAAGAAACTGAGGATTTGGTATTTGAATAAACAATTTTATGGCTCTAATTAAAAGGTTGATACTTATTTTTCAATTTATATGATTTTGCAGGGTTTGTAGGTCTCCCATGTGGCGATTCGAAGTGACTTGAAGATATTACTAATTTTTAAATAATTTTGCAAGTGATTTGTGCTTTGAAATTGGGGTTCGAGTGAATTGGTAAGCATTTACATCTTATTTGGAGTTTTGTTGTGTTCAATTGTGGATTTTGGTACCATCGAGGTTTTGTTTTGTAAGAGATTAGGGCTTCATAAATCTCTAAATCTACGCTTACACAAAGTTCATGCTTAATTTGGTGGCTCTTTTTTTGACTTTATGGCCCTAAAAACTATACTCATCGTTGTTTGTCCAGATTTCAATAGGGTGCTCGGGAAGGACCCTTGTGTGAAGAATTTGGTACGTTTGGTTTCAATTTTTCTGGATGAGAGCCATTCATGATTTGTTCAGGTTAATGTTGAGTAGAGAGTTTTTATATGGAATTCCGTACTAAATTACGTAAAATGAAACAATTTTTAGATTTGTAGGTGAGAAATTGGGATAATGTATATGTATGGCAGGTTGTGTAGATCATAGCCCAGAGTTTATGAGATGTGTTCTAGTCAGAGCTAACCATACCTATCTCTATATTTATTAATAAAAATTTGCATTTCCTATATTATTGTGAGTTCACTGTGTCATGATAGTAAATTTCAAAGTAGACATTATAAGTAATTATATGGATGTATTAGAGTTCATTTGAAGAATTATTACTACTGTATTTTAACTGCTGCGCATCTTACATACTTTTAGTTCAATGTGATTCAGGTGATTATAATATATATAGGGAAGGACCCTTGTGTGAGTAATTTGGTCTCGCTAAAACTCTGAAATATGCCAAGAAATGGAAGCTCAAAGTTAAAAATGGTAACATGTTCAAGTAGTGGCTACTCTTTATAATCTTTGTTACTGTCATGGCCATATATATGACAAGTTTGTTTTTTTGTCATGCACTTTGTATATTTGGGGTTTAAAGGCCCCCTGTAAGTAATCAAACCATATGACAAGTGGTGCGGAGTTTGTAAGGAGGGAAATACCTATTCATATTTTGCAAACCTTGTCTATTCTCAATCTTGATTCTCCATTGAGGTCATATACAGATCTGCAAGCTATGCTTTACGAGGAGGAGCGTACTCCATACAACTAAGGCATTTTGTGAAATTCGAGGTGTTTAAAGATGACAGATATATTACTATAAACCCTGACCTTATTGTGTTTTCATTTTTTTTTAACATTTTTCACCCTTGGAGTAGTGTGTTTTTGCTGTTGGAATGGTAAAGTACATCCACTCACTTTTGTTAACAAGAGGCAGTATGCTAAAAAAATTGAAACATAGTTGTGATTTGTGTTGGGCGTGTGAGTAGTTGATGTTGGCCTAGTTTGGATGTAAAGTAGCAGTATGGTATGGAGTTGACACTGTTATTTAGTAGTATGGTTTGGATATTAAGAATATTATGTACGACAACTTTGATGTTTTGTTTCTAATGGGATTGTTCTTAAAATTAAGAATGTATTTTAAAAAATTTAAAATTAAAGGTTACATTTGCCCCCATTCTAGTGTAATATATGATATATGTAGTGTTACATTACATATACTAGTGTTGCTTGATTATAAAAAAATTGTGTTACAATAGATAAAACAGACTGTTACAGTAGGCTATATGGGACCCACAAGTGGATCCCACTTATACAATCTTGATCAAGCTATTGTATCACTCATTTTGCGTTATATTTGGGCCAGTTAGTGTTACAGTAGGTGCCTATTGTAACGTTTTTTCTCTGTTATAATAGATCAGTAAAGTGTTACAATAGGATGTCTATTGTAATGCTCGTATACGTAACACTCCCTGCTGTTACAATAGACCTATTGTAACGCTTTTGGGGCCTATTGTAACACCATTTAGGCATTACAATAACCCACTTATGGGGTAGTATTTGTGGATCTTTGATTTGAGAAAGGGGAACTTTCTATAGGTGATCAATCTTGACTTCCTGCTCCTCTTGATAACCCGACGACTGGTGAATTTTGAGTACCGACGGATGAAGCAGGTTGCCTTCCGACGGATAAGGCAGATTGTCTCCCGACGGATGAAACATTTTACAATTCGACAGTTGTTGAATTTTGTGCTTCATATGTAGTAGATTTTTCTGCATTATCCTTCGATACTGTTTCTTGATCACTTTCATCATCACTGTCATCACTAACTATCTCCACATTGTTGAATTTGAGGCTCTCATGGTAATCTCCATCTTGAAGTCCTTCAGTCTTTTTATCATCAAACACAACATGTATTGATTCTACAACAATTTTGGTTCTTAGATTGTAGACTCTATATGCTTTACCAACAGCATATCCAACAAAAATTCCTTCATCTGCTTTAGCATCAAACTTCCTATTTTGATCAGTTCGATTTCTCAGAATATAGCATTTGTAGCCAAAGACATGAAGAAAATTTGGAGTTGGCTTCTTGTTCTTGAATAATTGATAGGGAGTCATGCATCTTGCTTGATTAACCAGGGAAATATTCTGAGTGCAGCATACAGTATTTACAGCTTCAGCCTAGAAATATGTTGGCAGTTTAGATTCTACAAGCATTGTCCTGGCAGCTTCAATAAGTGATATGTTCTTCCTTTCCACTACTCCATTCTGTTGTGGAGTTCTTGCTGCTGAAAACTCATGCAAAATCCCATTTTCCTCACAAAATGCTCTCATGACATAATTCTTGAACTCAGTTCCATTGTCACTCCCGATTCTTCTAACCTTGAAATCAGGATGATTATTGACTTGCCTTATGTGATTGACGATGATTTTACTAGCCTCGTCTTTAGACTTTAGGAAATATGTCCAAGAGAACTTTGAAAAATCATCTACAATTACTAGGCAAAATCTTTTCCTTGAGATGGACAACGCATTGAATGGTCCAAACAAATCCATGTGTAGTAGTTGCAAAGGTTCTTCAATTGTTGAATCAAGTTTCCTCTTTGGCAGGCATCACACAATCCATCCTTAGAAAACTCCACTAGAGGAATGCCTCTAACCAGTTCTTTCTTTACCAGCTCATTCATGGTCTTGAAGTTTAAATGGGATAGCTTCTTGTGCCATAGCCAACTTTCATCCTGACTTGCTTTACTGAGAAGACAAGTAACAGATTCTGCATTAGATGAGTTGAAATCAGCTAGGTACACATTTCCTTTTCTCACACCAGTGGGACCCACTTTGTTGCTTCTTTTGTTAGTCACAACACAGGCTTCTGACTTGAAAGTTACTGAGTTTCCTTTATCACAAAGCTGGCTGATACTCAACAAATTGTGTTTGAGACCATCCACTAAGGCAACCTCCTCAATGATGACATTGTCCTTTGAAATCAAGCCATATCCCACAGTATAACCCTTGTTGTCATCTCCAAAAGTAATACTTGGGCCAGCTCTTCTTGAACTCTGTGAGCAGGGTAGAATCACCAGTCATGTGTCTTGAACACCCACTATCCAAGTACCAAAGATTCTTTTTGTTTCCCTGCACACATCAAAATTATATCAAGTTGATTTTGGTACCCAAGTTTCCTTGGGTCCTGCCTTGTTAGCTTTCTTTTTCTATTTCTTAGGCTTTATCTCATTTGACTTGGGGATATCAGATTCATCCTTAGTCATTTGAGTTGAGCCTTTGAAACCATTCATTGCAACAAAATTATCATGCATATTATAATCAACAGGGAATGGCATGCTATTAGTGAACATGTTATTCCAGTAAGGCATGCTAAATGGCATTTGTGGCATACTAAATGCAGCATAATAAGGATTAGGTGCAAATGGCATATTAGCAAACTGTGCATTCATATTCTGTGTAGACATAGCATTCATAGGCATGGGAGGCATGGCATTCATGTTGGGAAAGTGAGGTGGCACAGACATGGAAGTAGGCATGACAGATTTGCAATTAACAGACCAATGGTTTACACTACCACACTTGACACAGATTTTTCTAGGAGCATATTTATCAGGTATGTAGTTATTGTGTTTGTTAATCCCTAATTTACCATTTCTATTATTTTTCTTTTTAGCCTCTTGTTTCACCTCAATCTTTTCAAGTCTGTCACTTAACTGTTTGACAGTCATGTGACCAACATTAGCCTTTTCCCTTTCTTAACTTGACTTGATTCTCCTGAAACAAAGTTCTTGGAAACAGATCCATACTTTTCATTCAACTTAACGAGTTTGGATTTACTGATAGGCTTGCTAACAACCGACGGATGAGGATTTTCATCAGTCGACGGATAACCCTTTTGGTTATCTGACGGATGACCCTCATCATCCATCGAGTCTACATCTGTTAGCACTCCATCCACCAAATTTGGTTCTAGTTTCTTGTTGTTCTTTTTCCAGGCTGCATCACAGAAGGACTCAATTCCTTGAACTTTGGTGATTTGAGCATGGACATCTCTAGATGTTTTCCATGCCTTAATAACCTCCTGTTCACGCTCGAGCTGCTTCTTCAAAATTTCTTCTTTCTTCAAGGACTCAGTTAATTCCTCCTTGGCAATTTTACACTCAATTCTTAATTTTTCAAAATCAATGAACTGAGACTCTAGCACATTATTTCTCTCACTCAAAAACAAATTATTTTCTTTGATTTTAGCATTTTCTTTAGTAAGAGACTTAAGTGTAACACACAAATGATATAACTCTGTAGACATGTCATTTATAGCATCATTACACTCAACTTTAGATAAATGTGCAAGGTTTGTAGTAATTATCTGATTACTTGAAGAACTTGTTTCTGTTTCATCAGACTTGGCCATTGGGGCTGGATTGACATAGCTGACATCTTCATCTTCATCCATACCATCTGCTGCCCAATCTTTTTCTTGTGTAATGAAAACCCTTTCCTTTTGTTTGAACAACTCAAAGTATTTTTCCTTATAATCCACAGGCTCAAACTTTTTCTTCCTGGAATCTGACTTTCTACACTCACTTGCAAAGTACCCTGCCAAGCCACATTTGAAACATTTGAATTTTGATTTATTCACCATGTTTCTATTTGGCTTGGCTGCTCCAAAGTTCTTTTTGAACTTGAGCTTGGCAAATCTTCTGGAAAGAAATACTAAATGTTCATCAATGTCTTCCATGTCATCATGGCTCAAATAATCTTCACTTTCTACTGCAAGTCCCTTGCCCTTGCTTTCACAGACCCTTGAAGTTGATTCAACAGCTTCCATCTTCATCTCCTTCTCTTTCTCTAACTCAGCAACTAGTGCAATGGACCCTCCTTTCTTCTTTCCTCTCTCCACCCTCTCATATTGCTCTATTTCAAGCTCATAAGTTTTCAGGATGCCATACAGTCTCTCAAAAGTAAACTCCTTATAATCTTGTGAGTTTCTCAATGAGACTGTCATTGGTTTCCATTCCTTTGGAAGAGATCTAAGGAATTTCAGATTGGAGTCTTTTGTCTGATAAACCCTTCCATGCAACTTTAAAGCATTTAGAAGTTTTTGAAACCTACTAAAAATGTCAGTGAGAGACTCACTTTCTTCATTATGAAAATGTTCATATTGCTGAATCAGCAGTTGCATCTTGTTTTCCGTAACTTTCTCGGTGCCATCACAGATGATCTGTATTGTATCCCAAACATCCTTGGCAGTTTTGCAGTTGATAATTTTGTCAAACATATCACCATCAACTCCATTAAACAGGATATTCATGGCCTTTTTATCCTTCCTGACTTGTTCAATGTCAGGATCAGACCATTCATGCCTTGGCTTGGGGACAGATGGCTCATTTCCAGTTGCAGCTCTCATTGGTACATGAGGGCCTCTTTCAATGCAGTCTACATAGGTCTCATCTTGAGAAAGCAAATGAAGGTGCATCTTTACCTTCCAATGATGGTAATTATCTTTATCCAGAAAAGGAATCTTGACTCCAACATCCTTCTTGTTCATCTTGCTGTATTGTTTTGATCTTTAAACTCTTTGTTCTTCAAGAGCTTGCTCTGATACCAATTGTTAGTCCCTTAACAATGTAACAAGAATTACAGAAGGGGGGTTGAATGAAATTCTTGAAACTTTTTCTTGAATAAAAATGTTCTAACTCAAATATATATATATAAGTGTGAATTGATTAACAGAATGTGGAATAGTTACTTGAAATGAATCAAAACACAAGTAATTAAAAACAAGAGTCTTTAAAAACTTTCTGGTGGATTTGAATGATTCCACCAGAGATATATAATATATATCGAGAGAACTCTGTGTGCAAAAAGCTCACAGCTGCTTACAAAATAACAACTAAGAATGAGAGAAATGCTAAGAATACAACTTACAAATGTTTCTCTTTTTCTATCTGAGTTTCTTAGTTTTTTTTTGGTTACTTTTCTATTTGCTGCTTCTTGGTTTATATATCACCAAGATTACAAAGTAATAAGACAGGATAATAAAACAAAAACTATCAAGTCTAATACAATGCTACTTCATTACTCTATTCCAGCATCTTTGAATATCTTCATAATAGCATGGAAATGGCAATGCTTCTTTGTTCTCGAAAACCCAGTTGAATAGGCTACCGCATCCCATTTGCATACACTCGACGAATGTGACTGTGTTGTCACTGTCAACAGATATTTGAATTCTTTATCCGTCGGGTTCATGATCATCCGTCGAGTTAATGATCATCCGTAGGGTTGTTGATCATCCGTCGAATTCATTGTTGGTTATCCGTCGGGTAGCAATCTGGCACTTGACTCCATTTCATTTATGCAGAATTACAAGACATCATCTATGTACAATTAATCAACCTATTCTGCATATCTAGTTAAAGTCTACATGACTTAAGTACTACTACAGATTCTAAACAATGTGTATGCAGAAATGTGCTACAGACTTATTGTTGCATAAGCTACTCACTCAATGGATAATAAATCATCATCCGTCGGGACTATATTGAGTCATCCGTCAAGACTACAATCCTTATCCGTCGAGTGCTACAAAATTCACTAAGTAAAATCTACCAAGGTGTTTTGTTAATGAAATCATCAAGTTCACAACATATACACAACAATCTTTAGGTCTTTAGAGTTTGTTTAACAAAAATGTCACAAACGATCAACAAAAAATACGAAAATGCACATTTTTCTTTATTTTTGGTCATTGCCTAGCAATACTGGTAGGAATTGAACGTTTTGCTTTAACAAAGTTCACTTTAACTAAATAACATTGAATAAATTGAATAAAGAACTTATAATGAGATTAATAGTTTTCAAGTGATGAGATTGATGAGAAAACTTCTTCTTTTTCTTCTTGCTCTTCCTTAACTTTATTTTCTTCTTCTTCTTTATTTTCTTTTATCTTATCTTCAATACATTAACACCACATAATAGAAAAGCAAAAAGTGGTGGGTCCAATTTTAAATCTGGACATTTTTTCCCACAAATTTGGTGGGAAACACCTTTTAGTTGGCAGACCTCTTTTCCTACCAATATCGGTAAGAAAAAATCCTGTATTATTAAAAATTTGTCAACGCCTAAAAAATAATTTTTATTTTGAATTATACGTGGAATGATGATATGGAGGGTGGGGTCATATCAATATAAAGATTTCATCATTTCCGACCAATATAGGTAGATTTTAATTTCTTACCAAATCTGGTAGGAAATATCTCTAAAATGATTAATTTTAAAATAGAATTTAATTGATTTAAAAAGGTTAGAGTTGATGACATGGATGGTGGGGCCCTTTCGGTATCATTTTTCGATCAAAAACTAGCAATATTGGTAGGAACCATGGTCCTAAAAAATAGCCATTTTGCTGATTAATCGGCTGATAAATCGCTGTGCGGTATGCTTTCGATCTAAAATCCCGAAAACGACCGAAAAAATGTTTTTCCATAAATCGAGTCAAAATCGGGTTCATGCTTGATGAATATATATACCTTTGTCAATCGATGATTGATGATTCCTTTAAAGAGTTCATGCTTTGTCTCTCTCTATATATATGAATATGCAAACTAAAACTTAGAATTTGGGTGGATCTGAGTATATGACGATAAAATTTAAAATTGTTTGATGGTTTGTTTCATGGTTTTTAATGAATGATGATGAAGGAGATTGATGATAAAGTTACAAAATAAGCGGAGTAGTTGACTGAAAGAAACCAGAAGACGGTGGGTTTTGGATGTACGGCTGGTTTTTGGAAATTAGAAGATAAAAAGAGTTAAACTAACTTAATAGTAATACTGTTGTAAAAGAAGGAGGTGCAAGACTTCTAATTAGTAGATATGTGCTTATGGCATGTTAACTCTGGCCCATTTCCCCAAATTTATCAAACTGGAATTTATTTTTTAGTACATTTGTAAATCTTTTTATAATATTTAAATTAAATATTAAATATGCACTGATTATTGCTCCGATTAATCCTTCCGATTAATCCCCAATTTACCGATTAATCTTTAATCGGTACCTCAACCGATTAGTTCCGATTTACGATTTTTACAACCATGGTAGGACTTGACCTTCCTACCAATATTGACAGGTTTTGGTACTTACGTGTACAAGGTCTGGGCCCCTGAGGGAGCAATTCCTACCGGAATTCGTGTTGGTAGGAAATAATGGAGTAATTCCTACTAGAATTCGATGGTAAGGAATATCTTGGTAATAAACAATCTTTTTTCTTGTAATGGTTCATTGCCACGTCAGCGAGTACTAAGAATAACTGAGCCATGCACACGTCCAATTATAACTACGATTCAGAGGGTAATGAACAACACACATCCAATTATAACTACGACACTTAATATAACTGCACTAACTTTAGTTGCTTAAACCCTCCCTCCATGAACAAGACTCTCGGTGTATTTGACAAATGACCAAATTTGTTAAAGTGAAGCTGCAAGCTAAAACTTCTTATCACTTGTGTAGTTGTAAATGATCAAGATGTATTCACGATTATTATTTTTGCTACAATTAAACTGACCACCACCCAAATAAAGAACTACTAAATCTATGCTTAAACCAGCCACAAAAGTTAACTTTTTAGTCCAAGCAACCTTTCACAAATATATTCAAACATCCAAAGACTAAGTTCAGATTCATCACTAGCAGAATTGAAGACCATTGCAACAAAACCTTCAAAATCCAAAATATTCAAATTTCTTTTTAACTGTATAGAAATGGAAAACTTGTATATACTCTAAACATCTCATTATGCAAATCGAATGACTGCAACAATGATTTGCAAATTGATCTGAACCGGAGTAGTGATATACCGGCACCAATGAAGTATATTAAATATAATTTCATCAGGTATATAATACGAGTAGCTGGAGGTATATAATACGAGTAGCTGGATCTCGTCATTGTCATTCAACCCACCGGGGATTTTACTAAGGAAAAATCCATTAGACCACTTATAACTTTGGACCATAGGAAGGCCTCTGAGGCGATAATCATCAACTACAATTATCCTTCCTATAATTTTCACTCACACAATCACACACCAGTGTCGTCATAAGGAGGCGATTAACCCTTCAATAATATGAGTGAAGGTGATTTATCGTGTGTTTGGATTGCAGTATCGGCTTAAAAGAATCATTTTAAATTAAAACCTGAAGGAGCTGCTGAACATGACCGTGACAACCTTTGTTTTAGTATTGGGGGGCTCACAATGGTACTACAGCTGCTGCAGTTGGCATGTAGGTTCGTCAACCGCTGGAGTGGGCAAAGCTGCTAGAGGAAGGGATATATTCCTACTTTGCTTTCGCAGCATGGAGTGATTTCTACCCTGCTTGATTCATGTCTCAAACATGCACTACTAGAAATATGGGATCAGACATCGGTGCAGAACTGATGTTAAAAAAACCTGAACCGATGTCTTCGCGTGTGATGTTAAATATCATCAGCCTTTGACATCGGTTCACAACCGATGTCTATTACAGTGCTATACATCGGTTTTAAAAATAATTTTGATGTCTTTGCAATAAATTTCGGCTTATATTACAGTATTTCTAGGTGAATATGAGTATTTTATGGGGTAATTATTCATTAAAACATGAAACCTACAAGCTCTAAAAGACATTTTTTTTAAAATCTTTCAAACAAACCGATGTGAAAGTCTAGATCAGACATCGGTTATGTTGTCTGACCGATGTGAAATGCTCCATCAGACATCGGGTACTTTTATCAACCGATGTAAAATACTAGGTTAGACATCGGTTTCTTTTATTTGGTGATGTTAAATCCTTTTGTTTAACATCAGTGTTTTTTCTAATCGATGTTTAATCTTTAATATTGTAAAATTTAAGACATCAGCTATTGAAAATTCGATGTTATTTGGCTTAAAATATGTGAATTGATGGTGGTTGGCGGTTAATTAACGGATGTTTGGTGACAGTTACATCCATCATTCTGATTTATGTTTGGAATTGTCGAAATTTGGTTGGTTTTTGTAGTTCTTTTTCTTTTAATATTATTTCACCTGATGTCTTTTGTTTATTTTTACATTGGTTTTAAATTACCATTGTGATGTTAATGTACTGTAAATTGCATATACCATCTTGGTACTATTAATAGCCGAGGGAACCAATTGCATTTTCAAATAGAAAAATACCAACAATATGCAATACATCCAACCAAATTTGTAAAAATATAGAGGTATACATTGATACCAAATTTACTAACATTCAATCCAACAAGAGCTCAATTCGGACATTAGATTTCAGGTCTAAAATAAACATCCCAACTAAAAATAATAAAACCCAAATTCGCTAGGTATTACATCCAACATTCTAAACATATTTGACTAGTTAATATGTACCACTTGTCAAATTTTAACAATTCCAACCATAAATCAGAATGATGGATGTAACTGTCACCAAACATCCGTTAATTAACCACCAACCACCAGCAAACACAACATCAATTCACATAGTTCATAGGAAAGCTATATATAAAGATACTTAGCATTTTTACATCTTGTCTTGGATAAATTCAAGCACCTCCATCCGCACCTCATCCAGCTCCTACCTTGTGTAGGACTTTCGAGTTTTGGCTGCCCACTAAATAACACAAGTAAAAATTAGCAACCAGAATATTATTAACCATAATTACCATATGTATAATTAAATATAAATAGAACCAACTATTTATAATTTAACCAGAAGAGGACCTTTTCTATATTTAACCGTAATTTTCTTCGTCAATCCAAAACTATACCAGATAGTTCCTTATCACTAATAGTTATCTATCATTACTAATAATAAAAACAAGATCCATCTGGAAATCACTAATAATAAAAACTGATAATAAAAATGGCACTCATATTTCATCTGTTCCGAAAAACTACACAAAAAAAATTCTACATGCCATCTATCAGAAATGATTTCATATATACCTTGGTAGTAAAAGATAGCTCCTTATCAGCAATGATATCTTTCATGTATCGCATTATAACATAGCTACATTCAACCCCTCCTGGTTGTTTGGGAGATCCCTGTTACAATATAAAATCTGAATTAGCTCCAGAAATTAATTAAAATTACAAAGTGATAAAAAAATACAAAAAACTTACAAGAAAATTCTTTATCTGAGGAGCTTTATTTCCCCTTCCAGTTTGAGCATTGTAGGATTTCATCGCTCTACATTGCAGAACAACAATAATATACATGATTATTTTTTAAAAGGGAGAATATTTACTATATATATTTATATACAGTAAACAGAAATATATTACTTTGTTAATGATTTTTCCAACTCGTCAAAATGTGTTGGATGTGGCAAAGGGTTCAGAATATAAATGTTGCCATCCCAAATTACAACGAGAATCCAGTGGCAACTATGTTTATAAAAAAGAAAAAAGAAAAACACAAGTAAAAAATTTTAAAAAAAACTACCTAAATATATTAATTTGTAAAAGCATGTCTAAATTAAAAATACGTACTTATGATTATGTGGCATGAAGTACATGTGATAGGGACTACTCTCTTTCAACCGATTAAAAAAATAAGAATGAAAAGATTTGTTCAACGTAAATGTAGCTCCTGGATCGAAAAATCCATATAACACCACATCATCATTCTTCCTCTCAATCTTAATCAGTCTTTGCAAGAGCCTACCAGGGAGTGAATTACATTACTTATAATATCCGTATAAAACATGAATATTGAATATATAACGATAAAAAATTAAATTACGCCATACAAGCAGATATTGCAGCTTGGCCAATCATATCGAACTCCAACAATGCTTTCACATTTTCATGCAATATAAAATTGTTTTCTCAGTCCCAAACACGTCCGAATCACACGGAATCGGTATTGACTCCCTAGTGGCTTTCATGAAGACTGCAGCATGTTTGTATAACACCTTGTACTGCTTTGGCACATTCTTGTTTAGCTTCATTTTGCTATAATCATCTCGAAGTTTCTGCAACTCATCTTTCCGCTTAGACTGCCCATGCAACACGTCCTTTTTCATTTTCTATACAGAATTAAATAAAACAAAAATAATCGGTTATTATTGACATAACTACTATAAAATGCAACAATCAATTCACAGTATATTGACATAATTTTTAAATAACATACCGCCACAGTTGGGTAGATGATCAATTCACGAGGCCATGCTACGTGAGAGCCAACTGCTTGGCGTACAACCTCAATTTCACCAGGTATGGGCACTGGAACCAACGCCTCTGGCCGGATGTGTCCGTCAACCGACACACGAACATGTTCGGGCTTTAGAGGCACTCTGTGTACTGAAAGATTCATCTCTTCATGATCATCAAAAACTGTTCCAAAAGCAACCTTGTTCTCTATGCAATCCAGTGCAAGCTCACATGACTGTGGACCCTACATTATAATGGGGGATCAATTTAATTTTATTTCATAAATCCCAAGTCTGTAGGCATATATCTGGTAGATCTTAATAATATTTTACCTTCTTTCCGCTCGGAGGAGAGGGGTCAAAAGCAACAAAGTCTTCATCATTTATTAACAACTGTTTGGCACTCAGCGGTTTAACAGCAACTCCAATTCCGCTTATCAACAGCTCCCTCTTTATTAACAGGTACTTGACAACTTGATTTGTTAGAGAACATAGGAGAGTGACCATTCGAAGCATTAACCAAGGCCTTAAGTTCAGCCATCTCCCGCTGATTTCTTTCCAACTGATCCAACAACTCTGCCTTAGTAATTTTAGTCTTTTTCGCTTTCTGCAAATTGAAGAATGTTGTTGGAGTGACAAAGCCGCCAACCCCTCGAACCCTTCTTGCGTGCTCAGGAGTCTGAAGTGCCGTAGTCAACACATTATTTGTTCCATGTGGAACAAATTCACCCTTCTCCTTCATTTCAAGTAACTCAGCCTGTAAAATTAATGTAAACAATTAGTGCATTATTTATGACACAATTATCTTTGAAGGGAATGCAGTATTAAAAATATCACTTACAATTCTCGCATTTATTTCCGCTTGCTCTTCAGTAAGCTCATCAGGATTCTTTGGTATCACAGCCTTCCACCAAAAAATTGCACGATCAGGTTTCTCTTTCCGCTTTAAGTTCCCTTTCTTTATCTGTTAAAAAAGAGAAAATGTTTAAACTCCCTTAAAACTTAGAATTGCAAAGCCAAATAGATATAGGTTCTTACTTCTTCTTCTCGCAAACCAATATACCCCTTCCTTGACAAGCGGTGATGATATTTCCAATTACCCACTCTATTGCTCTGTAACTTACGTTGTTCCTGCACCAAAATAAATTAGTTAAAATTAATAAATATTATTTAACCAAAATCTATTTAATCATTTAGCAAGTAAAATGACAATCATGTATATTTTATTAGTAGAATATATTCATACCAGCCATTTGGGGCTCGTCCTCTCTGCAAGAAATTTCTTTCAAGGTTCTTTACCAACAAACACATACTTCTTTGGAGGCTTCATCAATTTCTTCTTTTTTCCAATAAATGGCATCACATATTTTGCAGTTAAATCAGCTTTAAACTGCCTCCATTTTTCACCTGCCGATTGTAGCACAAGCTTCTCACTTTCTGGGGCAATTTTGAATGTGTCCTAAAGAGTCACATAATATAAATTAGCCACATAATTTACAGTCACAATTTAAATAAAATGATGAAGTCAACAAGGGATATAATTTACCTGGACATCATCCTATAATTTTGCTTTTAGATCACAATCCACTTTTGGCCAGTTTTCAGTGTCGATTGGAATCATTGTCCTTGCGAGCATTCCTATGTAAGACTATAACGTAGGCCTGGTATTTCCGATGGGAACTCCAAATTCATTGTATCTAACTTTAAATTTCTTTCCCCAAGCTTTCTTCACCACTACTTTGAGAAGAGCTGAAACACCACGCGCACCTCCTCGCCTTTTTTTTGTAGATTCAAAAGTGGTCATCGTTTCTTCTTCACTACTTTGAGTTTGATGTTGTGGAGGGACTTGAACCAACTTATCATTACAAGTCTCTGAAGTTTTGACATCACCTCAACCTTTTCAGAGTTATTATTCCCGTCACTTACTTCAAAAATTACTTTCTTGGCTTTTTGCTTCTTTACCATTTTACTCCCTTAGTCTGCATAAAATTGAATATAAAGCCATCAGTTGAACAATGTATTTTCAGTCCGTCATTAATTACAGTCAAGCATAAATAATAAATTGTAAAATCAGCAAGTACGAATACAACTATACAAGAGCAATAATTTACCTAAACTCCAATCAGTAATTAATCACATCCGAAATAACTCTAAAGCATTTATAAAAGTACAATTAAACAATGCAAAATAATTAAAGAAAAAAATAATGCCATCAATCAGTAATTATGGATGAATTACTTATATGATTATAACAATGCAAAACAAAAGAAGAAAAAAGAAAATTTTAACACTATATTTTACACATTATAACACAATTAAAGGCAAATATATATGGTTCATTCAGTCATCCAAATTCCCATTAAGATATATATTCTACATAAAGCTACATCATCGGTCAGTAACGACATTAGGTGTAGGAGTTTTAGTAGCAGTATTTTTAATCCAAATTCCCTCAACATTAGGTCTAGCAGTATGAGCGACATCATCAGTAGTGACATCAATTGCGGGGATTTCAGTGCAGAATGGGGGATGTTCCATGGTCGTGTCTCCTAAGTCATCTTCATTATACAATTCATGGTAGTCTCGAGTTGTGGAGGACAGTACAACAGACCAGGTAGCATCAACGGGATCTTCAAGGTAAAACACTTGCTTGACTTGGTCAACATAAACATATATATCTTTTTTGTGACCTTGTTGACTAAAATCCACAAGTGTGAACCCAAGATCATCAACCCTTATTCCTTTATCATTACTTTCCCATTTACACAGGAACAAGGGAGCTTTGAATGCATGGTAGTCTAATTCCCATATCTCTTGTATGATACCGTAAAATGTCAAATTACTTTCTACGGGGTTCAAGTCCTTGGCACTAGACACCTGGACCGCTTTAGCAATGACAGACACCCCGCTGTTTTGAACAACGCGTATTTCATCTCGTTCCTTTGTAAAATATCGCACTCTGTTCACTTGATAACCTTGATAAGTTAGTACTGAAAGTGATGGCTTGGCAGCGAGCCATCTTATCGTATCTGAAACACCTTTGTTATTCTCCCTTAGTTCATCATTTACCTACAAATATGATAAGAAATTTTAAATCCTAAATAGCTAATAGTCGTCATTACACTACAGATCAAAGAACCTAATACAACACTGACTTTGTTTTGAAACCAATCAGCAAAGAGCCGATTGTGCTCTCTCATGAGCCAATGTAAGCTTTTCCTTTTCCCTCGGTGAATTTCTTCAAGATATTCCTTATGCATTCTAAAAAATGCATATGGAATGATATATTAAAGACACATTACAAGACTAATTATTGGATAATGAAGAATTGAAAACAACAAAGTGCATAAACTCACAGAATATATGGAAACACTTCAGCGTTGTTTAGAAGGACATGTAGATGTGCTTCGTCTCGCTCCTTCTCTTCCACTGATTTTATTATCACAACGGATAATGGACCTGATATCTTATTATATTGGTCCTTTGGAAGACCGGCAGTGGAGTAATTCTGACTAAGAAACTCAGTGCAGAATTCTACGGACTCTTCTCCAAGGTAACTCTCTGTCATACAACCTTCGGGATAATAACGGTTTCGAACATAACTCTTTACTACTTTATTAAACCGTTCAAACGCATAAATCCACCTATAAAATACTGGTCCTCAAAGCGTAGTTCCCGAACCAAGTGGACTACTATATGTACCATTACATCAAAAAATGACGCATGGAAAACCTTTTCTAGATCACACAAGGTCAGTATGCCATATGACTGCAGCTTATCTAGTTTTGACACGTCTACTACTTTGTTGCACAAAGCATTAAAAAAGAAACACAATCTAATAATTGTGACCCTAACATGCTTCGGAAGAACGGAGCGTATTGCAATCGGGAGTAATTGTTGGAGAAGGATGTGGAAATCATGTGACTTCAGCCCGTAAATATTCAAATCAAGCATGGAAACACAATTTTTTATGTTCGATGCATGTCCGTTTGGAAGTTTTATCGACATTAATGATGACAAGAAAGTCCTTTTTTTCTGCCTTTAACAAAGTAAAGGGAGAAGGAGGCAAATAGGTTTTCTTTACTCCTACTTGGGGAGCCAAATCAAATCTAACGCCCATTTCCATCATATCACGACGGGATGCCACACTATCCTTTGTCTTATGGCACATATTTAGTAATGTGCCAATCAGACTATCACATAGATTCTTCTCGACATGCATGACATCAATACAGTGCCTAACATGGTGAAATTTTCAGTATTCTAAGTTGAAAAATACTGACTTTTTCTTCCATGGACTTTCAACCTTCTTTGCCTTCTTCATTTTCTTCCCAAATTCAAATTTGATTTGTTCTTGCTCTGCTAACACTTCTTCTCCGGATAGGGTTCGACGCGGCTGCCCAAACTCTTGTTGTACATTAAAAGCAGCCTTTTTCCTTCTATAAGGATGATGTAGAGGAAAATATCGGTGATGCCCTTGGTAACACATTTTCCTACTATGAGTCAAATATTTAGCTACGGTGTCATCTCCACAAACCGGACAACACTTATAACCCTTATTGACGCAGCCGGATAAATTTCCGTAAGCAGGGAAGTCATTTATCGTCCACATTAAAACTGCTTTTAAAGTGAAAAATGATTTGTTATACGCATCATACATATTTGGTTCCCCTTCCTCCCAAAGCTTTTTCAAATCATCAATCATCGGTTGTAAGTAGATGTCGATGTTATTACCAGGCTCATGCAGGCCAGGGACCAATATCGACAACATCATAAATTTTCTTTTCATACATAACTAGGGAGGAAGATTGTAAGTCACCAATATGACTGGCCAGCAACTATATCTATTAGATATGCTATTATTGTGCGGGTTTACACCATCCGCCGATAAAGCCAAGCGAAGGTTTCTCGATTCACTACCAAAGGAGGGCCACCTATAATCTATATTTTTCCAAGATGGAGAGTCGGCTGGATGTCGCATTTTATCATCTTGTGTCCGCTGTTGCGCATGCCAACACATTAGTTCAGCGGTGGAAGGAGATTTAAATATATGTTTAAATCTAGGAATTATTGGAAAATACCACATGACTTTGGCTGGAAGATTAACCCTCTCTTCATCTTTCTTTGTGAACTTCCACCGAGAAAGTCGACACTTAGGACACTTGGTTGCATCAGCATGTACACCCCTGTACAGTACACAGTCATTCGGACATGAATGGAACTTTATATACTATAGACCTAAATTGGAGAGGGTTTTTTTTTCTTCATATGCATTACTAGGTAACACATTATCTTTGGGAAGTAGAGACCCAACAGAAGAAAGAAGGTCAGTGAAGGCACTATCGGTAATACAAAACTTAAATTTCCAGTTATGCAACTTCAACATCGACTCTAACTTACTACAATCACTACCCTCATATAGAGGTTGCTCAGCATCGGCTACGAACCTCCTAAACTGATATGAATTATTATCATATTGACCCGAGTTATATGCCGCTTCACAAACATCAACAGTTTCCGAAGCAGCGACATGCTCCTGATCTTGCTCTGACGCTTCATCAGAGGCTTGCTCAAGGGTGGGTCTGGAGCTTGCTCTTCAGGTGGACAACTAGCACTTGAAGATTTAGGACCCGTAGAAGCAGTCTCCCCGTGCCAAACCCAATGCACATAACCTAGACAAAAGCCATTGTCATAGATATGGCCCCTGATTGTTTTTATAGATAATTTTTTAAAATTGGCGCATCGTCCACAAGGGCAAGGAATTTTGTTACGATCTTCAGAATTTTCTTCAGCATATATTAAGAAGTTTTCCACCCCCATTTCAAATGCTAAAGAATCCCTATCTTGCAAAATCCATGTCTTATCCATCAAATTTCCTTACCTTATAGCCACTATAAATATTAAAAATCCAACACATATCTATTTATAATTATTTAATAAAAGGTATATCAAATTTGTGTTGGTTACTGTAGGGATTAATTATATAAACTTAGAAAGGAGTAAATACCTTGATATCCTAATAATTTATAGTACTAATTCATTACTCTAAGATCCTACACATATACCCAATTAATTACAAAACTAGACTAAATTTATAAACTAGACTAAATTAAACCAAGATAGTTAAAACAAATTAAATCAAGATATTTGAAAATATCACATAATTAAAAACCAATAATTCCAACATTCACAGCCCAGACAATTGTTAAATTTCCTTCACATAAATAAAACTCAGTGAGAACTTGAGTATTGAAACAAATTCAACCCATAAATAAATAAATTAAAATTATCTGTTACTTGTTGTATCTGTGAGAAGGATAATTATACAAAACAATGATTATTATACAATACAAGTAACATATAGTGTAACACCCCCAAATCCGGGGTCGGGGATCCAGGTTGTCACGAGTTCCATTTCCCTTAATAACACCCAATCTTAATAAATAATCAACTACTCTGTATTGTGACCCCACAATAAACACACACACCACAAGTTATAGTCTCAGAGATGAATATCCAAAAATAATCACAAGTCGTTTTATTCCACCAATATGCCAATACACCTAAAAAGGGTTTTCTGAATAAATTTACATTTCTTTGCCATTATTACAATTCATAAATATACATAAATCTGGTACATCAAAAGTTGAAAGCCTAGCCTATTGGTAGCTCGTACCTCAGCTACAGCGACATCAACGCCTATAGGAAACTGCGGAACGTTTCCTATCCGCTCGCGAATTGGGAGCTTGGTCCTGTTCATCTTGTCTATCTGATGTTGTGTGATGAAAGAAGAAAGTAAGGGTGAGCAGGAAGCCCACCAAAATAATATGTATAATGATTAACAATATATGAGCCTTCTCATAGTACTCATGAAAGTGTTGGTCAAAAGAAATGAACCAAGTTGATATCTTAATGCGATGAAGTCGCAAAACATTCAGTATATATATATACATATATACTTTTCAAAATATTGGAAGTCCTCTTCCATGCATAATACACACAGAGTTCCAGTGTATAACTGTATAAAAATATCGTTGCAAGGTGATCTCATATATCTAACCTTGTCTCAACGTTTTTCTGAAAATCTTTGTCATGCATAAGATAATCATTTACTAGATATAAGTTTAAAAGATGAAGTTACAAGATACTCCAATATACTTATATTTTTTCCAAATACTACTTGAACTACCACCATTCAAGTTATAATTAGTTTCCAAAGTTCATCACATAGATGAGACTACAAGACCAGATTTGAATAGATTAAATCTTTAAAATATCATCAAAATAAAATGAAGTTACGAGATACTTCATTTGATGCAAACATCATTTTGAAAACTTGACCCTGCCAACACTCAACAATCGCCCAACCGTAGCCTTTCTATCGAAGTGCTCT
The DNA here is from genome assembly GCF_009905375.1 of Apium graveolens. Lineage (NCBI taxonomy): Eukaryota > Viridiplantae > Streptophyta > Magnoliopsida > Apiales > Apiaceae > Apium > Apium graveolens. The sequence goes on along the minus strand of NC_133650.1, from coordinate 232,500,264 downwards.
GGGTAGTGTTGCAGAAATATCCAATTGGATGATGAACTCATTACGGGAGTTTGCCGCGCCAGGAAGACCACTTACGATGATCAGTCGTAGTAGTGCAACCCCACCATTTTCTACATATAGAGGAGAACCTGTCGGATTTACTTGTCAACCGAACACTGAAATCCTAAGGAATGGACCGCCTTAGCAGAACTTCCAGGCCATTTGGACCAATATAATAAGGCTGGGCCGGCGCCACTCGACCACTTACGCCACTCCTAGTTCAGATGAAATCCATGACTCTGAAACGTAAAGCTCGTTCCCCCTTTCCCCAAGTAGAAACTTGTTGATACGGCTCCACCAAGAAGTCGTATCTAGTTGGAAAGGAAAACTCACCGATATTTCCCAGGCGATGCCTGTTAATGGATTAACTTGTTCCAAGAATTTTACTTCCCGAGTGTTGGGTAAGTAATCAATTCATTTATCAAAACAGCAACCTTGTTGCGAATATAAAACACACCACAGAGCCGGATTCCTCAGGTTTTGAGCGAGTATTTAAATCCCCTTCGAAAGGAGGATCTTAAATATAAAAATAAGTTTTGGGATCCGCTCTAACTTTTAAAAATCATTTTGAAGACTCGCAAAACATTTTTAAGAATGTTTGGAGTGATGCTGATTTAACAAGTTAAATCAGTCCCAATATATTAGAAAATATCTGAATATTATTATTTAAATAATATTCCCATAAAGAATAATCTTTATAAAAATAATTGAAGTAGAAGTTTTAAAACTTATACTTGAAATGAATATTAAATAACCAAAGATATACCTATACGAAAGTACTATCTTTATTTGAATAATCAAAAGTGAGTTTGATTATCGACACCTTATTCTTTAATAAAATAAAGAATATATCTCAGCAAATAATCGGAGTCATAGATCCTCAAATGAATATTCAAATAATATTCAATAAATAAAATAAGCTGAGTCATAAGCCCTCGAATGAATATTCGAAATAATATTCAATAATAAAATAAAGGAGTCATAAGTCCTCGGATGAATATTCGAAATAATATTCAATAATAAAATAAAGGAGTCATAAGTCCTCAGATGAATATTCGAAATAATATTCAATAATAAAATAAAGTTATCGAATAAACCTTATTCGATTAATAGTTTTGAAAACTATAACCATATATATATATAAATATATATATATAAAATCTACTCGGGATCCTCGACTCCCGGTTTTAGAAAATGTTTTCACCTTTGGGTCCCTATACTAAGGGTATATGCAAATTACTGCTATTCTCTAGCATAGGTATTATCAACTGAACCAACAGATATATATGACAAGAATACGAAACAGGCATGCATATATATACCATATCAGCATGCTTCAATATATCGCAACATTTGCTAATTAACCAACATGCATCTATCACAAGATAATGCATATACATATATACATCACAACAACAGTATAACGGGTAGAAAACTTGCCTGAGCGACTGGGGGTTACGAATGGCTCGGGACGAGTCTGGTAACCTATAAACAACAAGTAAGTTGGAATTAAGCCAAAGTCACTTGTAAATCTATACATTAACCAACTTAGACTCTAACGCTCGCTTTGCGCTTACTGATTCTCTTAAATCACTCGAGTACCCTCGGCTCCACCATTTTTAATAATTTAACCATTACGAGTTTTAAGGCGATTCCTTCGCGAGTGTCTTACCAACTTCCTAACACTCTTACCATAATTGTTTCATACACTAATTAACCCTTTTTGGTCTTTAACCTATGTTTCAAAGTAAGGCGAGGGGAAAAGTTTCGTTCGCGAAACGCCGTTACTTAAAACGGTCGTTTCTCCTAAACCGTACATCGGAATCAAACGAACTACATATCAAAACGAAGCTCGTAACATGAACTATCTAAACATGGCAATGGTCAAAATCTAGCAGGGAGTTCTCGGGTCCTAATGTTATGAACAAAAGCAGTCTAAAGTAAATCGGACATTACGACGGCTATGTTTACGCGATTTCCCAAATTTAAACCATTCCAAATCCACCACAATTCAACCCCAATTCACAACCCAATCAAAACTCCATACAAACTACATTACAACAGCCCCAAATCAACTCATTATAATCAATTTACTAAATCTTAAAACTTGAATTTAAACTATACTACATTCTTTAACCAAATCATAAGATTTCAACAATCCATTCACCACCATTCCAACCCAACTCTAAACCACAATCACTAAGCTACTCTAATACCATATCAACCAAAATCATTCTAATATACAAAGTAAAGCTAGGGTTTAGAGATGTTATACCTTCCTTGAAGCTTCTTAATCAATGAAAGATCCTTGGAATGCCCATGGAAGCCTTGATCTATGCTTAAGCTACCTTGAACTTTCATAAAAAATCAAGAAAACCAAAGTTATTTCTTGAAGGTTACTATTCACCATCTTCTTCCTTGATTTATAAAAAAAAATTGGCTTGGAATTAGAAGCTTAAACTTATAGGAAGTATGTAACTATCCATGGGGAAGCTTAGATAAATACCTTGCTAAATAGTAAGTGGTGGAGCTTGGATCTTCATTTTGCTAAGAAAGAAGCCGAGAGCTTCATGAAGAAATGGAGGGTTTTGTGTTTTGTTTGATGAAAAATGAAATGTTTTGCTTGGTTGGTTGAATTTTGATTTGTTTTTGGTTAATTACCTAATTAACCTTGACTTTGTGTGGTTATCATTCAACCATACTTCCTTCCCTCCTATGTCATGCTTACATCACATTGTTATGTCATCATCCCTTTCTTGCCCTCTTCTTATTGGTTGGATGACATCATCCCCTCTAATCTCTTTGATTAGCTTCTAATTGTTAGCCTAATGACCGCTGATCTGTTATACGGTTCGCTTAACTTTCGTTCTCATTTCTCGTTTGAGGGATCATACCCGGGATCTTATTACTTGGGTTTCCTTAACCTTTCTCAATACATTATAATCCTTTTATGATCCTTTCTTATAATCCTTTTATTTAAATCCTTTTTATCCTGTTACCTTATACTCAATTATTTCCGTATCTAGTGGATTCCTAGGAAAAATCAAAGTATTCGGAATTGGATTCTGACGATCTTTACATACACTTATATACCATATAGAGTACTAATAAAATTTCAGAATATCCATAACAGAATCCCTACATAGTGGGGCATGAAAAGTTTTCTCATTCAGCAAAAACACTATTCATAAGGGTTTAAAAAATTTCCAAAAATTGGGGTTATTACAGTCTCCCCTCCTTAAAAGGATTCCGTCCCGGAATCAGATAGAAAATGAATAGGGATACTCTCTTAGCATTGTACTTTCTAACTCTCGAGTAAATTTTCCCACATTGTGGTTCTTCCATCAAACTCTGAATAGTTTGATAACCCTTCTCCTAAGCACTTGTTCCTTTTCACTCTATAACCCTTCCTGGTTGCTCCATATAGGTTACGTCAGGTTGCATGTCTATGCGCTCATATGCCCCTATTTGTCTGGCATCCGAGTTACACTTCCTTAACATTAATACGTGGAACACGTTATGACTTGCTACATGTTCTGGGGTAAGGCTAGCTCATATGCTAACTTCCCAATACTTCTTAATATATCCAAGGGTCCAACAATTGGTGGACTTAGCTTTCCTTTCTTTCCGAATCTCATTAACCCCTTCCAAGGGAATACCTATAATAACACTAGGTCCCCTACTTCCCATTCCTTGTCCTTTCGTGTCAAATCAACATACTTCTTATATCCATCTTGGGCTACTACCAGCCGTCCTCTGATTAAATCTATTGAATCCTTGGTCCTTTGGACCACTGCTGGTCCGAGTATCTTGCGCTCTACAACTTCATCCTAACATAAGGGAGATCGACATTGTCTTCCCTCAAGGATCTCATAAGGTGATATCTCGATAATGACATATGATCTATTTTCGTAAGATAACTCAATCCGCGTTAAGTGATCATTCCAAATTCTTTCAAGTCTATTGCATGGAATTTTTATCACAGCTTCTAGCACTATAGCTTTGGAGTCTCAATACCCATTCTTTTCCAGTTCGTAATCGCTACTACCTTCGGTTCCTAATATTATACTGGTTATACTTTTGCTCGTTAGCGTTCTATAACCTTTTAATAACCACGCCAACCTTAGTATCACGAATGTGCTTCCATTCTGACTACCACCATAACTTTACTACTCCTTTCTCATCTGTTTCCATTTTCCAAGGTTTGATCAATCATATAGAAGTAAAAGAACTTATTGAGAGATCACTATGATCATGAACACTTGTTATATCGCATAGTTAGTACAGAAGGTGGCCAGCCTTTAGTACTTGACAAGCAATTAAACAATAGCTGGTATCCTACTCGGCTTCTATCACACAGATAGATAGTCATTCGGCAATACCTCCCCTTCTGGAAGGGTTGTTCTTCTCAGTTTATATGAAATGAAAAGAAGAGAAAAGAACGAACTGAAGAGAATTGTATATACGTAAAAAAAAAAAAATTATTGCCATAAAATATCTGGCTTGGAATCTACCTCTGAACTATAGAGGTCTGTCATAGGAGAACAAAACATATATATTTATATCAACATCAAGTGTTATAGCATCGTATTTCACATGCCTAAATATTTTCGCTATTCCGTCCATCATTCTATGGACCCAGGCTCTTCCTCGAGCTTATACACAATCACCTTTAAAACTCCCTCGATATCGAAAATCGAATCTGGGATCTCTGTAATAACCCCAATTTTTGGAAATTTTTTAAACCCTTATGAATAGTGATTTTGCAAATTATGCTGAATAAGAAAACTTTTCATACCACACTATGTAGGGGCTCTTTTATTGATCTTCTGGGATATTATTAGTACTCTATATGATAAATAAGTGTATGTAAAGATCGTCAGAATCCAAATTCGAACACTTTGATTTTTCCCGAAAATCTACCAGATACAGAAAGAATTGAGTATAAGGTAACAGAATAAAAAGGATTTAAATTCAAGGATTATAAGAGAGGATCATGAAAGGAATATAATGTATTGAGAAAGGTTAAAGAAACCTAAGTAATAAGATCCCGGGTATGATCCCTCAAACGATAAACGAAAACGAAAGTTAAGCGAACCGTATAACAGATCAGCGGTCATTAGGCAAACAATTAGGAGTTAATCAAGGAGGTTAGGGATGATGATGTCATCAAACCAACAAGGTGTGGACAAGTGGAAGCATTATGACATGTGCAAGATGACATAAGCATGACAAAAGGGTTTTGTTTTGTTGGTTGATTTTGGGCCATGTAAAATTTACCATGGTAAAAAGCTAAAACATTTTCCAAGGCAAAAAGGAGAAGCAACCAAGCAAATATCATAAAACACAAAAATTAGAAGTTGACTTTCCCATTTCAAGAAGAAAGCTCTCGGCTAAAACAAACCCAGCAACTTCAAACTGCCATATCTCCTCCAATACTCACTCAAATGTTGTGTTCTATAGCTCGTTGGAAAGGTATTGAGATGTCCTACAACTCTTGTTCACAAGTCTCTTCCAAATAAGCATGGTAAGATCCTCATTTTTACAGTTCTTTAAATCAGACTTTTAGAAACTTCAAAGCCTAACTTTGTGTTCTTGATTTCTTTGGAAAGATCAAGCTTGTAGGAGGCTCCCTAAGGCTTCCTAGCAACTTAACACCTCCCAAGGAAGGTATAAATCTTCACACCCTTTAGTAATAAGTTTGAATGTTGAAGTTTGGAGATGGTTTGGATGGATGAGTAGTAATTTGAATGATAAGCATGATTCGAGCTTAATTGTTAAGTAGTTTAGTTGAATTTGGAGATGTTATAATATATTATTGGATTGAGATCCTTGAGCTTATTATGACTGAAATCAGTAGCATTGATGTGTATCTTGAGTTGTTGTTGATTGGTAGTTGGATTGATATGATTTGGAATGGTAAAAAATTGGGAAATCGCGTAAACATAGCCGTCGTAATGTCCGATTTACTTTAGACTGCTTTTGTTCATAACATTAGGACCCGAGAACTCCCTGATAGGTTTTGACCATTGCCATATTTAGATAGTTTATGTTACGAGCTTCGTTTTGATATGTGGTTCGTTTGATTCCGATGTACGGTTTAGGAGAAACGGCCGTTTTAAGTAACGATGTTTCGCGAACGAACCATTACCCCTCGCCTTACTTTGAAACATATGTTAATGACCTAAACATTTATGTAAAGTGTATTAGGCAGCTGGTAATACACTCGTGAAAAAATCGCCTTAAAACCCTTAATGGTTTATTTATTAAAAATGGTGGAGCCGAGGATACTCGAGCGACTTAAGTAAATCGTTAAACGCGAAAGCGAACGTTAGGACTCTAAATGGTTAAAGTCTAGTTTCTTAAGAGACCGGGGTTTAATTCCGACTTATGTTGTTGTTCATAGGTTATCGGACCCCCTCTAAGCTTAAGCCTATCCGGGAGCACTCAGGCAAGTTTTCTACCCGCTATACTGTTGTTGTGATGTATATATGTATATGCATTATCTTGTGATAAATGCATGATGGTTAATTAGCAAATTCTTGCGATATATTGTAGCATGTGATATGGTATATATGCATGCCTGTTTCGTAATCTTGATACATATATCTGTTGATTCAGTTGATAATACCTATGCTAGAGATAAGCGGTATTTGCGTATACCCTTAGTATAGGGGACCCAAAGGTGAACATTTTTCTAAAACCGGGAGTCGATGTTCCCGAGTATATATTTATATATTTATATATATATGAATAGTTTTCAAGGCTATTATTCGAATAAGGTTTATTCGATAACTTTATTTTTATTAATGAATATTATTTTGAATATTCATTCGAGGGCTTATGACTCCGTTTATTTTATTAATGAATATTATTTTGAATATTCATTCGAGGGCTTATGACTCCGTTTATTTTATTAATGAATATTATTTTGAATATTCATTCGAGGGCTTATGACTCCGTTTATTTTATTAATGAATATTATTTTGAATATTCATTCGAGGGCTTATGACTCCGTTTATTTTATTAATAAATATTATTTTGAATATTCATTCGAGGGCTTATGACTCCGTGTATTTTATATTACTAATTATTATTCTTTATTTTATTAAGGAATAATGTGTCGATAATCAAACTCCCTTTTGATTATTCAAATAAAGATAGTACTTTCGTATAAGTATATCTTTGGTTATTTAATATTCATTGCAAGTAAAAGTTTTAAAACTTCTACTTCAATTATTTTTATAAAGATTATTCTTTATGAGAATATTATTTAAATAATAATATTCAAATATTTTCTAATATATTGGGACTGATTTATTTCATTAAATCGGCATTACTCCAAACACTCTTTAAAGTGTTTTTGAGTCTTCAAAATGATTTTTAAAGGTTAGGGCGGATCCCAAAACTCATTTTTATATTTAAGATCTTCCTTTTAAAGGGGATTTAAATATTCGCTCAAAACCTGAGGGATCCGGCTCTGTGGGGTGTTTTATATTCGCAACAAGGTTGCTGTTTTGATAAAAGAGTTTTTGATTACTTACCTAACACTCGGGAAGTAAAATTCTTGGAACAAGTTAATCCATTAACAGGCATCGCCTGGGAAATATTGGTGAGTTTTCCTTTCCAACTAGATACGACTTCTTGGTGGAGTCGTATCAACAAGTTTCTACTTGGGGAAAGGGGGGACGAGCTTTACGTTTCAGAGTCATGGATTTCATCTGAACTAGGAGTGGCGTAAGTGGTCGAGTGGCGCCGGCCCAGCCTTATTTATTGGCCCAAATGGCCCGGAAGTTCCGCTAAGATGGTCCATTCCCTAGGAGTCCAGTGTTCGGTTGACAAGTAAATCCGACAGGTTCTCCTCTACATGTAGAAAATGGTGGGGTTGCACTACTACGACTGATCATCGTAAGTGGTCTTCCTGGCGCGGCAAACTCCCGTAATGAGTTCATCATCCAATTGGATATTTCTGCAACACTACCCAGAGCACTTCGATAGAAAGGCTACGGTTGGGCGATTGTTGAGTGTTGGCAGGGTCGAGTTTTCAAAATGATGTTTGCATCAAATGAAGTATCTCGTAACTTCATTTTATTTTGATGATATTTTAAAGATTGATTCTATACAAGTTTTGTCTTGTAGCTTAATCTATGGGAGGAACTATTTATACATTGAACGGTGGTAGTTCAAGTAGTATTCGGAAAATATATAAGTATATTGGAGTATCTTGTAACTTCATCTTTTAAACTTATATCTAGTAAATGATTATCTTGTGCATGTCAAAGATTTTCAGAAAAACGTTGAGACAAGGTTAGATATATGAGATCACCTTGCAACGATATTTTTATACAGTTATAAACTGGAACTCTGTGTATATTATACATGTTAGAGGATTTCAAAGATTGTGAAAAGTATATGTATATATATACTGAATATTTTGCGACTTGGTCGCGTTAAGATATCAGCTTGGTTCATTTCTTCTTGACCAAGACTTTCATGAGTACTATGAGAATGCTCATATATTGTTAATTATTATACATATTATTTTGGTGGGCTTGTTGCTCACCCTTACTTTCTTCTTTCATCACACAACATCAGATAGACAAGATGAACATGATCAAGCTCCCAATTCGCGAGCGGATAGGAAATGTTCCGCAGTTTCCTGTAGGCGTTGATGCCATTGTAGCTGAGGTAGGATCTACCAATAGGCTAGGCTTTCAACTCTTGATGTACCAGACTTATGTATATTTATGAATTGTAATAATGGCAAGGAAAATGTAAATTTATTCAGAAACCCTTTTAAGGTGTAATGGCAAATAATTGTGGAATAAAATGACTCGTGTTATTTTTGGATATTCATCTCTGAGACTATAACTTGTGGTGTGTGTGTTTATTGTGGGGTCACAGTACGGAGTAGTTGATTGTTTATTAAGATTGGGTGTTATTAAGGGAAATGGAACTCGTGACAACCCGGATCCCCGACCCCGGATTTGGGGGTGTTACAATCTCATTCTAGACATCATCGTTACTAGAATTCTATGCTTGTACCGCAACCTTCCTCATATAGTAATACGACTCTCTTTCATAAGAGGGAATAAATATTCAATAGGTAGATACTTTACTTAATTAGTCTATCAATGATAACCTATACACTACCACGACCCGATTAGTGGTACCCAATCTCAACATTCATTCCAATACAACTCTCACGGTTGTAACCAGCTCATTACTCGCAGAATCATTGCTGCATTACTATGGTCCACTACTAACCTACTGTCGTCATTCATTTTCCATGAAATCTTAATATCTAACCATACGGAGTCCATATATGTCGTATCAAATCCTTCTAAGGAGGTAACATAATCACCATTCCTGATTCATGAAGAACACTCCTGATCCTGACATACATACATGACATGAAGCAGATAAAATTGCAGAAGAGTTTCAATCAAAACAACGATAGCAGGTTAATACCATTCTTAATCATATGCTTTAATTAGAAGACTTAACTCGAAGGTTCGTTTAGTCCTTTTTGAAACATGGTCCTGGATTATCCTCAGGATAGGACCTTCTAAGATAGATAGTCCGCTCATGGCGATTACACGAATTAAACCTTTACCAACTATTATTACGGTTGGGTATTGCACAGTCATCAGAAGGAATGTCAATCTTTCAAACCATAATACAACCTTTACGGCTTCAACCATTATCACTGTATTCCTCTGGCACGAGCGCCTGTAATTGTCCTCTTACACTTAAAGTGTCGGCCACCTCTTTGGCCTTTCCTGATAGTAAAATTTCCTTATAGTCAATGTCATTTTAACCACCTCCAAATAATTTTCTATCTCATTTCAATCACAGCTTATGTGAAGATGTTTTCCTTAAAGTCTGATGAGTAAAAATAAATAAAAAAAAATTATCACCATTTTTCCATAAGTTATTGCCTCAGTCTTTAGAGGTTAACCACTGTCACGACTGACTTTTAATCATATTTAGAACATCTTTTATCTTAGGTCCTAATTGCCCTGAATAATTTCGACCTTTACTGGTTCGATCCATATTCTCTCGTGGTTTAACACGTGCCCCACTTGGCATCATTATAATTACGTCATATTTCCTTTATCAAAATTTTTACTCTTGAGACTTTTGAATATTACCTTTCTCCTTATAAAACCTCTAAGGTTATCCTTGAATCGTTCCTCCTGTATTCCCTAGATACAGGGCATATCGAAATACCCTTTTACTAATACTAGAACCATTGTCTATATGTTTCTGAAAAATTTCCCCACTGATACTTAAAGGTTGTTATTACCTTAATCCTTTCCAATTTATACTGTTAAAACTCATACTATCCCTATTAAAGGTGAAATGCCAACCTTTATGCATTCCCCTATAATTCATTTTAAGTTACCGATGTTCTATCCTTAATTCTATCTTTAAAAAAAGGTACATGCATCCTTCCATGGATAAATCAAGTCATATATCCCTGATAAGGGTGTCTTATTCAATCATTCCCACCTTGATAGTATATGCCTAGTTTCACAATAACATCTGCATTCAAAATGAGGTCAATCAATATGGCCTCCAAAAGATAACAACGGTTATCCGCTTTTCTTGCCTAATTTGGTAATGATAACAAGGATGTTCTGGAAGATATTGGTCGTGTTCAACGTGAACCTCTTCTTAATAATTCCTTATTTACTTTTGTTATTTATCTCAACAGTCACCTCAATGTTGGGATATCTTTCATATCTGGCATCTCCCTTTCTGGGTATCATGCCACCGGTCTTACACTTCACCTTCTTGAAGGTCACTTCCTTCATCCAATTTTCTTAATTTCTTACTTTCTTGTCTCCTCAGTCTATCCGCGTCTCATTATTTATCCTTCGAATTATCTCAAGGTTTCCTCGAATCTTCCCAACTTACAGGGGATAAAATATATGTATCTCTTATTCCCTCAACCATCAATTTTAACTCATGGTGAATCACCCTCATCCTGACGATTACATACTTTTCTATTTCTATTGCTACGAGTCTTTAGGGTTTCCTCATACCCAACTCCCTTATCATTCCTCAAACTCTATTGCCGTTATATTCCTTTCCACTTCAATTTCTTTTTATTTTCCTTTCTCTTATCATTATTTCATGAACCAACACAACATAAGCATTGATTTCAAACATCCCGTCATTCTGGATTCGTGTACACAGAACGAATCTTAACAACTTTTACAACTTAGATTCATAATTCATCATACTCTTCTGCCTTGGTTCTGGCTCTAAAGCTTTTACACTATCTCCATAACTTTGGGAATTACTTTCCCGAAAACAATTGACTGAACTTTAATCAGTTTATTATAATCTCTGGCTCCATGCCTTTCTTGGTCTTTCACCAGTGGGTGGCCTCTCTCTTAGAAGGGTAAGTAACAAAAACAGTCTTTTGTGATTCGTCCATCATTTAGAATCTCAAATGATTCCTATATTTCCTTTAGCCAGGCTCTCGCCTCTACTGGGTTCGCTTGTTCCTTGGAACTCTGAGAGCTTAGCGACTTAAAGGTCCTGAAAGAATTTCCCACCGCACTGTCTCCTCAGGGTGGTGGTTAGGGATAATAGTCTAAGTTCTCTTGAGACAGGTCCATGAATTACCGTATAGGAGTACCGTCTCGGTTCTCCTTTCCTTACTCAACTTCTGTTTCCTTAGTCTGAACGTTTCCTCCTCCTTCCCATACTTGGGGTTATCTTATACGTTAAAATCCTCATTTTCCACTTCATTATGTTATGGGTTCCTTCTATCTTGATGGCGTCCTCCCTGACTATCACATTCAGGGTTTGCCCTAAATCTTATTCCTTGAACTATGACTTTCATCTAAGATCTCATCTTTAAGCTCTTAAACATTTGGAACCCAAATTCTATAGGAATACCTCATTATTCCCTTATCATCTCTCTCGGTATTAATCTCATATCTATTTATTGGCTCTCTGCCTTCATTCATCACTTTTACTGGCACAATATGTTCTTTTCCAATAATTCGAGCTGTATTGCAATCTCAAACAGCTTTTCGGTACCAGCTCTGATTACCTTCACTTCTATTTCCATTTTCTCAAAATCTCTTATAAACTCCCCAAAAGACATTATCATCTTGAGTCCCTCCTTTTTACTAAGGGCATCAACCACCATATTGGCTCTCCCCGAATGATATAGAATCTCCCAATCATAATTCTTGATTAGCTCTAACCGCCTCCTCTGGCGTATGTTGAGCTCTTTCTACGTAAAAATGTACTAGAGCTCCTATGGTTTGTGAATTTCGCACTTCTCTCCATACAAGTAGTGCCTTCAATCTTTAGGGCAAAACTATTGCCACGAGCCTAAGCTCATGGGCGGGGATATCGAATTTTATATTCCCTTAATTGTCTTGACACAGACGCGATTATCTTGCTGTGCTGCATAAGAAGCACCCAAATTCCTTATGCGAAGCGTCACTATAAATCACAAAATCTCCTTTTTCCATCCGGCAACGCCAACATAGGGGCCGTCACCAACCTTTGCTTCAGTTCTTAACAGTTGTTCTCGTATTTCTCTGTCTATTCGAACTTCTCAGTCTTATGAGTAAGCCGCGTTAAAGGGGCTACTATCTTTACAAACTTGAACGAACCTCTGGTAGTGACCGACCAATCCTACCTCTGGTAGTCGCTCTAACCATGGTTATCAATTCCACAGTGGTCCTTTATTCATTCTTGTCAGGATCCTCCACGGGATCCTCCTCAACCACAATCCCTTCTAGGACAGCATCGTCAACCGCTACATCCTCAATATGAACATCATATGGTCCTGCGTTAGGACGCTCTATCGGATCCACAATCTGATCTCCAATAAGTAATAAAACATCATCACGTTGTTGCTCCTCAACCTCAGGGTTCGGAGTCCCGCTACCATATACGATAACGAACTACGCTTCTATCGCTACATTTATAGGGTTCCCATAAGGGTTTTAACTGTCGGTGCTACGTTAGGTAGCCCGACTATGAACTTGGCAAGAGTTCTTATTATCTTAATGAACTTATTATCTTAACGTCACATCATCTCTGAGGTTTATAACGCTTAGCTCTGATACCACTTCTGTAACACCCCCAAATCCGGGGTCAGGGATCCGGGTTGTCACGAGTTCCATTTCCCTTAATAATACCCAATCTTAATAAATAATCAACTACTCTGTACTGTGACCCCACAATAAACACACACACCACAAGTTATAGTCTCAGAGATGAATATCCAAAAATAAGCACAAGTCGTTTTATTCCACCAATATGCCAATACACCTAAAAAGGGTTTTCTGAATAAATTTACATTTCTTTGCCATTATTACAATTCATAAATATACATAAATCTGGTACATCAAAAGTTGAAAGCCTAGCCTATTGGTAGCTCCTACCTCAGCTACAGCGACATCAACGCCTATAGGAAACTGCGGAACGTTTCCTATCCGCTCGCGAATTGGGAGCTTGGTCCTGTTCATCTTGTCTATCTGATGTTGTGTGATGAAAGAAGAAAGCAAGGGTGAGCAGCAAGCCCACCAAAATAATATGTATAATGATTAACAATATATGAGCCTTCTCATAGTACTCATGAAAGTCTTGGTCAAAAGAAATGAACCAAGTTGATATCTTAATGCGATGAAGTCCCAAAACATCCAGTATATATATATACATATATACTTTTCAAAATATTGGAAGTCCTCTTCCATGCATAATACACACAGAGTTCCAGTGTATAACTGTATAAAAATATCGTTGCAAGGTGATCTCATATATCTAACCTTGTCTCAACGTTTTTCTGAAAATCTTTGTCATGCATAAGATAATCATTTACTAGATATAAGTTTAAAAGATGAAGTTACAAGATACTCCAATATACTTATATCTTTTCCAAATACTACTTGAACTACCACCATTCAAGTTATAATTAGTTTCCAAAGTTCATCACATAGATGAGACTACAAGACCAGATTTGAATAGATTAAATCTTTAAAATATCATCAAAATAAAATGAAGTTACGAGATACTTCATTTGATGCAAACATCATTTTGAAAACTTGACCCTGCCAACACTCTGAAAGGAATATGTCCTAAGTCCAATCATGTATTAGGATTTAGGAATAACTTTTTATGTAATCTGTTTTGATTTCATTGATATTAATAAAGACTTGTTTTGCTTTTATTACGGGCTTTATCTATTTAAGTGTTTAAATAAGATATACCATAGTTTAGAGTAAAGCTTTTTATGGATTATGATGAGATCATAATAGTGAGACCTAAAAAGATGATAACTCTAAACTTAAATAGTTCCTGGTCATAGGATTACTAACTGGTAATTAATAATCCGCAAAGATCGGTACATACTATGCTTGCTTCATTATGAAGGATGTCTGTTCTCATAGACATTTGTGTGGTGACACTATAGCTAGTATGTAGGTGCTTATTATGGAATAAGTTCACTGAACATGACTCGCACAGCTGAACAACTGATGGAGTTCACTCACGTGTCAGCAGTTGTTCACATAGTAATAGTTGTACAAGTATCCTTAGACTTGAGGTCATCATAGTCATCTTGTGTACACTGAACTATGCTTTGGTTTAGTTCTTAGTCTCCAGGGACAATTATTAGGGCTCTTCTGGGTATAGGAATTTGTACACGAAGATAGTGTATGATCAATAAAGGATCTACCCCTTCCAGTGAAGGAAGCGAATGTTCAAGGCTGATCCATTTATGCTAGTTCAGGAATCTCTGGCCAGAGTAAATGAAATTAGAAAGGAGTTTCTAATTTGCATAGAACTACGCATAGTAAATGGTAAGCAAGGTGATTGAATTAGATAGGCTTGACACGAGATCCATGCCTTGTATTTAATCGGGACATTGTAGGGTAGAAGGAGTTTATTGTACGGTAACTATTCACTGAATAGGTTCTTGGTATTCTAAGCAGTGAATTCATATTATCCGGATAGTCGCGATATGCTGAGAAGTATCCCTCACGATGTAGAATAAATGTGATTAATTAATTAATCATATATAATAAATTAGAGAATTTATATAAATAATGATAAAATAGTTTTATTATTATTTATTTCTACTACCGGCTTAATATTGAACCTACAGGGTCACACCATAAAAAGAGAATGATTTAATGGTAGAGGAATTAATTAATAATGGCTAATAATTATTTATTTATGAAATAAATAATTAATTGGCAAATTTAATAATTGATTAAATGAGATTTAATTGATTATAAATTAATTAAGGAAAGTTCTTAATATTATTAATTAAGGATTTAATTTTTGGAAATTAAATCAAGAGAGAGAATTATTTCTAAAGTGTTTAGAAAAAGGATTAATAATTAAAAGGTGTTTTAATTATTAATGAGAATAATAAATGAGATAATAATAATATTATTTATGGGAAAATTTCAGCTGAAAATTTTGCCTATAAATACACTATTATAGACCCTATTTTATTCGAACCCACATCAAACCTGAAAACCCAAAAAGTTTGGAAAACCCAATTCTCTCCACCTCCTTCCTCCTCCTTAACATCGTTTTCTTGGTGGATACCGGTGAAGTGCTTCACACTTGAGGAGCAACTGCTATGGATCTCTGATCGTTGTCTCCGAATTATTTTAAAAGGTTAGATTCGATCCCTCGAATTTTTATTCACGATTTATATGCTTTTATTTTGATTTTATATGTGTAAAAATGTTTTACCATCCCCCACTGCGATTAAAATCCAACAATGGTATCAGAGCATAGGTTGTATGCATATAGATCTGTGGTAAAAATTTCAGAATTTTATGTGCTTGTATGAATTAATTATGATTTTTACAAGTTATATTATGGATTAATTTTGTCTGATGAGAAATCGTTTCTCATAATAATTTTGAATGTTGATCTGGGTTCTACAAGTGTTGTAGATCGTCTGGGTATTTTTTTTCATAATTTTATGATGTATAGATTTTTTATTATGAATTTTTGAAGATCTTGTAATTAAATTCGTAATTAAATAAAGATATATATATATATATATGAATTATAAGTAAGTATATATATATTAAGCATCTGCTGCTATACATCATCTGCTGTGTTTGTCTGCTGTTGTTACTGTGATGCACGGAAAGAGACAAAGAAACAGGACAGGCACGGCGTTCGAGGCAAGATAAAGACGGCGGCTGCTGCAGGAAAAAGAAAAAAAAAATAGGGGTGTAACGCATTCCGGGAATGCGTTACACACCTGTGGCGCATTCACGGAATGCGTTACACCCTTTAATGGCTTAAAAGGGGTGTAACGCATCACCAGAATGCGTTACAGGGCTTGTAACGCGTTCCTGTAATGCGTTACAGCCCGTCTGTTGATTTTAAAATTGATTTTCTGGGAGTTTCGTAACTCCGTTTTAGGCGTGTAATATACCGTTGGATTCGTTTTTTCGAGACGGATCTAATGGAGTGATCAATTTTAGTTTATATAAAAGTTTTGAACTGTTTATATTTCCATGAAGTGTTTTAAAGCTATTTTTGACTGTTTTTAATTGCTTTTAAATGCTTCATGTGATACATAGAGATGTATAATGCTTAGACTAATGTGCTAGATGATATAACATGCCTACCTTGATGTTTATTCATGTTGATATATGTGATATATGCTTAGTTTATCATGCGATGATAGATTTAGGTGAACTTAAATGAACATAAGGCGTTTGTTAGACAACCTAGTATAGTGAAATTGTTTCATAACCTTAATAACAATATTATGAATACAATCATGGGATTCTTGTGTTTGTGAAACACGTAATTGAATATGAATTTTTGATATGAGAGAAAGGATGATTCTGTCAACAACAGATTTCTATCTGTAAGAAAGGGTTATTAAGTGATGCATCTTGACAATGCTCCACCCGATCTGGGAATCATCTGATTATTGATTATTGATTTGAAATATTTAATTTAAAAGGAAGAATCTATTTATAATATGATTATGATTGTAACGTAATATAATCCCTCTAAAATTAAATAATATCAAGTAGTAATTGGCCAATGATACAACGGGCTTGTGTCGGTCATAGCCTTCCAACATGATAGAAAAGTAGTTCTTATTTTTGAATCATTGTCGGTTCGTGCTACAGCCGAGGGCTTTGATTTCGAAATAAGAAATACTTGTCTATTACATAGAGATGTGTACATTGAATAAGAATCTAAAGGTCGGTACTTGCTACAGCCGTGGGCCTTTGGGGACTGATTCAACTGTACGGAATGTTGGGTTAGACTTGACTTAGAATATTGAGTTTGTCGTGCTACAGTCGAGACTCAATTATTCAAGAGGCTAAAGTTTGATTAGGGAATAACATGAGATGTAATTGACAAGAGTTGTCTGCCTATTGAACATTGCATGGCGGTTCGTGCTACAGCCGGGGTTGTGTAATGGAATGTAGGATCCCTATTCCCACTAGCATTATGAATGCTTAATTTTTCACGTAGGGGGTTGAATAAATTAGGAAAACTAGTGGGAGCCACTTATGAATAAAGACCCGATTCATATAGTGTTTTAAAATGAAATCGAATATTTGCTAAGTGTTGTTATGTGTTTATCATTTACAGATTTACAATATACATTATGTCTTCTGCACTATCACTCAGGAGCATACTAGATGCTCATAAATTCACTGGTCCTAATTATGCTGACTGGCTTCGAAACTTGAGAATTGTTCTTAGGATTGAGAAGCTGGAATACGTGATTGACTCACCTAAGCCTACTGAACCTGCTAGTGATGCACATAATGATGAACATGTTGTATATTGTAAGTGGTTAGATGATGCAAATGTTGCTCAATGCATCATGCTAGCTTCCATGAACATTGAGCTACAGAAGCAACATGAGCATATGGATGCACACATTATCCTCATGCATCTACAAGAGTTGTATGATGTGGCAGGGAGGACAGCTCGATATGAGATATCGAAGGAGCTGTTCGGTTGTAGGATGTCTGAGGGATCATCTGTGAATGACCATGTACTTAAGATGATCAATTTGTTTGAACGTCTTGGACAACTTGGTTTTGCCATGGATGGGGAGCTGAGCCAAGACTTGGTCTTGCAATCGCTTCCGAGTTCGTACTCGCAATTTGTTGTGAACTTTCACATGAATAAGTTGGATGTCAGCCTGCCTGAACTCCACAACATGTTGAAGACTGCGGAATCGAATTTTCCCCCTAAGAAGAGTTCTGTTCTTCTAATTGGTGAAGGTTCCAATCCTAAGAAAAGGAAGAGGAACCCTTCCAAGAAGAAGAAAGTAGGTAAGAAAATGCCGGTTCCACCAAAAGCTGAAGACCCCAAGAGCAAAGTTGTTTGCTTTCACTGTAACAAGGTGGGGCACTGGAAGAGTAACTGCAAGGTTTACCTTGCAGAATTGAAGAAGAAGAAGGGTAGTGAGACTACCGCTTCTGATTCAGGTATGTTCATGATAGAAATGAATATGTCATTAAATCAAATTTCTACTTGGGTATTAGATACCGCCTGTGGTTCTCAAATCTGCAATTTGTTGCAGGGACCAAGGAGAAGTAGGACTCTTGAGGAAGAGGAGGTGATTCTACTGATGGGAAATGGAGCAAGAGTTGCTGCTGAAGATGTAGAATCATTTCATTTACATATGCCTACGGGCATGACTATTATTTGAAATAATTGTTATTTTGTTCCCTCGATTGTGAGGAATATTATTCCCATGTTAGACTTGGCTGGATTTTCATTTATTATTGAGAATAATGAATGTTCTATTCTTAGAGATAATATTCTTTATGGATGTGGTGCTTTAAATAATGGTCTGTATGTATGTGACATAATTTACTTCAGATTGAACAAACTAATAAAAGAAAAGGGATGATGAAAATCTCACTTCATAGTGGCACTGCAGTCTCCATTTAGTGGACATGGAGAGAGGGCTGCAGATTTGCTAGGAATGGTACACACAGATGTATGTGGACCAATGTCTACGCAAGCCATGGGTGGATTTTCATACTTTGTTACTTTCATAGATGATAGATCTGGATTCGGATATGTGTTTGATGAAACACAAGTCTGAGGCCTTTGAAAAGTTCAAAGAATATAAGTATGAAGTGGAGAAACAACCAAACATAGTATTATAACTCTTCGATCAGATTGAGGTGGTGAATACTTTAATGGAGTGTTTCTAGATTATCTCAAAGTAAATGGTATAGTCTCCCAGTGGACTCCTCCAGATTGGTATCTGAAAGGAGAAATCGAACTTTGTTAGACATAGTTCGGTCCATGATGAGCTATGCAAATCTTCCAGTATTCCTATGGGGTTATGCATTGGAAACCTTAGCATATTTACTGAATAAGGTGCCTTCCAAAATCTGTTCCTCAAACTTCGTATGAGATATGGAAAGAAATGAAACCGAGTCTTAAACACGTTAAGATTTGGGGATGTCCAGCTTATGTCAAGTAAGTTGACCTAGATAAGCTGGAATATCGATCCGTAAAATGTCATTTTGTGGGATATCCTAAAGAGACTTTAGGGTATTACTTTTGCACCGATCATCGGGTGTTTGTCTCCAGACATGCTACCTTCTTGGAAAAGGAGTTTATCCTTGAAGGAAACAGTGGGAGCAAAATTGAACTTGATGAAGTTCAAGAAGCACAAACTACTACAGATCGAGTGGAAACACCTGTTCTGACTGAACAACCTTTTGTGGAACAGCCCATTCATAGATCAGGGAGAGTGTCTCGCCAACCTGAGAGGTATTATGGCCTTGTCATTGAGAATGACAATGAGTTGTCGATCATTGATGATGACGACCCTGTGACCTATAATGAGGCTATGAGTAGTGTTGACTCAGAGAAATGGCATAGTGCCATGAAATCTGGAAATAAATCTATGTATACGGGATACAAAAGAATGATTAGAGCAGATGGCCAGGTGGAGACCTTTAAGGCCAGGCTTATGGCAAAAGAATTCAAACAAAGGCAATGGATTGACTTTGATGAAACCTTTTACCTGTAGGCCTGTTAAAATCAGTTCAGATTTTGCTTGCGAATGCTGCTTACTACGACTATAAGATCTGGCAATTAGCCAGATGGTTTTCTTTCCAAGAGAAATGAAAACCTAGTGTGTAAGCTACTGCGAACCATATGGGGTTTAAAGCA
The DNA here is from genome assembly GCF_009905375.1 of Apium graveolens. Classification (NCBI taxonomy): domain Eukaryota; kingdom Viridiplantae; phylum Streptophyta; class Magnoliopsida; order Apiales; family Apiaceae; genus Apium; species Apium graveolens. The sequence goes on along the minus strand of NC_133650.1, from coordinate 232,480,032 downwards.
AGCTTCTCAAAAGATGGAACATTCGTTTTGATGAGACAATCAAGAGTTTGATTTTATCAAAAACGTAGATGAACCATGCGTCTACAAAAGGGTTAGTGGGAGCGCGGTAACATTTCTTATATTGTATTGAATTAGAGTTGACACACATAATAACATAGCAGACCCACTCATAAAGCTACTTTATGAAAGTCACCTTGATCGTCATAAAGACTAGATGGGTATTAGATACCAGAGTGATTGGCTTTAGTACAAGTGGGAGATTGAAAGGAATATGTCCTAAGTCCAATTATGTATTAAGATTTAGGAATAACTTTTTATGTAATCTGTTTTGATTTCATTGATATTAATAAAGACTTGTTTTGCTTTTATTACGGGCTTTATCTATTTAAGTGTTTAAATAAGATATACCATAGTTTAGAGTAAAGCTTTTTATGGATTATGATGAGATCATAATAGTGAGACCTAAAAAGATGATAACTCTAAACTTAAATAGTTCCTGGTCATAGGATTACTAACTAGTAATTAATAATCCGCAAAGATCGGTACATACTATGCTTGCTTCATTATGAAGGATGTCTGTTCTCATAGACATTTGTGTGGTGACACTATAGCTAGTATGTAGGTGCTTATTATGGGATAAGTTCACTGAACATGACTCGCACAGCTGAACAACTGATGGAGTTCACTCACGTGTCAGTAGTTGTTCACATAGTGATAGTTGTACAAGTATTCTTAGACTTGAGGTCATCATAGTCATCTTGTGTACACTGAACTATGCTTTGGTTTAGTTCTTAGTCTCCAGGGACAATTATTAGGGCTCTTCTGGGTATAGGAATTTGTACACGAAGATAGTGTATGATCAATAAAGGATCTACCCCTTCCAGTGAAGGAAGCGAATGTTCAAGGCTGATCCATTTATGCTAGTTCAGGAATCTCTGGCCAGAGTAAATGAAATTAGAAAGGAGTTTCTAATTTGCATAGAACTACGCATAGTAAATGGTAAGAAAAGTGATTGAATTAGATAGGCTTGACACGAGATCCATGCCTTGTATTTAATCGGGACATTGTAGGGTAGAAGGAGTTTATTGTACGGTAACTATTCACTGAATAGGTTCTTGGTATTCTAAGCAATGAATTCATATTATCCGGATAGTCGCGATATGCTGAGAAGTATCCCTCACGATGTAGAATAGATGTGATTAATTAATTAATCATATTTAATAAATTAGAGAATTTATATAAATAATGATAAAATAGTTTTATTATTATTTATTTCTACTACCGGCTTAATATTGAACCTACAGGGTCACACCATAAAAAGAGAATGATTTAATGGTGAAGGAATTAATTAATAATGGCTAATAATTATTTATTTATGAAATAAATAATTAATTGGAAAATTTAATAATTGATTAAATGAGATTTAATTGATTATAAATTAATTAAGAAAAGTTCTTAATATTATTAATTAAGGATTTAATTTTTGGAAATTAAATCAAGAGAGAGAATTATTTCTAAAGTGTTTAGAAAAAGGATTAATAATTAAAAGGTGTTTTAATTATTAATGAGAATAATAAATGGGATAATAATAATATTATTTATGGGAAAATTTCAGCTGCAAATTTTGTCTATAAATACACTATTATAGACCCTATTTTATTCGAACCCACATCAAACCCGAAAACCCAAAAAGTTTGGAAAACCCAATTCTCTCCACCTCCTTCCTCCTCCTTAACATCGTTTTCTTGGTGGATACCGGTGGAGTGTTTCACACTTGAGGAGCAACTGCTATGGATCTCTGATCGTTGTCTCCGAATTATTTTAAAAGGTTAGATTCGATCCCTCGAATTTTTATTCACGATTAATATGCTTTTATTTGAATTTATATGTGTAAAAGTGTTTTACCATGCCCCCGCTGCGATTAAAATCCAACACACTCAACAATCGCCCAACCGTAGCCTTTCTATCGAAGTGCTCTGGGTAATGTAGCAGACATATCCAATTGGATGATGAACTCATTACGGGAGTTTGCCGCGCCAGGAAGACCACTTACGATGATCAGTCGTAGTAGTGCAACCCCACCATTTTCTACATGTAGAGGAGAATCTGTCGGATTTACTTGTCAACCGAACACTGAACTCCTAAGGAATGGACCGCCTTAGCGGAACTTCCAGGCCATTTGGGCCAATATAATAAGGCTGGGCCGGCGCCACTCGACCACTTACGCCACTCCTAGTTCAGATGAAATCCATGACTCTGAAACGTAAAGCTCGTTCCCCCTTTCCCCAAGTAGAAACTTGTTGATAAGGCTCCACCAAGAAGTCGTATCTAGTTGGAAAGGAAAACTCACCGATATTTCCCAGACGATGCCTGTTAATGGATTAACTTGTTCCAAGAATTTTACTTCCCGAGTGTTGGGTAAGTAATCAATTCATTTATCAAAACAGCAACCTTGTTGCGAATATAAAACACACCACAGAGCCGGATCCCTCAGGTTTTGAGCGAGTATTTAAATCCCCTTCGAAAGGAGGATCTTAAATATAAAAATGAGTTTTGGGATCCGCTCTAACTTTTAAAAATCATTTTGAAGACTCGCAAAACATTTTTAAGAATGTTTGGAGTGATGCTGATTTAACAAGGTAAATCAGTCCCAATATATTAGAAAATATCTGAATATTATTATTTAAATAATATTCCCATAAAGAATAATCTTTATAAAAATAATTGAAGTAGAAGTTTTAAAACTTATACTTGAAATGAATATTAAAGAACCAAAGATATACCTATACGAAAGTACTATCTTTATTTGAATAATCAAAAGTGAGTTTGATTATCGACACCTTATTCTTTAATAAAATAAAGAATATATCTCAGCAAATAATCGGAGTCATAGATCCTCAAATGAATATTCAAATAATATTCAATAAATAAAATAAGCTGAGTCATAAGCCCTCGAATGAATATTCGAAATAATATTCAATAATAAAATAAATGAGTCATAAGTCCTCGGATGAATATTCGAAATAATATTCAATAATAAAATAAAGGAGTCATAAGTCCTCGGATGAATATTCGAAATAATATTCAATAATAAAATAAAGGAGTCATAAGTCCTCGGATGAATATTCGAAATAATATTCAATAATAAAATAAAGGAGTCATAAGTCCTCGGATGAATATTCGAAATAATAATCAATAATAAAATAAAGGAGTCATAAGTCCTCGGATGAATATTCGAAATAATATTCAATAATAAAATAAAGGAGTCATAAGTCCTCGGATGAATATTCGAAATAATATTCAATAATAAAATAAAGTTATCGAATAAACCTTATTCGATTAATAGTTTTGAAAACTATAACCATATATATATATAAATATATATATATATATAAAATCTACTCGGGATCCTCGACTCCCGGTTTTAGAAAATGTTTTCACCTTTGGGTCCCTATACTAAGGGTATATGCAAATTACTGCTATTCTCTAGCATAGGTATTATCAACTGAACCAACAGATATATATGGCAAGAATACGAAACAGGCATGCATATATATACCATATCAACATGCTTCAATATATCGCAACATTTGCTAATTAACCAACATGCATCTATCACAAGATAATGCATATACATATATACATCACAACAACAGTATAACGGGTAGAAAACTTGCCTGAGCGACTGGGGGTTACGAATGGCTCGAGACGAGTCTGGTAACCTATAAACAACAAGTAAGTTGGAATTAAGCCAAAGTCACTTGTAAATCTATGCATTAACCAACTTAGACTCTAACGCTCGCTTTGCGCTTACTGATTCTCTTAAGTCACTCGAGTACCCTCGGCTCCACCATTTTTAATAATTTAACCATTACGAGTTTTAAGGCGATTCCTTCGCGAGTGTCTTACCAACTGCCTAACACTCTTACCATAATTGTTTCATAGACTAATTAACCCTTTTTGGTCTTTAACCTATGTTTCAAAGTAAGGCGAGGGGAAAAGTTTCGTTCGCGAAACGCCGTTACTTAAAACGGTCGTTTCTCCTAAACCGTACATCGGAATCAAACGAACTACATATCAAAACGAAGCTCGTAACATGAACTTTCTAAACATGGCAATGGTCAAAATCTAGCAGGGAGTTCTCGGGTCCTAATGTTATGAACAAAAGCAGTCTAAAGTAAATCGGACATTACGACGGCTATGTTTACGCGATTTCCCAAATTTAAACCATTCCAAATCCACCACAATTCAACCCCAATTCACAACCCAATCAAAACTCCATCCAAACTATATTACAACAGCCCCAAATCAACTCATTATAATCAATTTACTAAATCTTAAAACTTGAATTTAAACTATACTACATTCTTTAACCAAATCATAAGATTTCAACAATCCATTCACCACCATTCCAACCCAACTCTAAACCACAATCACTAAGCTACTCTAATACCATATCAACCAAAATCATTCTAATATACAAAGTAAAGCTAGGGTTTGGAGATGTTATACCTTCCTTGAAGCTTCTTAATCAATGAAAGATCCTTGGAATGCCCATGGAAGCCTTGATCTATGCTTAAGCTACCTTGAACTTTCATAAAAAATCAAGAAAACCAAAGTTATTTCTTGAAGGTTACTATTCACCATCTTCTTCCTTGATTTATAAAAAAAAATTGGCTTGGAATTAGAAGCTTAAACTTATAGGAAGTATGTAACTATCCATGGGGAAGCTTAGATAAATACCTTGCTAAATAGTAAGTGGTGGAGCTTGGATCTTCATTTTGCTAAGAAAAAAGCCGAGAGCTTCATGAAGAAATGGAGGGTTTTGTGTTTTGTTTGATGAAAAATGAAATGTTTTGCTTGGTTGGTTGAATTTTGATTTGTTTTAGGTTAATTACCTAATTAACCTTGACTTTGTATGGTTATCATTCAACCACACTTCCTTCCCTCCTATGTCATGCTTACATCACATTGCTATGTCATCATCCCTTTCTTGCCCTCTTCTCATTGGTTGGATGACATCATCCCCTCTAATCTCTTTGATTAGCTTCTAATTGTTTGCCTAATGACCGCTGATCTGTTATACGGTTCGCTTAACTTTCGTTCTCGTTTCTCGTTTGAGGGATCATACCCGGGATCTTATTACTTGGGTTTCCTTAACCTTTCTCAATACATTATAATCCTTTTATGATCCTTTCTTATAATCCTTTTATTTAAATCCTTTTTATCCTGTTACCTTATACTCAATTCTTTCCGTATCTAGTGGATTCCTGGAAAAAATCAAAGTATTCGGAATTGGATTCTGACGATCTTTACATACACTTATATACCATATAGAGTACTAATAAAATCTCAGAATATCCATAACAGAATCCCTACATAGTGGGGCATGAAAAGTTTTCTCATTCAGCAAAAACACTATTCATAAGGGTTTAAAAAATTTCCAAAAATTGGGGTTATTACATATAGTTAATATTAAAAATGCAGAGACTCGTTCATATCAGAGAAATGACTATTATACAAAATAAGAAATGCAGAGACTTGTTCATATCTGAAACTTGTTCAAATGCAGCCCCAAACCCCCCCCCCCCCAAATATACTAATATGTATGAACAACCCCCAGAAAACACATAATTAAAAACAAAACAGAAACATTTACATTTACATCAATGTACCTAAAACATTGATTTACATCAGTGTACCTAAAACATTGATTTATATTTATATTTACATGATATCAACAAAAACATTGATTTACATTAATGTGCCTAAAATATTTAACATGACATAAAATTTCCAAAAACGGGACATAAAACCCCCAAAAAGAAACAAACATAAAACCCCCCAAAAACGTAAAACATTTGCATGCACAATGAAAATAAACATGATATAAAAGGTAAAAATGAGGGAGATAAACCGTAAAGAAGAATATACCTCCAGATGCTCTTCAATGTTCCAAAACCTCAATGTTCCAAAACCTCAATGCTCCAACCTCCAGATGCTCCAAAGCGTCTACCTCCAGATGCTCCAACCTCCAGATACTCAATCTCTAATTTGAAACTCCAAATCTTGAATTAGAATTGGGGCTAAAATTAGGGTTTCGGCGAAAAGAGAGAAGAGATGGTGAGAAGATGAGAGATGAGATGAGAGGTAAGAAGACTAAGAGAGAAGTAGGGGAGAGATGAGAGAGAATGAGAGGTGAGAGAGACGAGAGAGACGAGAGAGATGAGGGTCGGGGGAGAGATGAGGGTCGCGGGAGTTATTTTGGAAAAGGGGGGAATAAGGTTATTGAAATTTTTGTTAAAATTAAAGGGGGAAAGTGTACTGAAATCGGGGGGAAAAAAGACAAGTAATTTTTATTTTTTTTAAAAAGGTCATAGACAACGGTTAACAAAATCAACCGATATCAAAGTTAAAAGCATATTTGCGGCCTTTTTAATTTCTGAACATAGACAACGGCTACTAAGTGAAACCGATGTCAGTATTTGTATTCAACATCGCTTTTTACAAAACCGATGTTAAACTGTATTTTAACATCGGGTTCATTACATGCCGATGTATAAGCACCGATGTCGTATCTACTATTTCCAATAGTGATGACTATTGTTTCAGTAAGCATCTCTATGTCTTCTGTCTGCTCTTAATTTCTTCCTTGTCAGGCTTTTTTCTCATGTCCTCTTTGAATTTAGTACTTTCTAATGTAAGCAATTTAATCATCAAAAAATATGTGCAGTAGTATATTTTTGTTTTTTAAATACAAATTCATACTTAAAACACTTCGTCAATAAAAATAAAAATATAGTGGGTTTGCATTACTAATTATTTAATTTACAATGGTTTAGATCGAGAAAAGATATTATCAAGAATCATTATTTTAGATCAAACCATTGTAAACAAGGGTTAAATAGACTGACTGAATTCTGTACTACATGGAAGTATCAGAAATAATAAGAGCACTTAAATGGTGGAGCAAATTCTCAGTGAACTTCAAAACAATCAATGGCACTACCATTTTCATGAAGTGTTCATGTGCCTTACCAATTGTAACCTCATTACACTTTTTTGTACAAGTGCAAGAGATTAGTAGGCTTAACACATAAATGAAAGCTTCATGTCCAAGGCTAAAGAATATCCGAAAATGCTAGACATGTGTATCAAATACATATCTCTTGTGTATCAATGCAGAATTATGAATTTAAGAAAGCTGATAAGGGCTAATAATCGAGATTATCCCCATATTCGCTTGAGGTTCAAGTGCATGCCTCTTGCGTATTAGATACAATTTTCATCTAAAACATATATATAAAAATTGGTAACTTAAATTCAAAGCATATCTCAACGTTATAGTCACAAAATATCCGCAAACAATATTATGAATAAGACCAGAGCAAACCAGAGGAGACTAAAGAAAACAAAATTTTTAGGTAGGCTTGATATCTTTAAACATCGAGGACCAAATTGAGGCAAGTTCATCACGACTCACAGTTTCCTTGTTTGTGTAGTGGCTCTGAGATTTCTTGTTTGTGTAGTGACTCTCAACCTTAGGACTGAAACTCCAGTTAATCCCAACTTCCGATTCATCCAAGGCCTTCTCGTGCAGCGGAGTCTCTCTGTATGTCCCATACTGATACCCGCAAAGTGGTGATGGAGAATTCCAACTTGTAGACATCAGTTTTTCCGGCATCTTCATATCCACAGGCCCTGATTTACTAACACTCCTATTATTTTTCATAACACATGTCTCTCGTTTCGTTCTTTCCATTGGCCCTGATTTCATAATTCGCCTCTTGTTATTATACGCCAGTGTCTCTTTCTTCTTCCATTGTGATGTCCAAGGCCTTAAGTGCTCCATCAGCGTGATCCCCGGGCTAGTCCAATATTTACGCAACAATCTCTTTGTTTTTTTGATAGCTAAGGCAATGTTGAATCTTATGCTGTCTTTATTTACTTTCTTATCACAAAGTTTAAGTATTTCGAGACGGTGTCTGGTTACAGAGACGCCTAAACTCTGAAGAAACTCGTGATCGAATCGTAAAATATCCTCTTCTTGGAGGTGGCTGTTGGTGAATATGCGGCCGTATTTGTACGTCAGTAACGGGTCTAGCCCGGCTTTTGATAGCCATGAGTACCAGTCCATTGATATGTGGTTTGCGGGTGACAAGTGAGCAGCAATACAGATATCCTAGTGGCGGAACCCAGAATTTTAAAAAACAACGCTAAAACATCAATGGAGCAGAGGGGGCAAGTAAAAAAACTTTGACAACGAAGTTATATATGAATGGGGGGCAGGTTATTGTTGATATATTTATGCATGCGAACATGCCATATTTAAATTACTCGGTAACCGTCGTCAAATTAGTTGTTGAGATTGTACAGTCTAAAGTTTTTAAATTTTTAATATTCGGTTATTATTGCAAGTTTCATGGAATTGTACCTATTATTTATGGGCAATTGGAGACAATCGTCGTAATCAACTTTGATTACGAAAATCATGCATTCCTCATAAGAAAATTCAAGTTACAATCAAGACATTAGACCAATATTTTGTTACTAAATATACTATACGTAATTCTACTAATTATTTTTATGTAAAATATCTTCTTACAAATAGGTTGATATGTTTTTTTTTTGAAAAAAAACAAAATTAATTCAATAATGAAAAATCATACAGCATCTACAAGAACAATCGAGTCGAACAAACATAAAACATATCATATCGCTGATTAATTTAGTCTTTATGAAGACACAATCAAGCGATTTGTTGAAATTGATATATACACATGTATCGCCTTCACCAAAACCAGTTTGAGCTATCGATCGTAATTGCAATCTCATATAAATCTTTATCACTGAATCAAACCTTTGAAAAACCTGCAGATCTAACGTTCTAGACATCAAATCACACCAAAACACACCAAAAAACACACCAAGCTCTCACAAGGAGAGAATAAACAAAACCCAAATAAATTGGGAACAAATCTCACCCAACAAAGATTTTATCAAACAAAAATACAATCTTGAACGATAAAAATCCTTACCCGGGGAGAAGTATTATTGAAAAACACGACCAAAGCAAGGAAAATAGATGATTTCGGGCTTTCCACTAGTGAAAACCGATGGAAGCCCCGAACGGCGGCTAGAAAAAAAGAGAGACTGAGAGAGCTTTTTTTAGGGTTGGAGGAGGCTAGCATGTAAGTTTTGTTTGTTATATTTATTATTTCATTACATTTAAAAATCATATTTATATATTGCAATTACGTTTGTGATGCAACTTTCCTATTATCCACTCGGTATTGCTCAACAACCATCAATAATTAGGCCTGGAGAATTCGACCCGGAGGAAAATTATTTTCCCACTTTTTTTCAAACTTTTCCAACTTTTTTCGGATTTAAAAATCGAATAAAACAGTTTATATAAAAAAAATTTAATATATTTTTTATAAATGAAACCAAACTAATAATATGTACCACATGCATTTGTGTTGCCCAGTAAAATAATTGTTTAAGGGGGTTGGATACAATTACTAAACAAATCGATTTATCACAGAAGTAAAGTAAGCACAGATGAATCAAATAATAGTTTATATTGATTTTTAATAAAGTGTTACAAAAATCTCTTAAGAACAATATTTTTAAGAGCTGATAGGTTAGAGAATACTCGAGTTGTACATACACAAAGTGATAATCTAATCTGTTTTTATATACTACAGAGGTACAATGAAACTATATCAATTACAAAATATTTTGCAGTATAACTCATCTACTTTCTATACATATCTAAATTAACTACGATTCTATAAATCAGCACATTAGGATTTATCTCGCAGCTCTGACTTGTCACTCAAGACATCTTCAAGGATAAGCTGATCAACGGATATTCATATGTAAGCATCAACTGATGACTGAATAGATTGTCAACGGATGATAATGAAGCTTTCAACGAATAATCATATCCTGACGGTTGATCATATCCTGATTGTTAGAAAGATCATGATTCTTAACATAGCCAATTTTCAACAATCTCCCCCAATTTATGCTTTGCAGAATAAGCATAACTTCTAATAGAATTGTCTACTGCCAAAAACCAGAGAGTCAAAATATAGAGTGTAAAGCATACTTTGTTTCAGACTTTGATCTTCATATTTCTTGATAAACTCTGCAATATCTCTGAACAAAAGGTTTAACTCTGTCATCAATCTTTTTCAACAAAATCTCTTCTAGCTTGATCTTCAAATTCTTCTCATACTCAGTTTCAACAGATAGCTAATAGGTAGCAGATCTTAGATTTCAGATCGGAGTTCTTTCTATCATCATTTTCTAGTGACGCATAACAAGTTCGTATACCATCAGGATTCATGATTATATGCCTCTGGGTAAGAATATTTTCAATAACAGTTCATCCCATCTTCATATTGACTTCTTACCCTTTGAAATTTATGTATGTATGAATGTATGATCCAAAGCAATGTGAATCATTATCCAACATCCTTTTTCTGATATTGGCAAAAATCATATTTGACCATTCTCTTGAAGCTTCATCTTCAACTCTTAGCAAATAGTGTATATATATATATATTTCAGTTCCTTTGTTGACATGATCAATAGTTCATCAAGTGAGAGAACTTGGACTTGATCATTTTGTAATAAGAGTAAGATATATTGCTTGGGTTCAGAACCATCATGTTTGTCAAGTATAATCTTCACAGCTTCAAGTATGTTCAAGTGATCAGCAGTAACTTCCTCTCCAATATATCCTGAGGTGGTATAACCCTCCTGTTGACCAGGACTATCAGCAAGAGTGAGGTTTAACAACTTTAGATTGACAAGTTGAGCTTCATGATGTCCTATTCTAGCTCTTGTAAATGGTTCATCCAACTTGAGATTCTTGGCTTGTACCAACTAAGACTTTTTATCTCCCATGGTATTAGAACCAGGTAAACCATCCACCCTTATACCTCCAGGAATAAAGCTCATTTCATTACTACAAATAAGATCATTAACTTTTCTCTATTTGTATTTGTTCTTGATCTTTGGAAACACTTGAGCTTTCCTCTCTGCTATTTTATATGACATTTTCATATATGTACTCCTCTGTCTATTCCATTCAGATCTTCTAAGCATGTTTCTGTATGCTTGATCTGCTCTGTCAACAGCAATTCTGATTTTTTTCCCTTCTTGAGCCTTTTTTTCTCTGTCAAAAACATTTCTTCTTCCTTAAAGTTTTCAGCATTAACAGCTTCAACGTATGCAGAAAAAATCTGTAGATTCATCTGAAATAGAATTTCTTCTTCTTCAGTTTTAACAGAATCAGGGATAATTATCACTCTGTCAGTATCAGGAACAGAATCAGAATTTGTATCTTTGTTGTCAAAAATTGAACTTGGAGTAACAAGAGTGAGCTTCTATCTTTGATCCATCTTTGGAGACTTGAGTTGACTGCGTAGTTTGATTTTGAATTCGAGATCTAGTTGGAACTACTATAGCATTAGAGGTCTTCTTTGCTTGCTTATCACCATCATCATCAGGATTGGCATTTTTCCTCAAAACTGATTTAGTTTGACATTTTGTCTTTGGTACTATCTCCCCCTTTTTGGCATTTAGACTTTGTAGAAGAGAGATAATAGCATCCAATTTAGAATTTGTAGCATATTGACCAGTTTCCAATGCTGTCAGTTATTCTGACATTTGATCATGTTTAGCTTCTATGCTGAACATCCTATTTATCAAGCCATTGTGCTTGTCTATACCTTTAATAGTCACAGAAAGGTCAACAAGCTCTTCTCTAAGATCAACATTATCTTGCTTGAGTGCAGAGATAGAAGAATGTAGGACTTTGACTAGTACTGTTGTGGTCTTAATAGAGGCCTTTATGTCTGAATTAGAAACCAAATGAACAGCATGATCAATTATTGATTGTTTAGCTTCCAAAGAAATATTCCCACTTGGTAACCTCCAAGAATGATTCCATTCATGAGTTCCGTGAGTGTTAAGGCGAAAACACGCACTAATATTCACGCAAGTATACGCGTTCGCAAGTAATATAGAATACTTTCTAGTTCGTTCCCTCAGAGACTCAGACTAAATTATTGTCTAATTAAACTCACTCACCAATGTATGATTACTTCTCAATGTTAAGATACTAACACTTAAAATTGTTGATTAAATATTAACTATAATTAACTACTTAATTAATCACTTAACTAACACTTCAATTTATCAATAATAAAACACTCATGAGATCACAACTTCATTATTACTTCCTTCTCTAGCCATTGTTATTAACTTTAGCATGTGACAATGATGATATTAATCGAATAACACGAAACTGATAAAAGCCAACTTTCATTGTACTAATACCATTCTACCAAGCATCCACAATTAAGATAGAAGTTGAATAGTCATCAATTATGTTGAGTTCCCATATGTCTACAGAAATTGACAACACAACGATTTAAGCACAAGTTATTCCTTTTGATTACATAGGGCAAATAAAACTGTTAGAGTTACCCACTAATCATGCACAACGTACATGAACCTATGCTAGCATGGCAAGTTCTAAATCTCAAGATCCACCGTCGTTTCACAAGAGATTAACACCCTATCTTATATGTTAGCGACGCACATAAGACGAATACGCACAACCAATACTAGATATCATACAATCATCACACACTAAAGTATTAAACAATTAACTAAAGAATTCCATAATAAATCCGTTGCAACCCCATGATCACGATTAGCCCATAATAGCACTTATCGTCATCATGGGTTCATATGAAATCATGATAAACAAACACAAGAAAATAATAACTAAACTAATTATATTAAAACAGAGTACGTCACAAGAGTAAATAAGTTCAAAGCAAGAAAATTAGCATCCAACGTTACAACGAAACAAGAATCACAAGAAAATATGCTTCCTCTTCGTTGCGGTGTGCTAAATCGGTCTTCTTCCTTATCTCCTTCGCTCCTTGCGTAAAAACACAATCTTCTTCAATCCACCACTTGTGAAAACGTCTCAAATCTACTTATATAATAGTCCCATAAAACTCAGATTACATAGAAGTGGAAACCAAACAGAAGTAGAAGTCTTAAAATAATTGTTTTTTTTCCCGACCCTGCGCGGCCGCTCAACATAGCTGAGCGGGCGCTCAGCTTGCTGCGCGACCGCTCAGCAATGCTGAGTGGGCGCTCAGACCTCTACTGGAAAAATTCTGATTTCGCTCCGTTTCTTCGCCGTAATCTGCCCGTTTCTTCCCTCTCGCAATTGTGAACACATGCCAAGGCTTATTCTTGATGATTCCTCCCCCGAAATGCAACTAAACCCCTGAAATGCATAAACACTAGAAAAACGCATCAAATACACAAATACTTGATTTCAAAACACCAATTTAAGCCATTTTAAGACGCTCTAAGTGGTATAAAATGCCACTTATCACACCCCCAAACTTAAATCGATGCTTGTCCTCAAGCGTCACAGACTCAAAAAACAAATAAAAACATGCATGAATGCAATCTATATGAAAATGCAGCGATCCCCCTTACTACAATTAATCAACCAAATTGCCACATCCCAACGAATGCAGTTAGACAACTAAAGATCAATAAACTCATGCAAACGGACATACAACCAAAAACGTGGTGTGTGCAAATGCTTAACAGATATGCTTCGAAACTAGACCAATTACTATGACTAGACTATCCTCAAGGCAATCCTACGATTATACAAAGAATAAAAAATTCTAGGCACAAAGTGATATACAACACTACAAGAACTCTGGAGCTTACTACGGAATCGTGCTTTTTATTTACAACTCAAATGCTTATTTGACCGTGCAATGAGTGAGGTCCACAAAAGACTTATACAATGGTATCCATGTAACGAGCGTTAGGTTAGCGGATCCCAGACTCTAAAGGCCTTAGGTCACTAGGCACAAAGTCCCCTAAGAACTTAATAACTCGAATACCAAAGAGCCCACTCTTGATCAATTATGCAAAAATAATTTTTTTTTTTTATACTTCTGAGCAAGTGCGTTTCGCTACATCTTCCTCAACCCTAGACTACTCGCACCATATGCGAGCCGGCTACTAGCCATTTGACGCCTAGCCACAACTAGCAACAACTTCCATATTTTTTTCTCCAAAATTTTTTCTTTTTCATGTCTTTATCACTAAGAACCTATAATCGAATTCTAAGCATAATAAGTAGATTGACCTTGAAAACAACCAAATCATAACAATAATCTAGCCCTTACGCATTCTCTAAGACTTAGTGGACTTACAATTGTTTCTAGCATGCATATCAACCTACACAACTTAATATCACTTTAATGCTATCACTACACTCGCATCAATATCACAATTCAGTCGATAAATCATTGCAAAAGGGATCATGGTAAATGCATGAGCTACATGACATTCATAAAAAAAAACTATATGGCATAAATTATGCAACTATATGAACTAAACTATCATGAATATGCAACTAAATGACACACACACAATATTCCTTAACTACCACCCCCAAACTAAAAATCTTCACTGTCCTCAGTGAAAGTAGTAGAAAGGAACACAGAGTATACCTACTCGGAGTCATCATCATCATCACCCTCAGTGGGTGGAGTATCAGGCGGCGGGTATGCAGAGTCCTCACCAAAAACTGGCCACTGGATATCAGCTCCAAGGCCTCTAAAAGCAGTCCCTAACGCAAGGGTGAGCTCCTGAGCAAACCTGCTCTGCGTCTCATACATGGCATCCATCCGCCGTGAAAGCCTCCTATATTGGGCATCAACCATCCCAGCACCCTCCTGAGCTCTCGAAGAACCAGCCTCATCACGCCCTGGCCTAGCCATAGTAGCACCTCGTGCTGGACGCCCTCCTGGAAGACGATAACCCAGCCCATGCTCCTCAGGCTCACCACCGGTCCACTCCTGCATCCCATTCAGAGTGTTAGAATCAATCGGAGCTGCTGGCAACTGCAACTGCTCATGAGCCGGCCAGTTCACCCCCACTGCTCGGCATAGCTTCGTAACCGTAGATGCATAAGGGATGTTCATATGCTTCGCTCCCCTCAAAAACTTCAGAATTCCTTGGTAGATAAACTCACCAAGGTCCACATAGTATTCCTCATTCAGAATTCCCCACAACAACTGTGCTCTCTCAACTGTGACCTCGTGTGCATGCGAAGAAGGCAAAATATTAGCACAAATAAATGCATTCCATGCACGGGCATACCTATTCATGGCGATCACCGGAAAGTGACGATACTCATTAGTGCCGGTCCTGCAGGTCCAAACTGTGCCCGGTCGACAGAGAGTCGCACAAATCAAATCCAAGTCAAATCCTCAGCAGTCTTTTCATTCCAGTTCTCCTCCTCGGGCTTCCTCTCTCGCTATCCAATCACACGGCGAATCGCCGCAGGATGATAATCAACCGTCATCCCACGGACCACAGAAAACCCATTCTTTTCGGCCTTCGCGTTCGCGTAGAACTCGCGAACAACGCTCATCGGTACTGCTTCGGGTGACTCACAAAAAGCTATCCACCCCTTCTCTGCAATCATGGGCAGCAACTCACCATCCCTCCCCGATGGTAAAAATCCCCTCTCCTTCAGAATCGGCTTCCCCAACAGCCTAGTGTACTCCTCCTCCGCAGCTCTGTCAGTTAACCGAGGTCTTGCAGCAGTACCCCTCGATGAATCAGCAGTAGGAACTGTGCTGCTGCTGTCAATAGTGCATGCTCTCTTGGGTGCCATTGATTCGTGAATAAAAGTGTGTAAGAACTGATTTTTGATGTTTGTGAGAGGGTTTAAATGTAGGAAGTTTTGTGGGAGTTATGTAGGATAGGTGTATGTATATATAGGGTGTGGATTAGGTTAGGGTTTGGGAATTAAGAAGTAAAATGATGGGGTAGTGGGGACAATTCGTGGGTTTATGGGCTAAAACTGTTTTTGTGTTTTTTTTTCTTTTTTTTTTCTGAACTGAAAAAAAAAATTCTGGTACTCGACCCATGAGCGGTCGCTCAGCAAAACTGAGCGGGCGCTCAGCTTGCTGCGCGGTCGCTCAGCAAAGCTGAGCGGGCGCTCAGCTTATTGCGCGGTCACTCAGCAAAGCTGAGCGGGCGCTCAGGGGGTCACTGGAATTTTTTTTTTCAGCCCCTGTTTTCTGATTTTTTTATGTTTTTGGATAGGTTATTAACTTCTAAGGGTTCTTGTAACAACAATTCATGGGTTGCCTCCCACGCAGCGCTTCTTTTTCGTCATTAGCTTGACGTTTCGTACCCTTCTCAAGTAGTCAACAAAATGGCACTAACCACTTCTCGGTTTGCCATGTCCCCATAGTAGTGCTTCAACCGCTGACCGTTAACCTTGAATGCTTGGTCCGGATCATTCTCAAAAATTTCCACCGCTCCATGTGAAAACACAGTTTTGACAATAAAAGGTCCAGACCACCTTGATTTCAACTTCCCAGGAAAAAGTCGGAGCCGAGAGTTGAATAAGAGAACTTGTTGCCCTGGCACAAATAACTTTGGATGTAGCTTCCTATCGTGCCACCTCTTCACCTTTTCCTTATACATTTTGTTATTTTCGTACGCTTGAAGTCGAAATTCATCAAGTTCATTAAGCTGAAGCATTCTTTTCTTACTAGCTGCATCTAAATCCAGGTTCAACTTCTTCAATGCCCGGTAGGCCTTATGCTCAAGCTCCGCAGGTAGATGACATCCCTTACCGTACACCAACTGAAATGGTGACATCCCAAGTGGAGTTTTGTATGCTATTCTGTAAGCCCAAACAGCTTCATCGAGCTTTAAAGACCAATCCTTCCTTGACGGACAAACAACCTTCTCTAGAATGCGCTTTATCTCTCTGTTAGACACTTCCGCTTGACCATTTGTTTGCGGATGATAGGCAGTAGCTACTCGATGATTCACATTATAATGCTGCATCATAGAAGTGAACTTACGGTTGCAAAAATGCGATCTTTCATCACTTATGATTACCCGAGGTGTGCCAAACCTTGTGAAAATTTGCTTATGAAGAAAATTTAGCACTGCCTTTGAATTATTTGTCGGTAAAGCTTTAACTTCGACCCATTTTGAGACATAATCGACTGCCAGCAAGATGTACTGATTATTGCAAGACGAGATAAAAGGCCCCATGAAATCGATTCCCCACACATCAAAGGCCTCGACTTCAAGCATCACATTTAATGGCATCTCATCCTTCCTTGACAAATTTCCCACTATTTGGCAACGATCACACCTTAAAACAAACTGATGAGCATCCTTGAACAAAGTAGGCCAGAAAAAACCTGCTTGCAGAATACGAGCTGTCGTCTTCTCACCACCATAGTGTCCACCATAAACCGTGGAATGGCAGTCTCGTAATATCCCCTCCGTCTCACAGAACGGGATACATCTCCTGATGATCTGGTCAGCTCCCTGTCTAAACAAATATGGTTCATCCCACATATACCACTTCACCTCATGCAGAAACTTCTTCTTTTGAGCGGATGTCAAATTAGGAGGCATTATATTGCTGACGAGATAGTTTACAATATCTGCAAACCATGGTTCTTCCTCCTGCATTACAAACAACTGCTCATCCGGAAAAGATTCATTGATTAACGTTCTATCTTGTGAAGTAGAATCGGGATTCTCCAACCTAGAGAGATGGTCAGCTACTTGATTCTCAGTACCTTTTCTATCTTTGATCTCTAACTCAAATTCCTGAAGTAAAAGCGCCCAACGAATGAGTCTCGGCTTCGAATCCTTCTTGGAAACCAGATAGCGAATAGCTGCATGATCAGTGAATACTGTTACTTTCGTACCAAGCAGATAAGATCGAAATTTCTCAAAAGCAAAGACTATAGCCAAAAGCTCCTTCTCAGTAGTGGTGTAGTTCAATTGGGCACCATTTAAAGTCTTACTCGCATAGTAGACCACATGGAAGAGATTTTTCTTGCGCTGTCCCAGAACTGCACCTACCGCATAATCACTCGCATCACACATCATCTCAAACGGTTTTGTCCAATCTGGTGCTGTAATAACTGGTGCAGTGATCAAAATCTTCTTGAGAGTCTCGAATGCTGCCAAACATTCATCATCAAATTTGAAAGGTACATCTTTCTCAAGCAAATTGCACAACGGCTTAGATATCTTTGAAAAGTCCTTGATGAATCGCCGATAAAAACCCGCATGACCAAGAAAACTACGGATTCCTTTCACAGAATTAGGTGGGGGAAGATTTTCAATGACTCCCACCTTGGCCTTGTCCATCTCCAGACCCTTGCTAGAGACCTTGTGCCCAAGGATAATGCCTTCACGCACCATAAAATGACATTTCTCCCAATTGAGCACCAAATTAGTTTCCACGCATCTTTTGAGTACGGCGCGCAGATTATTCAAACATTCATCATATGAGTGTCCAAAGACGGAGAAGTCATCCATGAACACTTCGATGTTATTTCCAATCATGTCAGAGAATATAGCCATCATACATCTCTGAAAGGTGGCCGGGGCGCCACATAACCCAAACGAAACTCTTCGAAAAGCAAGCGTGCCAAATGGACAAGTGAAGGTAGTCTTTTCCTGATCCTCTGGTGCAATACAAATCTGATTATACCCGGAATAACCATCCAGAAGACAAAAATACTCATGACCCGCCAATCTGTCAAGCATCTGATCAATAAATGGAAGAGGGAAGTGATCCTTCCTTGTGGCTTTGTTCAATTTTCTATAATCCATGCATACTCTCCATCCTGTAACTGTTCGAGTAGGGATGAGCTCATTCTTTTCATTTGCGACCACAGTGATACCTCCCTTCTTAGGTACACATTGTACAGGGCTCACCCACGAGCTGTCAGAAATAGGATAAATGATGCCTGCATCTAGCCATTTCAGAATTTCTTTCTTCACCACCTCCTTCATGATGGGATTCAGTCTTCGCTACTGTTCCACAATTGGCTTACTACCTTCCTCTAGCAGAATTTTATGCATACAATATGAAGGACTTATCCCCTTGATGTCTGCTATGCTCCATCCTATAGCTGATTTGAATTCTCTCAAAATCCTTAAGAGCTTGTCTTCCTCACTACCTGAAAGGTCAGATGAAATAATAACAGGTAACGTAGATGAATCACCTAAAAAAGCATACCTCAAGTGCTCAGGTAATGGCTTGAGCTCCAAGGTAGGTGCTTCCTCTATTGATGGTTTGAGCTTCCCTTCAGCATTCTTAAGGTCAGAAGTACCAAGAGATTCAAATGGTATGTCCAGCTTTCGCTTCCAGGGAGAAGCGTTCAGATATTGTAATTGCTCATTGCTATCTTCATCATCGCTGTCAAAATCCCCCACTAAGGCCTTTTCCAATACATCAGACATTAGCATGTGATCGAGTTCCGAAGTAATCGCAGAATCAATCACATCCAATTTTAAGCACTCCTCATCTTCTGTAGGGAATTTCATTGCCTTGAATACGTTGAAGGTCACATCCCGATCTTGGACCCGCATAGTAAGTTCCCCTTTTTGCACATCTATCAAGGTACGACCAGTAGCCAAGAAAGGCCTTCCCAAGATTATGGGAATCTTCTTATCTTCCTCAAAATCCAGAATAACAAAATCTGCTGGAAAGAAGAGCTTATCCACCTTGACGAGCACATCCTCAACTATGCCCCTTGGGTAAGTAATGGAACGGTCAGCCAATTGTAGCGACATGTATGTGGGTTTTGGATCAGGCAGATCCAGCTTTTTAAAGATAGAAAACGACATCAGATTAATGCTTGCTCCCAAATCACAAAGGCACTTGTCAAAATTCAGATTGCCAATGGTGCAAGGAATGGTGAAGCTTCCTGGATCTTTCAGTTTTGGTGGTAACTTTTGCTGCAGAACAGCGCTGCATTCTTCCGTGAGAGCAACGGTTTCATGGTCATCCAGTTTCACCTTCCTTGAAAGAATAGTCTTCATAAACTTCGCATAACTGGGCATTTGTTCCAGAGCCTCAGCGAAAGGTATATTGATGTGAAGTTTCTTGAACACCTCCAGAAACTTCCCGAACTGTCTATCCAGCTTTTGTTGCTGCAATCTCTTAGGAAAAGGTGGTGGAGGATAGAGCTGTTTCTCCCCTGTATTAGCCTCAGGCAGAGTGTGTTCAACAGTAGTCTTCCTTGGTTCCGCCGCTTTCTCCTTTTGCTTAGATTCTTCACCTCTAATTTCAGCTTCTACTTCTTTTGCCTTTTCAGCATCAGCTACTTTTCCAGACCTTAAGGTAATAGCCTTGACTTGCTCTTTAGCTTCCTTCCTTCCTGGTACTTCCGTGTCACTGGGAAGAGTGCCAGGTTGATGATTGAGCACTGCATTGGCTAATTGACCGATTTGATTTTCCAAGGTCTTGATAGAAACCGCCTGACTCTTGCACAACAGCTTAAGTTCCTCAAAATCAGCACTAGTAGGTGCAGCTGCACTTCCCTGTTGAGGATATGATTGCCTTGTAGCATACTGCTGTGGTTGCTGGAATCCAGGTGGGTTAAACTGTTTACTCACTCCTTGCTGATATGGTGGCTGAATAGCATTCTGATTATTCCCTCAGCTGAAATTTGGATGATTTCTGTTATTAGGATGATAGGTCGCTGGCACAGGCTGCTGTTGTCGCTGATAATTATTCACATACTGAACAGATTCGTTGACAAGAGAAAACTGATCCATAGCATGAGAACCTGCACAAAGCTCACAAACCATAGCTATTTGATTAACTCCATACATAGCCAGAGAATCAACCTTCATTGATAGCGCTTGGAGCTGGGCTGCAATAGCGGTGGCTGCATCAACTTCCAGAATACCTGCTACCTTGCCTGACGTCATCCTCTGAGTTGGGTTTCGATGCTCATTTGCAGCCATCGTCTCTATAAGATTATACGCCTCAATATAGCTTTTAGCCCATAAGGTGCCTCCAACTGCTGCATCGAGCATGGGCCGAGATTGGGCCCCCAAACCATTATAGAAACCAGTGATCACCATCCAATCTGGCATTCCATGATGTGGACATTTTCTCAACATTTCCTTGTAGCGTTCCCAAGCCTCGCACATAGATTCTGTAGGTTGCTGCGCAAACTGAGTAAGAGCACTCCTCATAGCAGCAGTCTTTGCCATCGGATAAAACTTCACCAGAAACTTTTGCGCAAGATCTTGCCACGTAGTGATGGACCCAGCTGGTTCAGAATGTAACCAGTCCTTAGTCTTGTCCCTCAGTGAGAATGGGAAAAGCCTCAACTTGATAGCCTCATCAGTCACGCCATTATACTTAAAAGTGCTGCAGATCTCGACAAAATTCCTTATGTGCATGTTGGGGTCTTCAGTTGCCGCTCCTCCAAAAGAAACAGAATTCTGCACCATCTGAATAGTGCCCGGCTTGATTTCAAAGGTGTTAGCTTGAATAGCCGGATGAAGGATGCTTGACTGAATGTCATCAATTTTAGGCCGAGAAAAATCCATAAGAGCTGGATCAGCTTGAACAATACGATCTCCCATATTTACTGGTTCTTTCTGCTCAATTCCTGAATCCGAATCCTCAAAATCTAACTTCTCCGGAATATCAAGAACTTCGTCTGTCTCCTCAGCTGTATCTAAAGTCCTCTTGCGAGCACGAGAACGAGTTTGCATAAACGCTTGCTAAAGTACCTGAAACACAACCGGAAAAAATAAGTAACTACTACGTCCTAATCACTGAGTCCTAATGACCAATGATGGTAAGTACATAAACTAAACAAATACGCCGAGTCCCCGGCAGCGGCGCCAAAAACTTGTTAAGGCGAAAACACGCACTAATATTCACGCAAGTATACGCGTTCGCAAGTAATATAGAATACTTTCTAGTTCGTTCCCTCAGAGACTCAGACTAAATTATTGTCTAATTAAACTCACTCACCAATGTATGATTACTTCTCAATGTTAAGATACTAACACTTAAAATTGTTGATTAAATATTAACTATAATTAACTACTTAATTAATCACTTAACTAACACTTCAATTTATCAATAATAAAACACTCATGAGATCACAACTTCATTATTACTTCCTTCTCTAGCCATTGTTATTACCTTTAGCATGTGACAGTGATGATATTAATCGAATAACACGAAACTGATAAAAGCCAACTTTCATTGTACTAATACCATTCTACCAAGCATCCACAATTAAGATAGAAGTTGAATAGTCATCAATTATGTTGAGTTCCCATATGTCTACAGAAATTGACAACACAACGATTTAAGCACAAGTTATTCCTTTTGATTACATAGGGCAAATAAAACTGTTAGAGTTACCCACTAATCATGCACAACGTACATGAACCTATGCTAGCATGGCAAGTTCTAAATCTCAAGATCCACCGTCGTTTCACAAGAGATTAACACCCTATCTTATATGTTCGCGACGCACATAAGACGAATACGCACAACCAATACTAGATATCATACAATCATCACACACTAAAGTATTAAACAATTAACTAAAGAATTCCATAATAAATCCGTTGCAACCCCATGATCACGATTAGCCCATAATAGCACTTATCGTCATCATGGGTTCATATGAAATCATGATAAACAAACACAAGAAAATAATAACTAAACTAATTATATTAAAACAGAGTACGTCACAAGAGTAAATAAGTTCAAAGCAAGAAAAATAGCATCCAACGTTACAATGAAACAAGAATCACAAGAAAATATGCTTCCTCTTCGTTGCGGTATGCTAAATCGGTCTTCTTCCTTATCTCCTTCGCTCCTTGCGTAAAAACACAATCTTCTTCAATCCACCACTTATGAAAACGTCTCAAATCTACTTATATAATAGTCCCATAAAACTCAGATTACATAGAAGTGGAAACCAAACAGAAGTAGAAGTCTTAAAATAATTGTTTTTTTTCCCGACCCTGCGCGGCCGCTCAGCATAGCTGAGCGGGCGCTCAGGTTACTGCGCGGCTGCTCAGCAATGCTGAGCGGGCGCTCAGACCTCTACTGGAAAAATTCTGATTTCGCTCCGTTTCTTCGCCGTAATCTGCCCGTTTCTTCCCTCTCGCAATGGTGAACACATGCCAAGGCTTATTCTTGATGATTCCTCCCCCGAAATGTAACTAAAACGCTGAAATGCATAAACACTAGAAAAACGCATCAAATACACAAAATACTTGATTTCAAGACACCAATTTAAGCCATTTTAAGACGCTCTAAGTGGTATAAAATGCCACTTATCAGTGAGCATCAAGAACAGGAGCATGATCAGTGAAGAGCCAAAAGTATATAATTTAGATGCTTCTATTCCAACTTTCAGAGCAACATCATCAGGATTGTCATCATCATCAGAATCTCGAAACTCATCATCATTATCGGAAAATTTCTTGGGAACATCAGGAATAGGGTCAGGAAGTTTGCATTTGAGCTTTAAATTAATATTTGACTTAGAAGGCTTATTTATCTGTGATGAACCTGAAATAAGATAACCAAAACCTAAATCTCTCTGTTCTTTTATCCCACAAGAACAAACTGTTCAAAGTAATGTTCCAGACTTAGTATCATATCCTGACATGGGGTCAATTCCTGACAAGCAGCAACTCTCTGACACATGGTCAATTCCTAATTAAGGTGTTCTTCACTCTACACATCCTGATGTACTGATCACTTCTAAGAACAACACTAGAGCTATCTTGCTACAACCACTAAAAGCAATACGAATGGCTTCTAACACTCAAGGTACAAATCTTTCTACATCTACTTTATTTGATATAATGATTATAAATAGACCTATTAATAGGGATACCTCTTTTATATGACTACAGGCCACTCCTCTTTGCCACCTCTTATTTCTTCTTTTCCTAGTGAGTTGAGCCTTTCTAGTGAGATTATGAGAAAAAATCAAGAGAAAAATAGAATTATTGAGAGACAGTCTCATGTACTGGCAAAAGGAGAGGTAGATAAGAGTAATAAAAGTGAGCAAAATATTACTATTGAAAGTAATATATGTGTGAGAAGTGATGAGATCACTTGACTAGAGTATTTTTCTGTAAACAGTCTCAAGCCTAAGAATAAACTCTGGAAGAAGATCAACAAGATCATGCCTCAAGGAAAAGGTGAAGAAGCTTGGAGTTGAATAAATCTGTTTTAGAAAACATATTCTAAGTCAAGATATCTACAAGTCACAGATCAAGTTATATAGAGAAGTCATTCGAGAACTCCAAAATGACTTATAGAGAAGTCCAAATTGGCTTATAGAGAAGTCCCAGAGATATCAACAAGTCAAATGAAGACATGAAGGTTAAAGATATCGACAAGTCATTTTGCATATAGAGAACTCAGAGATATCGACAAGTCAAAATGAAGATATGAAGATTGGAGATATCGATAAGTCAATTTTATCATTAGAGATCTCAGAGATATCGATAAGTCAAAATGCTTATAGAGATCTCAGAGATATCGACAAGTCATTTCTACATGCAGAGTTTTGGAGAACTCGACAAGCCAAGTTCACTTATAGAGAACCTAGAGACCTCGACAAGTCAAAGACACTTATAGAGAACTAAGAGATCTCGATAAGCCATTATACTTATCAAGATGTCACTACTCTATACAACAAACTGGAGATCTCGATATGAACCTCAAGTACAGAATGCAGACAAGTTAAATACTCAAGATTATCAATCAACAAACGATCTAATCACTTAGATTGAAAACTCTACAAAAGAAGTATGCTGATTTGACTCGAAAGGACAAAGAATATGAAATAGGGGACCTAGTGTTGTTAAAGGTATCCCCTTGGAAACCCTTGGAAAGGATTGATAAGGTTCGGAAAGAAAGGAAAGCTAAGTCCACGATTTGTTGGACCCTTGGATATATTACGATGTATTGGGAAGTTATCAAATGAACTAGCCCTACCCCCGAACCTGCAGCAAGTTCATAACATGTTCCACGTATCAATATTAAGGAAGCATAATCCGAATGTCGGACACATAGGAAAATACGAGCGCATAGACATGCAACCAGAGTTGACCTATATGGAGCAACCAGTAAGGGTTATAGATCGAAAAGGAACAAGTGCTTAGGAGAAGGGTTATCAGACTAGTCAGAGTTTGGTGGTAGAACCAAAATGTAGAAAATTGACTTGAGAGTTAGAAAGTGCAATGCTAAGAAAGTATCCCTATTCATTTTCTATCTGATTCCGGGACGAAATCCTTTTAAGGAGGGGAGACTGTAATAACCCCTATTTTTGGAATTTTTGAAACACTGATGAATAGTAACTTTTTGCTGATGATGCTGATTAAGGAAAATTATCAGACAACACTATAGAGGAGTACTGTTATGGAAATTCTAAGATCGTATTGGTATTCCATAAAGTAAATGAGTGTATGTAAAGGTCGTCAGAATTCGAATCCGGACACTTTGATTTTTTCCCGAAAATCCACCAGATACCGAAAGAATTGAGTATAAGGTAACATGATTAAAAAGATTTAAATTCAAGGATTACAAGAGATGATCGTAAAAGGAATATAAAATATTGAGAAAGGTTTAGGGAAACCCAAGTAATAAGATCCCGGATATGATCCCTCATACGACGAACGAGAACGATAGTTAAGCGAACCGTATAACAGATAAGCGGTCATTAGCCAAGTAATTAAGGGTTAATCAAAGAGGTTTGTGGGTGATGATATCATCACACCACAAAGGGAAGACAAGTGTAAAAAGATGACACAAGCTTGATGACATAAGCATGACAACGGGATTTTATTTTGTTGGTTGATTTTGGACCATGCAAAATTAACCATAGTAAAAAGTTTAAATCATTTGCTAAGACAAAAAGAGGAGCAACCAAGCATTATTTCATAAAACAAAAAGAAGGAGAGTTGACTTTTGCTTCCAAGAACAAAGCTCTCGGCCAAAACAAACCCAGCAACTTCAAACTGCCATATCTCCTTCAATACTCACTTAAATGTTGTGTTCTATAGCTCATTGGAAAGGTATTGAGATGCCCTACAACTCTTGTTTACAAGTCTCATCCAAATAAGTATGGTAAGACCCTAATTTTTACAGTTCTTTCAATCAGACTTTTAGAAACTTCAAAGCCTAACATTGTGTTCTTGATTTCTTTGGAAAGATTAAGCTTGTAGGAAGCTCCCTAAGGCTTCCTAGCAACTTAACACCTCTCAAGGAAGGTATAAACTTTAAACTATAGTCTTTACTTTGATTATTAGTGAGTTTGATGGTTGGTTTTCTAAATGAGAAGCATGATCTTTGATTATTAGTAGTTTGATTTGAATTTGGAGTGATTTGGTGAATGAATCTTGTTATAGTTAATAGAACTTGATTGTGGTTGTTTGAGATGAAGAATCTGGAGAATAAGGACTGGTATAGTATTATTTAGTTGAGGTTTTGATATGTTAATAATTGTAGGTTGTTTGGTGAGGTTTTGGTGTAGTGAGAAACTTGGTAATCGCGTAAATATAGCCGTCGTAAAGCCCAGTTTATTCAACTGCTTGTACTTAGTGTTCGGGACAGAAAGCTCACTGACCAATCTGTAACCTTGCCATATTTAGCTAGATCATGTCGTAAGCTTCGTTTTGGTATGTGGTTCACTTAGATCCGATTTACGGTTTAGGAGAAACGACCGTTTTAAGTTACGGTGTTTTGCGAACGAACCTTTACCCCTCGCTTAACTTTGAAACCTTATTTAAGGCCCTTAAAAGACTAATTGGATTACGAAACAATTATGTAAGATTAACTAGTCAGTTGGTAAAGTTCTCGCGAAAGAGTCACCTTAAAACTCGTAACAATTAATTTATTAAAATTAGTGGAGCTGAGGGTACGCGAGTTATTAATGCAAATCGTTAAGCGTATAAGCGACCGTTAAGGTATGAGTGAGTTTTGACTAGTTTCTTAAGCGACCGTGGTTTAATTCCGACTTATGTTGTTATTCATAGGTTATCGGACCCACTCTAAGCTTAAGTCTATCTGGGAACACTCAGGCACGTTTTCTACCCGTTATACTGTTGTTGTGATGTATATATGTATATACATTATCTTGTGATAAGTGCATGATTGTTATTAACAAATCTTGCGATATATTGGAGCATGCTGATATGGTATATATGCATGTCTGTTTCGTAATCTTGATATCTAATTGTTGATTCAAATGCTTATAAGTTGCATAATACATATGCTAGAGATAAGCAGTAGTTGCATATACCCTTAGTATAGGGGACCCAAAGGTGAACATTTTCTAAACCGGGAGTCGATGTTCCCGAGTATAATATATATATATATATATATATATATATGTATATATATTTAGGGCTGAGTTCTATGGAGTCCACCTTTTTATCGGAGTCCTCGGAGTCCATCTACGTTCTGCAAATAAAATATATTGTAAAACGTGTTATTTTGCAAAACATGTTACACAAATAGCATAACTTCAACAAAATCATGCAAATCTCATATATTTACGGTACAATATGTATGTTCTGCAATATGTTCTGCAACATGAACATTTATGTTCTGCAAACTAAACATGTTTTGTAGAATATATATTTTTGCAATGTTCTGCTTGTAAAATGTATGCAATCTACAAGATTTTTGATAGAATAGTGATGTTTGTCGAAAAATAATATGTTTTGCAATATTTTAAGCTATATTTTACTTGCAGAACATATATGGACTCCGAGGACTCCAATTAAAGGTGGACTCCATAGAACTTTACTCTATATATATATATGTATAGATATAGTTTTCAAAACTATTAATCGAATAAGGTTTATTCGATAACTTTATTTTATTTAATGAATATTATTTTGAATATTCATTCGAGGACTTATGACGCCGCTTATTTTATTAAATAATATTCATTATTTTATTAAAGAATAATGTTTCGATAATCAAACTTATTTTCGATTATTCAAATAAAGATCGTACTTTCGTATAAGTATATCTTTGGTTATTTATTATTCATTTCAAGTATGAGTTTTAAAACTTCTACTTCAATTATTTTTATAAAGATTATCCTTATGGGAATATTATTTAAATAATAATATTCAGATATTCTCCAACATATCGGGACTGATTTATTTTATTAAATCAGCATTACTCCAAAATTCTCAAAAATGTTTTCGAGTCTTCAAAATGATTTTAAAAGTTAGAGCGGATCCCAAAACTCATTTTCAAATTTAAGATCTTCTTTTCGAAGGGGACTTGAATACTCGCTCAAAAATCTAAGGGATCCGGCTCTGTGGTGTATTTTATATTCGCAACATGGTTGATGTTTTGAGAAAACAAATTGATTACTTGCCCAATGTTCGGGAAGTAAGTCCATCTAATTGAGTCGGTATAAGCGACAGGCCGGGGTACGGTCTATGAAGGTGTAAGAGGCTGGGTGACAGTCCATCCACGCGTGAATGGTCGGGTAACGGTCTAGCGCGAGGTCCTAATGCAGCCAGAGTGATGACCGGCGAGGAATTCATCCATCTACAGTAGAAAAGGTTACTTATTGGTATCTTTTCCTGATCAGCAAGATATCGGGTTTATGCCAAAATTCTCTTCTTTCCAAATTCATTGGGTATTATAACTGTTAGATATGAATACGACACAGAGGGGGGGGTGAATGTGTTTTGGCTTAAATGTTTACTTTTTGATCGACTTTGGGTTTAGCAGTTGGTTGTTATCAATGATTTTGTAGAATAGATGTTAAACATAAATAACAATGCAAATATGTAAAACAAAGATCTTCAAAACTCACTTAATTTTATATTAAAAATCAAGCAGTGTTTTGCTACAAAATCTCTAAGTTCTTGGTTTAGAACTTAGCTTCTTTCTTGAGAGAGAATACAATTTCTAATCTATTCAGTCTTATCTTAAACAAAGGACCTCAGTTAACTTTATATGATAGTTAACTTTGGTTTATACAGTGAATAATAAGAAGTGCTAATCGCTTTTCTAACATGTCACTAATCACTTATATTTATGGGAAAAGTGAGATTTCCATATGTAGATTAGCATATCTTCATCCACTGTATATTGGTTAATCCTCCTTTGTCTGTTAATCTTCACCATTAATCTTGCACATCTCTCAAGCTGCTTTTTGTAGACTTGTCAATCTAGCTGTGTGAATTGTTTGTTGATTTGCAACCTTGGATATTGAACTATTCTGCAATTCTGTACTTAGAGAAATTTCTTCACTTCGAGATCTCCAATTAAGCTCTAGAGAACTCGATATCTCGATAGGCATGTTGGCTTATCGATATCTCTGAAACTTCATTGTTGACTTGACTTATCAACAACTCTGAGTTCTCTAGTGAATTTTGGTTTATCGATAACTCAGAGTTCTCTAATGGACTTTGGCTTATCGATAACTCAGAGTTCTCTAATGAATGTATACTTGTCGATATCTCTGAGTTCTCGAATGGGTATCTGACTTATCGATATCTCCAATAGCATTTCCTGAGTTCTCGATAGACAATTCTTGAGTTCTCAATAGGTCTTTCTGAGTTCTCGAATGACTTCTCTATAACACTAATTCTGTGACTTGTAGAGATCTTGACTTAGAATGTTTTTCACCAAATAGAATTATTCAACTCCAAGATTCTTCATAATTCTTCTGAGGCATGACCTTCTTGATCTTCTTCCAGATAAAATTCTTAGGCTTGACACTGTTTAGGGAAAAATGCTCCAGTCTGCTCCATTTACATTTTACAGACATTAAGTGTTAGAAGTATAAATTATAGATTAAGGTTACAATACAACTAATCTTAGGGTTGTCAATATGACTTAGTCTTGTTATGATACAGGCATGTCTTGCACAACAATCTCCCCCAATTTGTGAGAAGATTGCTTATCACAAATTCATGCCTGTTAACAAGACTAACCCCAAGTTAAAGAATAAAAATAAAACAATACAAAAGCTGATACAACACTTGTACATTGAACATTTGACTGTTTACAATAATTAAGTAAAGACTGAGCTTTCTGATCATTTCTCAATTATGTTCTTAATATGTACAAGTATTTCTAATTCTTCTAGGATGGGGGTGTCAGTTAGAGCCTCTATTAGTTTCAGCAAATCTGGGTTAGGATAACTAGCTAACATCTTTATCCTGTATCTTGACAAAGAGCCAACTTTTATATTCAGAAATCTTCCATCCTTTGATATTCTGATCTTGCCTGCTGCCTTCAACTCTTCTGATCTTCTAATATACTCATCAATGTCATGCTCATACTTTCTCCTCTTTTCAGCTAGCAAAGCTCTATGCCCATCTCTCATCTTCTCTCTGTTAACCACAAATACTGCCAATACCGTTCTCCATGCCTTAGTGGCTGAATCTTTACCATTCATCAAGCTTAACACCCTTTTCAGTTCATCAATTGAGAGAGAATCCATTAGTCTATTTCCAAACTGTTCAAAGGACCCATCACTGTAGTAGATTCTAACTTCTTTGATGTTAACAACCCAAACTCTGACCATTCTTTCAGCTAGCTGTTGGAAGTAGTCTTCATCTGAATCAACAACATTTAGAGGTTGGAAATCATTTTGATCATATCTGTTCTAGATGGCCTTTTCACTAAATCCATGATCATTGAGAAATTCAGCTATCAGTTGTCTTCTTCTTTGTCTTCTGAATCTTCTCTTGACCTTGGCTTCTTTTGGACCTATTCCAACTATTTTGAAGTGTGTTTTATGGGGTGGCTTGAATGAAGGTACAGTTTTGAGTCTTTTCAGAGAAGTATGGTTGTGAGTGATTTGAGTTTTGATGAGAGAGTTTGCAGTGAGCTTGTAGAAATATTTAGACTTAGAGGTTTGAGGTTGAGCAGTTTTTGATGAGGTTGAATGTGAAGGTTTAGCAATTGGTATTTGGATATTTAGGGTTTGGAGGGGTTGTGAGGTATCATTCTTTTGTCTTTGTCTCCTTCCACCCCTCCTTTGAGTCTCAGATCCACTTTTCTTCTCCTTCTCTTTCTCACTATCACTTTTTCCACCAATTGCCTTGCTAGATTGACTTGAGTTTGAGCCAGAAGGGTTTTGACCATCTTTCTTCTACTCATCATCACCCAAGTCATCTTTGTTGATTTGAGTTTTAGGCAAATTGGCTTCAGGGTTATCAATGTATCTCCTCAGAATCTTGATCATAGCTTCATCTTCACTAGTCTTCAATTTCTTACTTTTCAGCCTAGACTCAAGCACCATTATCAGTCTTCTGTTGGCCATGACACAGTTTTTAGGTACTTGGAAATGTTTCAGTTGCTTGGTTGTAGAGCAGATATAGTGCACCCCTTTGCTTGGATGTAGATAGGCTTCTGGGAATGCAGCTTCATGAGCCTTCTTCAACTCTTCTAGTAGCATTTTCTCTTTATTGGTGATTATCCTGACCTTGTTAATCAAAATATCCACCTCAGATGCTCTTCTAGAAATTAGATAATTGATATTGACTTGCATACATCTGTCTATACTAGAATCATTAAGATTGATCACTATCCTTTTCTCCAAAAACTGGTCCTTGACTGGGATCTGCAGCACCCTGATGTAATTGATAGTCTTTTCCAAGGTCTTTTTGTAAGTGAAGAAGTTGTTGTTGAGAGAGTTCCGTAGTCCAGTGAGCAAATTTTCAAACTCTTGTGTCATTCCTGGACCTTGGGCAGCTATAAGGAGCCTCTCTTGTTCTAGACCTTGTACTTGACTTTTGAGTTTTGATTGTGCTAGCCTTGCATCTATCTCCCCCTTAGTCTTGGTGACAGGCATGAGTAGGGGAGTAGGAATCTCAGGTCTTACAGCTTCAGGCAATGGTGGCAGTGGTATGTTGAGTTTTCCCATAATGGTTCCCAAAGCAACTGTATTCTGCATTTGTAAATGCTTATGGGACTCCACTAGGGCCTAAATATTATGTTGTTGACTCTCAACCAATGTGGTTAGAGCTTTGACTTGTGAAGATAAATCTGAGTTGGAAGCTTGAAGTGAAGAAATTTGATCTTGAAATTCTTTTATATGAGGAGTAGAGGTAGTGGAGACTGTTATAGCTGAGAAGGACCCAAAGTGTTCATCAACAGCTTTTCTGACACCCTCTATGAGAAGAAATGAAGGCCCATACCTAGCAGTATGCATTTGATTTAGCTTGACCCTGGTATCATTTGAATTTGTGATATGAGCTTGAACTTGTTCACATAGGGCCTGAAATTTATTCTTGATGTCCTTTTGAGAAGGCACAATGTCATCCATCTTTTCCTTGATCAGCTTCCTGATTTTATCTTCATGTCCAGTCAATTTTACTTCAAGGGCCTTTCCAAAGAGATGGAAAGCCTTGAGTTGAGCTGTGTGCACTTCCATGATGGCATCATAGACTTCAGGAGGAGTGAGAGATTTAGCATTGCTTCCCAAGATAGTTATGTACTCGCTCCTGAATCTAGCCAAAACTTCATCCATTTCTGCCACATGGTCATCAGACAACCAGGCATCTACATTGCCATCCTCTTCAGCCTCATCTACTATCTTCTCCTTCTGTTGTTCAACCTCTTCATTGAAGCATAGCAGTATAGCTTGATAGTCCTGGTTCCCCATATCTGAAGTGAGCAATTGATGAGAGAGATTGGCCAAGCCTGATATTTGATCTACCAACATGTCATCAACTGTAGAAGGCTGAGCTTCTATATCTTGTAGCCATTGAGCCATGACATGTGGTTGGCTGGATTGAGATGTGGATGGTTGTTGAGAAATGTCCAGATTACCACCTGTGACTGAAGTCACAGTTTGACTCACAGATAAATTTGTCATTTTGACAGTTTGTTGTTCACCACATGTAGTGGGAACCTCCATTGGAATGGGAGAGGATTTGACTGGGTTATTGTCATGTACACCAGCCTCAAACCTCTGTGCACCTTGTAGAGCACTATCTCATAAATTTGATGAACTTGCCTCTCCCATAACAGGGTCATTGGAAATTGTACCCCTAGCTTCAACTGCCAAGGCAATTTCAGCTAGTGTTTTGAGGGGAGTTGTTCCTTCTAGAGGAACCTCCAGTTGAATTGGAAAGAATTTAGATAGCTCTCCCTCAAGAGTACTACCCTCAAAACTATTCATCTGTGAAGATGATTGTGCACATGAAGGTGCAAGAGTGACCATGGGGTCTTCAGTAAAAACTGATGAAACCCCCATGTTTGTGATGGTGTCATCAAGGTCTACCCCAGCTAGTAGCCTCTCACCATCTAGATGTTGGTTCTGGGTGGTGAGAACAGTTTCATGAACCATGTCACTTGAGTGTTGGTGCACTTGAGAATCAGATTCAAGTGCTCTATATGATGAAGAAATTTGGGAGATTAGAGAAGTTTGCTCAGTTGTGAGTGTTGGCAGCTCCCCCTGAATGGATGAGGGAGCTTCAAGTGATGTGCCATCATGCTCATTTCATACTCACTCTGCATTAGCCTCAAGAATCTTTGACAAAGCTTTTCATTTGTAGATCCAAAGATGATATCATCCACATAGATTTGAACTAGGATCATATCTTCACCATGCTTCTTGTAGAAGAGAGTCTTATCAATAGAACCTCTGGTAAAACCATGTTTGAGTAGAAATTCTGACAGTGTGTCATACCAGGCTCTAGGTGCCTGTTTCAATCCATATAGAGCCTTGAGTAATTTGTAAACAAAGTTAGGAAATTCTGGATCTTCAAAGCCAGGTGGCTGTTGCACATAAACTTCTTCTTCTAGTTCACCATTAAGAAAAGCACTCTTAACATCCATTTGATACACCTTGAAATTTGAGTGTGCAGCAAATGCCAGAAAAATTCTTATTGCTTCTAGTCTTGTAACAGGAGCAAAAGTCTCATCATAGTCAATTCTCTCTTCTTGTAAGTAGCCTTTAGCAACCAGCCTTGCTTTGTTTCTAGTAAAAATTCCATTTTCATCCATTTTGTTCCTGTACACCCACTTAGTTCCAATTATGCTTCTATTCTTTGGTGCAGGGACTAATTTCCAAACTTTGTTTCTCTCAAACTGATTCAGCTCATCCTGCATAGCACATATCCAATCAGGATCCAATAGGGCTTCTTCAGTTTTCTTGGGCTCTACTTGAGATAAAAAACATGCATGTAGGCATTCATTAGCAGTTGCACTTCTAGTTCTCACACCAGCTGAGGGATCACCAATAATAGCTTCTACTGTATGACTCCTATCCCACTTCCTAGTGTGTGTCTGTTGACTAGTGCCTTCATCATTTTCTTCAGTATTACCATGACTATCATTTCCATTCTCTCCTTCTCCCCTTGAGTTTGTGCCATCAAATTCAGGTGTCTGAAGGGAGCTTTCATTCCCATGATTTTGTTCAAAGGTCTCTTCATTTGTCATTTGTTATGCCACAACTTCATCTTCATCATCAGAATCACTATCAATGGTTAGATTCTCAAATGCAAGGGCTTCAGCATCATTTACATCAAGGCATTCCAAGCCTGGACACTTGTCATCATCAAAAGTCACATCTGTGCTTTCCATAATTTTCTTTTGATCAATCACATAAACTTTATAGGCTGTTCTTTCCAATGAATATCCCAGAAAAATTGCTTCAAAAACTTTAGAGTCAAATTTTCCCACATATTCAGAGTTGTCTTTTAGAATATAACACTTGCTTCCAAACACATGTAGATGCTTCACTGTAGGCTTCCTATTAGACATGATTGAGTAAGGTGATTTTCCATGAGCTTTGTTGATGAGATATCTGTTTTGAGTGTAGCATGCAGTATTAATAGCCTCTTCCCAAAAACTAGTTGGAAACTGAGCATCTTGTAGCAAGGTTCTAGCAGCTTCAACCAATGTTCTATTTTTCCTCTCAACTACTCCATTCTGTTGAGGTGTTCTAGCTGCTGAAAATTCTTGAACAATGCCTTTGCTTTTGCAGAATTCACTTAATGTTGAGTTTCTGAATTCTGTTCCATTATCACTCCTCAATCTTTTCACACTAACTGTTCCTTCAGCATGCTTCTCAATTTTCTTGATGTGCTCAATCATAATGTTTGGAGTTTCATCTTTAGAGTACATGAACTCAACCCAAGTGTATCTTGAAAAATCATCAACCATGACAAAGGCATATTTGTTCCTTGAAATGGACAAGACATTTACTGCCCCAAACAAGTCCATGTGAGTAAGTTGCAGAGGTGCACTTATAGAATTCACAGATTTTGACTTGTGACTTGATCTTTTCATTTTTCCTTTCTGACAAGCTTCACAAACTTCCAGTTGAGCAAATTCCAGACTGGGCATGTCTCTCACAAGCTCCTTCTTGACTAAGGTGTTGATTGCTTTGAAATTCAAGTGAGATAGCTTCTTATGCCACAATTTGCTTTGCTCTTCTGATGCCTTGGTGTAGAAAAAACACACTCTATCCTTATTTGTTGAGTCTAAGTCTGCAACAAACAAGCTTCCCTTTTTTACTCTTTTAAGAGCAATTTCACCGGTCTTTTTGCTAATAAAAGCACAATCTTCTTTGTTGAAAACAACTTGAAAACCTCTGTCTTCAAATTGAATAACACTTAGAAGATTTACTTCTAATCTAGCAACTAGTGCTACATCTTCAATGACAACATTTCCAGAAACAATCTTGCCATATCCCATTGTGAATCCTTTGTTGTTGTCTCCAAAGGTCACCAAAGGGCCAGCCATCTCCTCAAATTGTGATAACAGGGCCTTATCACCTGTCATATGCCTGGAACATCCACTATCAATGATCCATATGACCTTCTTTCCTTTTCCCTGCACACAATAAGGATTAAGTGTGTTTAGCTATCCAAGCTGTGTTGGGCACTTTCTTCTTAAACTGATTTTGCAGAAGTAGAATGAGAATTTTTAAATAAAATGGAATTCATAGACTGTTGAGCATTTTCCCTTTCAGATATAGAACCAACTTTTGATTTTATGAGATCAATTCTCAATTTGTGGCAACTCTTCATCACTTTCATGTTGCAGGGAATGCAGTCAAACTTGTCACAGAATGAATAGGGATCATTAGCCTTAGCTTCATTGTACTTGCAGACTCCTTCAGGTGGATTGCTAATAATCTTTTTACAAAGGTGTGTTAGGTGATTCATTGATCCACAATTATCACACCTCTTTCTAGGAGCATCTGCAACATAAGCAAAATTATTGCTTTTGTTTATCCCAATCTTTCCATTTCTATTCTTCTTTTTCTTTTTGACCTCTTTAGCTTTAATCTCCTTCACAGGCTCCTTAGTTTCTTGATTGGCTTTTAGTGTTTCAACAGAGATGGAAGACTAAGTTGTCTCATCATTTTTTTTTCCTTGTCCTCATCAGCTATCTCCTGTTTGATGATCAATTATTCTTCACTGAAGTTCACCTCACATGCCTTGAACAAAGGTGATTCAACTTTCTTCAAATAATTGGAACATTCTCAGTTCCAGTTGATTTTCCTTTATCACTGACAGACTTCTTTTTGTTGTTCAAACCCTCATAATCAAGACCAATGGCAATGTTTGCACATGGCTTGTTCTTTTCATGATATTGACCAATCAACTCAAAAGCATTTTTGAAGGATTTCAGCTTCACTTCATTCTTCTCCAGCCTTTCTCTCAATACTGCTTCAATATCACTTGCACACTTTAATTTGTTCTTTAAGTATGCATTTTCTTGCTTAGCAGCATCAAGCTCAACCAGCAACAATTCAGTCTCTTATTTTTCACTCTCAAGTTTTTCATTGATCTTTTTCAATCTGCTAACTTCCTCATTTGCAACAACCATGCTTGTATGAATATGGAACATTTCTGTGCTCATCTTTTCAACAGTTTCCTTATATTGACTCACATTTAAATCAATTATCGTAAGAGTTGGTACCTGTGATTTAGATGATGAAGAATCTCCTTGCTCCAAGGCCATGATTTCATAGTTTCCAACTTCTTCATCTTCATCATTATCTGAATCATCCCAGCTTTTGCCCTCAGCAATATAAGCTTTCCCTTGTTGCTTCTTTAGAAGAGCATCATACTTTGCTTCCAATTCAAGATAGGCTTTGTCTTTCTTTGCCTTCTTGGGTTTCCTCCATTCTGTAGCAAAATGGCCCAACTCATCACAGTTAAAGCACCTTATGTTTGATCTATCAACAGATCCAGTTTTATAGCCAGTTTTGCTATCAGGAGTGTACTTCCCTTTTCCTTTCCAGCTGTTGTCTTTGTTGAAGGACTGCCCTTTGCTCTTGAAAAATCTTGGTTTCTTCACTCTAATGTTAGAGAATTTTCTAGCCAAGTAAGCAATTGATTTGTCTAGCTCATCAAGAGTGTAGAACTCATCTTCTTCATCCAATTCCATTATGACTTGCTCTTTAGTGTCATTGACTCTTTTCTCACTTGTAGAAATTACTGGAGTTTGGGATCTTTGCTCATCATTAGAGGTCTGGCCATCATTCACAATCAGTGCACTTGAGCCATCCATTACATATCCTTGACCAGCCCTTAATGATTTCTTTTGAATCATTTCAAGTTCATAGGTTTTCAGAACCCCATAGAGCACTTCCAGTGTGATTCTACTCAAATCCCTTCCTTCTCTGATTGCAGAGATCTTTTGTTCCAAATGATCTTTTGTTCCAAATGATCTTTTGTTCCTTCAATATCATAAAATTTATCATGAAGCTGCAAGTCATTTATTAGCTTATTAAACCTTTCAAACACATCAGTAATACCTTCCTTTGGTTTAGCCATAAAACCCTCATACTGAGAAATCAATATCCTTCTTTGATTTGAACTAACCTCTTCAGTTCTTTCACAGAATATCTCAATCTTTTCCCATATCTGTTTAGCAGTGTCACAGTTGACAATTTTATTATACATTACATTGTCAAGTGACTCAATTAGTATCAGTTACAAAGCACTGTCTAGGGAAACTTTCTCTCTTTCAATTTCAGTATACTCAGAGGCATCCTTGGGAGCATAATGAGCTGGAATAACCATGTCTCCACCTGTGGTTTCCTCAACTCTAACCATAGGAGTGAAGGGCCCATTCTTGAGGATCTGAATGTAAAGGTGATTGGCCATTCTTATAAACAGCAACATTTTCTTTTTCCATAAAGTGTAGTTGGCCTTATCAAAGTGAGAAATCTTGATACTACTGATTTTCTGTGTATTCATTTTTCCAAGATCTAATCTGTTTAATTTCAGATTTTCCTCTGATTCCATTTGTTAGATATAAATATGACACGGGGGGGGGGGTGAATGTGTTTTGGCTTAAATGTTTACTTTTTGATCGACTTTGGGTTTAGCAATTGGCTGTTATCATTGATTTTGTAGAATAGATTTTAAACATAAATAACAATGCAAATATGTAAAACAAAGATCTTCAAAACTCACTTAATTTTATATTAAAAATCAAGCAGTGTTTTGCTACAAAATCTCTAAGTTCTTGGTTTAGAATTTAGCTTCTTTCTTGAGAGAGAATACAATTTCTAATCTATTCAGTCTTATGTTAAACAAAGGACCTCAGTTAACTTTATATGATAGTTAACTTTGGTTTACACAGTGAATAATAAGAAGTGCTATTCATTTTTCTAACCTGTCACTAATCACTTCTATTTAAGGGAAAAGTGAGATTTCCATATCTAGATTAGCATATCTTCATCCACTGTATATTGGTTGATCCTATTTTTTCAAATAATCTTCACCATTAATCTTGCACATCTCTCAAGCTGCTTTTTGTAGACTTGTCAATCCAGCTGCGTGAATTGTTTGTTGATTTGTAACCTTGGATATTGAACTGTTCTGCAATTCTGTACTTAGAGAAATTTCTTCATTTCGAGATCTCCAATTAAGCTGTAGGGAACTCGACATCTCGATAGGCATGTTAGCTTGTCGATATCTCTGAAACTTCATTGTTGACTTTACTTATCGACAACTCTGAGTTCTCCAGTGAATTTTGGTTTGTCGATAACTCAGAGTTCTCTATGGACTTTGGCTTATCGATAACTCAGAGTTCTCTAATGAATGTATACTTTTCGATATCTCTGAGTTCTCGAATGGGTATCTGACCCATCGATATCTCCAATAGCATTTCCTGAGTTCTCGATAGACAATTCCTGAGTTCTCAATAGGTCTTTCTGAGTTCTCGAATGACTTTTCTATAACACTAATTCTGTGACTTGTAGAGATCTTGACTTAGAATATTTTTCACCAAACAAAATTATTCAACTCCAAGCTTCTTCATAATTCTTCTGAGGCATGACCTACTTGATCTTCTTCCAGATAGAATTCTTAGGCTTGACACTGTTTAGGGAAAAATGCTCCAGTCTGCTCCATTTACATTTTACAAACATTAAGTGTTACAAGTATAAATTACAGATTAAGGTTACAATACAACTAATCTTAGGGTTGTCAATCTGACTTAGTCTTGTTATGATACAAGCATGTCTTGCACAACAATAACTCTGTTTATACTTTTCATAACAGAGGTTTTCAAGGAGTGTATGAAATGTATATATATAGGTGTATATATATATCGGGACTTAATGAAGTATCTCATAACATCATTATTTATAATGATATTTCAAAGATTGAATCTATTCAAGTCTTTTCTTGTAGTCTCATCTATGTGATGAACTTTTGAAACTGATTATACCTTGAACGGTGGTAGTTCAAGTAGTATTCGGAAAAGATATAAGTATATTGGAGTATCTTGTAACTTCATCTTTTCAACTTATATCTGGTTAATGATTATCTTATGCATGACAAAGATTTTCACAAAAAACGTTGAGACAAGGTTAGATATATGAGATCACCTTGTAACGATATTTTATACAGTTATAAACTGGAACTATGTGTATATTATGCATGGAAGAGGACTTCCAAGATTTTGAAAAGTATATATACTGAATATTTTGCGACGTGGTCGCGTTAAGATATCAAACTTGGATCATTTCTTCTTGACCAAGACTTTCATGAGTACTATGAGAATGCTCATATATTGTTAATTATTATACATATTATTTCGGTGGGCTTGTTGCTCATCCTTGCTTTCTTCTTTTATTACACAACAACAGATAGACAAGATGAACAGGACCAAGCTCCCAATTTGCGAGCGGATAGGAAACGTTCCGCAGTTTCCTGTAGGCGTTGATGCCGCTGTAGCTGAGGTAGGAATTACCACTAGGCCAGGCTTTTAACTTCTAATATACCAGACTTATGTATCTATATGAATTGTAATAGTGGCAAAGAAATGTAAATTTATTCAGAAACCCTTTTGAGGTGTAATGGCTTATAATTGTGGAATAAAATGACTTGTGTTATTTTTGGTATTCATCTCTGAGACTATAACTTGTGGTGTGTGTGTGTGTGTGTATTGTGGGGTCACAGTACGCAGTAGTTGGTTGTTTATTAAGTTTAAGTGTTATTAAGGGAAATGGAACTCGTGACAACCCGGATCCCCGACCCCGGATTTGGGGGTATTACATGTCAGTACTCTATACAACAAACCGGAGATCTCGATATGAACCTCAAGTACAGAAAGCAGACAAGTTAAATATTCAAGATTATCAATCAACAAACGATCTAATCACTTAGATTGAAAAGTCTACAAAAGAAGTTTGAAGAGTGCAAGATCAAAGGCCAAGATTAACTGACAAAGGAAAGTCACAAATATACACAATTTGCAAAGATACACTAAGCCAGAAATGGAAAGATTTAGAGATAACATAAAGTAGGGTTTAGTACATCTTATTGCATGCTGTGTAAACACTACAAGAAACAAGCGATGATACAACAGTTTTTCACCGTTATGTGACATGTATATTTTCTGTTGTATATCCAACCAACACTCGTCCTTTGTTTTAAACCTTTGTTTACTAATCTATAAAGTAAACACTGGTCCTTTGTTTTAGTTGTAATAAACAGATCTAGATATTCTTGTAACTCTCTCAAGAAAGAAACTGAGTTCTTTACTTACAAAGTACCCAGAATTGTAGCAAGACATACTTAATTTTATTACAAAGTTAATTGATTTTTGAAAATACTGTGTTTATTGTGCATGCCTTGTTTATTCCATTAAACACAATATCTTTACAAATTAGACAACTTTGTTCACCATTCCAAATAATTGTAAAAAGAGCTAAAAATATCCAAAACACATTCACCCCCTTTATGTTGTATTAAATATCTTACAAGTGGTATTAGAGCAAAATCTGAAAGTAAACAGATCAAGATCTTGGAAGAATGAATACAAAAAAGATAAGCAGTATAAAGATATCAGCCTTTGATAAGACTAACTACACATTATGGAAGAAGAAGATGATGATGTTTTTAAGGATGGCCAATCCTTTATACATCCGGATTTTGAAGAATGGACCTTTTATTCCTATGGAAAGGATTGAAGAGTCTACAGATGCAGACATGGTCATCCTAGATTACTGTGGTCCTAAAGATCCTTCAAAATACACAGAAATTGAAAAAAAAAAGTCTCTTTTGACAGTGGTCTGTAATTAATTCTGATAGAATCACTTAATAATGTCATGTACAACAATATTGTCAACTGTGACACAGCTAAACAGATCTGGGAGAAAATAGAAATTTTGTGTGAAGGTACAGAGGAAGTTAGATCCAACCAAAGGAGAATACTGGTGTCTCGATATGAGGGTTTCATAGCTAAACCAAATGAGAGTATAACTGATGTTCTTGAAAGATTTAATAAGCTGGTAAAGGACTTGTAGCTTCATGATAAATGCTATAAAGCCGAGGAGGTTAACTTGAAATTTTTGCTCACCCTTCCAGATCATTTAGAACAGAAAATTTCAGCTATAAGAGAAGGGAGAGACTTGATCAGAATGACACTGGAAGTTTTATATGGTATTTTAAAAACCTATGAACTGGAAATGATTCAAAGAAAATATTTAAGAGTTGGTCAAAGGCACATTGTTAATGGTTCAAGTGCACTAGTTGTTAATGATTGTAATTCATCTGATGATGAACAAGAAATTCAGACTCCAACTGTCTCAAGTGTTATGCAAAAGAACAAGGAGCCACAGAAGTAAGTCATTCTGGAACTTGAAGAAGATGAGTTATATACCTTGGATGAACAGGATGAGTTGGATCAATCCATGGCCTACCTAGCAAGAAAATTCTCTAATATTAGAGTAAAGAAGCCAAAGTTCTTCAAGAACAAAGGACAGACATTCAACAAGGACAGTAGCTGGAAAGAAAAAGCTCAGTATAACTCTGGTGGAAAAAGTGGTTACAAAACTGGATCTGTTGATAGATCAAAAATAAGATGCTTCAATTGTGATGAATTGGGCCACTTTGTCATAGAATGTAGAAATCCAAATAAAGTGAAAAAGGACAAGGCATATTTGGAGTTGGAAGCTAAGTATGAAGCTCTCTTGAGGAAATAGTCCGGTAAAGCTTACATAGCAGAAGAAAAGAGTTGGGATGATTCTAATAAAGATGAAGATGAGGAGTTTGGAAACTATGCACCATTGGCCTTGGAGCAAGGAGAGTCATCCTCATCAAAAACAGAGGTACCAACTCTTACTACTATTAATTTAAATGCTAGTCAATATAAGGAGACTGTTGAAAAGATGAGTGTAGAGATATTTCACATACACAAGCTTGGTGGCAGCTATTGAGGAAGTGAGTAGGCTGTAAAAAGTAAATGAGAATCTTGAGATTGAGAAACAAAATCTAGAACTGCAACTTGTTGAGCTTGAAACTATCAAGCAAGAAAATGAATATCTAAAAAACAAGCTAAAGTGTGCTACTGAGATAGAAGTTGTGTCGAGGGAGAAGCTAGAAAAGAATGAGGTGAAATTGAAATCGTTCAGAAATGCATCTCAGCTAGTTGGTCAGTGCCATGTGAAGAACAAGCCATGTGCTAATATAGCTATTGTCTTGGATTATGATGCATTGAACAGCAACATGAAAGTTGAAGGTGACAAGGGAAAAGTAAATGTAAGTGAAGATGTCCCTGTTATGCTGAGAAAGGTTGGTTCACCTCTGTTCAAAGTATGTGAACTATATTTCAGTGAAGAGGAGTTGATCATAAAGAAAGAACTTGCTGAAGAGGACAATGGAAAGAAATGCACAGAAACAACTCCACCTTCTAAAATTGAGAAGAAGCCCATGGTGGATCAAACCCCCAAGAAGCCAATCAAGGAGGTTAAGACTGAGAATGTAGAAAAGAAAAAGAAAAACATAAATAAGAAAATTGGAATAAACAAGAGCAATAACTTTCACTACAAGAAAAATGCCTATCTGCGACCAAGTTTATCAGTGACCGCAAAAGCAGTAGCTATTGCAGATGCTCCAAAGAAACAGTGTCAAAAATATGGTTCTACAAATCATCTAACTCATCTTTGCAAAAAGGTTGTTAGTGAACCAAGACTGGGAGCATGCAAATATAATGAAGCAAACACTGAAGATCCATATTCCTTCTGTGATAAGTTTGATTGCATCTCTTGCAACAGAAAAGTTATGACAAGTTGCCACAAGCTGAGAGTAGACCTCAAAGAAGTCAACATTGGGTTTGCGGCTAATAGGGAACATGCAAATCAATCAATGAACACCATTCTTTCTGAATTAACTCATTCCAATTCTGCAAATTCTGTAACAAAAAGAAAGTACCCAACACTGCTTGGGTATCTAAGCACACTTAAACCTCATTGTGTGCAGGGCAAAATGAAGAAAGGCATATGGATCATAGATAGTGGATGCTCAAGACATATGACAGGTGATAAGGCCCTGCTATCATAGTTTGAGGAGATGGTTGGCCCATTAGTGACTTTTGAAGACAACAATAGAGGTTTCATAATG
This sequence comes from Apium graveolens, assembly GCF_009905375.1. Taxonomy (NCBI): domain Eukaryota; kingdom Viridiplantae; phylum Streptophyta; class Magnoliopsida; order Apiales; family Apiaceae; genus Apium; species Apium graveolens. Next base: position 232,436,238 of record NC_133650.1, on the reverse strand, counting down.
GGATATGGCAAGTTAATTTTTGGAAATGTTGTCATTGAAGATATAGCACTGGTTGCTGGTTTGGAAGTGAATCTCCTAAGTGTTAATCAATTCACATATAGAGGATTTAATGTTACATTTGACAAAGGAGAATGTTTAATCATCAGCAAAAAGACTAGTGAAGTTGCTCTGAAAGGAGTAAGAAAGGGAAGCCTGTTTGTTACAGATTTACACTCAACAAATAATGAAGGAATTTATTGCTTTTACACTAAGGCATCTATAGAGAAAAGCAATCTGTGGCACAAAAAGCTCTTTCACTTGAATTACAAGGCAATCAACACCCTGGTGAAAAAGGAGTTAGTGAGAGATATGTCAAATCTGGAATTTGCTCAAAATGAAGTTTGTGAGGCTTGTCAAAAAGGCAAAATGAAGAAGTCAAGTCACAAGAGTAAAATTTTGAATTCCATAAGTGCACCTTTGCAACTTATTCATATGGACTTATTTGGACCAGTTAATGTCTTATCAATTTTAAGGAAGAAATATGCACTTGTGATGCTGGATGACTACTCAACATACACACGGGTAGAATTTATGCATTTTAAGGATGAAACTCCACACATCATAATTGAACACATCAAGAAGATTGGGAAGCAGGCTGAAGATCAGAATTGTGTAAAAAGATTGAGGAGTGATAATGGCACATAATTCAGAAATGCAACTTTAACCGAATTCTACAAATACAAGGGCATTGTTCAAGAATTCTCAGATGCTAGAACACCTCAGCGAAATGGGGTAGTTGAGAGAAAGAATAGAATAATAGTAGAGGCCGCTAGAGCAATGCTCAAGGATGCCAAACTACCAACAAATTTTTGGGAAGAAGCTGTCAACACTGCATGCTATACTCAAAACAGATATCTCATTAACAAGAATCTTGGCAAATTACCCTAATCAATCTTAGCTAAAAGAAAGCCTATTGTGAAGCATCTTCATGTGTTTGGAAGCAAGTGTTATGTTTTGAAAGATAACTCTGAATATGTGGGAAAATTTGACTCTAAGGTTTTTGAAGCAATTTTTCTGGGATATTCATTGGAGAGAACTGCCTACAAAGTCTATGTGCTTGAACAAAAGAAAATTATGGAAAGTACAAATGTAACTTTTGATGATGACAAGTGTCCAGGCTTGGAATGCCTTGATGAAAATGAAGCTGAGGCCCTTAAATTTTAAAATCCCAACATTGATTGTGATTCTGAAGATAAAGCTGAAGTCAACACAAGCAACAAAATGGATGAAGAGTCAACTGAACAAGTAAATCATAAAAATGGAAGCTCATCTCAAACACCTGAATTTGATATCACAAACTTAGAGGGAGAAAGAGGATAAAGTTCTGCAAGTCATTCCAATGATAAAGAAAATGCAGAAAATTCAAGTCAACAAACTCACACCAGAAATGGGATAGGAGTCACACAAGAGAAGTAATAATTGGTGATCCAAATGCTGGAGTGAGGACTAGAATTACAACTGCTAATGAATGTCTACATGCATGCTTTCTTTCATAAATTGAGCCTAAAAAAACTGAGGAAGCTCTACTTGATCCTGATTGGATATCTTCTATGCAAGAGGAGCTAAATCAGTTTGAAATAAATAAAGTTTGGGAGTTAGTTCATGCACCAAAGAACATAAGTGTAATTGGAATAAAGTGGGTGTTCAGGAATAAAATGGATGAAAATGGGATTGTCACTAGAAACAAAGCAAGGTTGGTTGCAAAAGGCTACTCACAGGAGGAAGGAATTGATTATGATGAAACTTTTGCTCCAGTTGCAAGACTTGAAGCAATAAGGATCTTTCTTGCATTTACTGCACACTCAAATTTTAAGGTGTATCAAATGGATGTAAAGAGTGCATTCATTAATGGTGAGTTGGAAGAAGAAGTTTATGTGCAACAACCTCCTGGATTTGAAGATTCAGAATTTCCAAACTTTGTGTACAAACTACTCAAGGCTCTATATGGATTAAAGCAAGCACCTAGAGTATGGTGTGACACACTTTAATAAATTTTGCTTAAACATTGATTCACTAGAGGAACTATTGATAAGACTCTTTTCTACAAGCAACATGGTGGTGATATGATACTAGTTCAGATCTATTTGGATGACATCATTTTTGGCTCTACTAATAAAAAGTTATGTCAAAGATTCTCAAACTCATGCAGAGTGAATATGAAATAAGTACGATGGTGTAACATGTTTGTGTGCAAGATTTCAAGCCAATCCAAAAGAATCACATTTGATGGCTGTGAAGAGAATTTTCAGATACCTAAAGGGAACTCCAAACTTGGGATTATGGTATCCTAAGGGAACAAGATTTGAATATGTTGGATACATAGGGTTGAGAGAAAGAGCATTAGTTGAAGCTGTCAGTTTCTTGGACAAAGACTTTTATCCTGGTATAGCAATAAATAACAATTTGTGTCAACTTCCACAGCTGAGGCTGAATACATAGCTGCTAGAAGTTTCTGTGCTCAAGTGCTTTGGATAAGAAATCAGCTAATGGATTATGTCCTAGTGTTACACAAAATTCCAATTATGTGTGACAATACTAGTACTATATCTATTGTGGCTAATCCAATTAATCATTCTAGAATAAAGCACATCGATGTAAGGTACCATTTTATTAGAGAACATGCTGCAAATGTACCATTGAGCTCATTTGTTTTCCAACAGAAAAACAGTTAGATGACATTTTTACTAAACCTTTGGATGAAGCAACTTTCACTAGACTTGTAGGTGAAATTGAAATACTAAATTCTTCATCCTAAAGGCAAGAACTCGACTAAAATTTTGCAGCAGATTGATTTCTAATGAATTAAAATTATTTTGATTTAATTGGAAATTAATTGGAATATGAGTTATAAATATTTTAGAAATCTCTGTATATTTATTTTTCAAAATTCAATACTTAGCTTGGAATTTTTCAATTCTAAGAAAACTGTCTAATTGTTAATTTATATTTTTAATATGTGAAATTAGTACAAGACAGAATTAAAAAGAACAAAAGTATATAGAGTACTGAGTTCTCGATAGGTCTAATTGACTTCTCGACAAGTCATTTTGAGACTTCTCGAGTGAGTTCTCTATTGTGTATATGTTGTGTACTTGATGATTTCATGAACAAAACACCTTGGTAGATTTTACTTAGTGAAAATGTAGCACTCGACGGATAAGGATTATAGTCCCGACGGATAACTCATTTTAGTCCCGACAGATGATGACTTATTATCCATCGAGTGAGTAGCTTATGTAACAATAAGTCTGTAGCACATTTCTGCATACACATTGTTTAGAATATGTAGTAGTACTTAAGTCATGTTGACTTTAACTAGATATGCAGAATAGGTTGATTAATTGTACATAGACAATGTCTTCTAATTCTGCATAAATGAAATGGAGTCAAGTGCCTGATTGCTACCCGACGGATAAACAACAATAAATTCGACGGATGACTAACAACCCGACGGATGATCAATAACTTGACGGATGATCATAAACCCGACGGATGAAGAATTCAAATATCTGTTGACAGTGACAACACAGTCACATGCATTGAGTGTATGCAAATGGAATGTGGTAGCCTATTCAACTGGGTTTTCGAGAACAAAGAAGCATTGCCATTTCCATGCTATTATGAAGATATTTAAAGATGGTGGAATAAAGTAATGAAGTAGCATTGTATTAGACTTGATAGTTTTTGTTTTATTATCCTGTCTTATTACTTTGTAATCTTGGTAATATATAAACCAAGAAGCAGCAATAGAATAGGAACTAAAAAACTAAGCAACCAAGAGAGAAACATTTGTAAGCTGTATTCTTAGCATTTCTCTCATTCTTAGTTGTTATCATTTTGTAAGTAGCTGTGAGCTTTTTGCACACAGAGTTCTCTCGATATATATTATATATCTCTGGTGGAATCATTCAAATCCACCAGAAAGTTTTTAAAGACTCTTGTTTTTAATTACTTGTGTTTTGATTCGTTTCAAGTATCTATTCCGCATTCAGCTAATCAATTCACACTTATACATATATTTGAGTTAGAACATTTTTATTAAAGAAAAAGGTTCAAGAATTCCATTCAACCCCCCTTTTGTAATTCTTGTTACATTGTTAAGGGACTAACAATTGGTATCAGAGCAAGCTCCTGAAGAACAAAGAGTTTAAAGATCAAAACAATACAGCAAGATGAACAATAAGGATGTTGGAGTCAAGATTCCTTTTCTGGATAAAGATAATTACCATCATTGGAAGGTAAAGATGCATCTTCATTTGCTTTCTCAAGATGAGGCCTATGTGGACTGCATAGAAAGAGGCCCTCATGTTCCAATGAGAGCTGCAACTGGAAATGAGCCATATGTCCCCAAGCCAAGGCATGAATGGTCTGTTCCTGATATTGAACAAGTCAGGAAGGATAAAAAGGCCATGAATATCCTGTTTAATGGAGTTGATGGTGATATGTTTGACAACATTATCAACTGCAAAACTGCCAAGGATGTTTGGGATACAATACAGATCATCTGTGATGGCACTGAGCAAGTTAGAGAAAACAAGATGCAGCTACTGATTCAGCAATATGAGCATTTTCATAATGAAGAAAGTGAGTCTCTCACTCACATTTTTAGTAGGTTTCAAAAAATTCTAAATGCTCTAAAGTTGCATGGAAGGGTCTATCAGACAAAAGACTCCAATCTGAAATTCCTTAGATCTCTTCCAAAGGAATGGAAACCAATGACAGTCTCATTAAGAAACTCTCAAGATTATAAGAAGTTTACTTTGGAGAGACTGTATGACATCCTAAAAACTTATGAGCTTGAAATAGAGCAAGATGAGAGGATGGAGAGAGGAAAGAAGAAAGGAGCGTCCATTGCAGTAGTTGCTGAGTTAGAGAAAGAGAGGGAGATGAAGATGGAAGCTGTTGAGTCAACTTCAAGGGTCTGTGAAAACAAGAGCAAGGGGCTTGCAGTAGAAAGTGAAGATTCTTTGAGCCAAGATTACATGGAAGACATTGATGAACATTTAGCATTTCTTTCCAAAAGGTTTTCCAAGCTCAAGTTCAAAAAGAACTTTGGAGCAGCCAAGCCAAATAGAAACATGGTGGATAAATCAAAATTCAAATGTTTCAAATGTGGCTTGGCAGGGCACTTTGCCAGTGAGTGTAAGAAGTCAGATTCCAATAAGAAAAAGTTTGATTCTGTGGATTATAAGCAAAAATACTTTGAGCTGCTCAAACAAAAGGAAAGGGCTTTCATTACACAAGAAAATGAGTGGGCAGCAGATGGTCTGGATGAAGATGAAGATGCCAGCTATGTCAATCTAGCCCTAATGGCCAAGTCTGATGAAACATAAACAAGTTCTTCAAGTAATCAGGTAATTACTACAAACCTTGCACATTTATCTAAAGCTGAGTCTAATGATGCTATAAATGACATGTCTACAGAGTTATATCATTTGCGTGTTATACTTAAGTCTCTTACTAAAGAAAATGCTAAAATCAAATAGAACAATTTGTTTTTGAGTGAGAGAAATAATGTGCTAGAATCTCAGTTCATTGATTTTGAAAAATCAAGAATTGAGTGTAAGATTGCCAAGGAGGAATTAACTGAGTCCTTGAAGAAAGAAGAAATTTTGAAGAAGCAGCTTGAGCGTGAACAGGAGGTGATTAAGGCATGGACAACATCTAGAGATGTCCATGCTCAAATTACCAAAGTTCAAGGAATCGAGTCATTCTGTGATAAAGCCTGGAAAAAGAACAAGAAGAAACTAGAACCAAATTTGGTGGATGGAGTGCTAACAGATGTAGACTCGATGGATGATGAGGATCATCCGTCAGATAACAAAAAGGGTTATCCGTCAACTAATGAAAATCCTCATCTGTCGGCTATAAGCAAGCCTATCAGTATAGCCAAACTTGTTAAGCTGAATGAAAAGTATGGATCTGTTTCCAAAAACTTTGTTATAGGAGAATCGAGTCAAGTTAAGAAAGGGAAAAAGGCTAATGTTGGTCGCATGACTGTCAAACAGTTAAGTGACAGACTTGAAAAGATTGAGGTGAAAATAGAGGTTAAAAAGAAAAATAATAGAAATGGTAAAGTAGGGATTAACAAACACAATAACTACACACCTGATAAATATGCTCCTAGAAAAATCTGTGTCAAGTGTGGTAGTGTAAATCATTTGTTTGTTAATTGCAAATATGCCATGCCTACTTCCTTGTCTGTGCCACCTCACTTTCCTAACATGAATGCCATGCCTCACATGCCTATTAATGCTATGTCTACACAGAATTTGAATGCACAGTTTGCTAATTTGCCATTTGCACCTAATCCCTATTATGATGCATTTAGTATGCCAAAATGCCATTTAGCATGCCTTACTGGAATAACATGTTCACTAATAGCATGCCATTCCCTGTTGATTATAATATGCATGATAATTATGTTGCAATGAATGGTTTCAAAGGCCCAACTCAAATGACCAAGGATGAATCTAATATCCCCAAGTCAAATGAGATAAAGCCTAAGAAACAGAAAAAGAAAGCTAACAAGGCAGGACCCAAGGAAACTTGGGTACCAAAATCAACTTTATTTGATTTTGATGTGTGTAAGGAAACAGAAAGAATCTTTGGTACTTGGATAGTGGTTGTTCAAGACACATGACGGGTGATTCTACCCTGCTCACAGAGTTCAAGGAGAGAGTTGGCCCAAGTATTACTTTTGGAGATGACAGCAAGGGTTATACTGTGGGATATGGCTTGATTTCAAAGGACAATGTCATCAATGAGGAAGTTGCCTTAGTGGATGGTCTCAAACACAACTTGTTGAGTATCAGCCAGCTTTGTGATAAAGGCAACTCAGTAACCTTCAACTCAGAAGCATGTGTTGTGACTAACAAAAGAAGCAACAAAGTGGTTCTCACTGGTGTGAGAAAAGGAAATGTGTACCTAGCTGATTTCAACTCACCAAATACAGAATTTGTTACTTGTCTTCTCAGTAAAGCAAGTCAGGATGAAAGTTGGCTATGGCACAAGAAGCTATCCCATTTAAACTTCAAGACCATGAATGAGCTAGTAAAGAAAGAACTGGTTAGAGGCATTCCTCTAGTGGAGTTTTCTAAGGATGGACTTTGTGATGCCTGTCAAAAAGGGAAGCAGATTAAAGCATCATTCAGGAAGAAACTTGATTCAACAATTGAAGAACCTTTGCAACTGCTACACATGGATTTGTTTGGACCAGTCAATGTGTTGTCCATCTCAAGGAAAAGATTTTGTCTAGTAATTGTAGATGATTTCTCAAAGTTCTCTTGAAGATGAGGCTAGTGAAATCATCATCAATCACATAAGGCAAGTCAATAATCATCCTGATTTCAAGGTTAGAAGAATCAGGAGTGACAATGGAACTGAGTTCAAGAATTCTGTCATGAGAGCATTCTGTGAGGAAAATGGGATTCTGCATGAGTTTTCAGCAGCAAGAACTCTATAACAGAATGGAGTATTGGAAAGAAAGAACAGATCACTTATTAAAGCTGCAAGGACAATGCTTGAAAAATCTAAACTGCCAACATATTTGTGGGCTGAAGCTGTAAATACTACATGCTACACTCAGAATATTTCCCTGGTTAATCAAGCAAGATGCATGACTCCCTATCAATTGTTCAAGAACAAGAAGCCAACTCTAAATTTTCTTCATGTCTTTGGTTGTAAATGTTATATTCTGAGAAATCAAACTGATCAAAATGAGAAGTTTGATGCTAAAGCAGATGAAGGAATTTTTGTTGGATATGCTGTTGGTAAAGCATATAGAGTCTACAATCTAAGAACCAACATTGTTGTGGAATCAATACATGTTGTGTTTGATGATAAAAAGATTGAAGGACTTCAAGATGGAGATTACCATGAGAGCCTCAAATTCGACAATGTGGAGATGGTTAGTGATGATAGTGATGATGAAAGCGATCAAGAAACAGTATCAAAGGATAATGCAGAAAAATCTACTACTAATGAAGCACAAAACTCAACGTCTGTCGAGTTGCATAATGCTTCATCCGTCGGGGCAATCTGCGTTATCCGTCGGGAGACAACCAGCTTCATCCGTCGGTACTCAAAATTCACCATCCGTCGGGTTATCAAAAGGAGCAGGAAGTCAGGATATATCACCTATAGAGAGTTCCCCTTTCTCAAATCAAAGATCCACAAACTCAGGGGGAGTTTCTAACAATAAAAACTCAATCACAAATCAAGACAACGATGAGGCCTCTTCATCTAGAGCTAATCTACCTCAACAAAGAAAATGAACAAAAGATCACCCCTTTGAGCTCATAATTGGTGATGTTTCTTCTAGAGTTCAAACCAGAAGAGCAACTGAAGAAGAATATCTATACAGCAGCTTTCTTTCCAAGGAAGAACCAAAGAAGGAAGAAGAAGCTTTATTGGATCCTGATTGGATTTTAGCTATGCGGGAGGAGCTAAACCAATTTGAAAGGAATAAGGTATGAAAGCTGATGCCCAAGCCTAAAGAAAAGAATCCAATAGACACCAAATGGGTATTCAGAAATAAGATGGATGAAAATGGAATAGTAGTCAGGAACAAAGCTAGATTGGTTGCTAAGGGCTATTGTCAACAAGAAGGAATAGATTTTGATGAAACATTTGGTCCTGTTGCAAGACTTGAAGCCATCAGAATCTTCTTAGCCTATGCAGCCCATGCCAATTTCAAGGTCTATCAAATGGATGTCAAAAGTTCCTTTCTGAATGGAGATTTGGAGGAAGAAGTCTATGTCAGTCAACCTCCTGGTTTTGAAGATCCAAATTTTCCAGAACATGTCTACTATCTTTTGAAAGCACTTTATGGATTGAAGCAAGCACCTAGAGCCTGGTATGTCAGCATGACACTTTATCAAAGTTCCTTTTGGAAAATCATTTCACAAGAGGTACTGTAGATAAAACTTTATTCTTTAGAAATGTTAATGGCTCTAGTATACTTGTTCAAATTTATGTAGATGATATTATTTTTGGCTCTACAGATGAGAAACTTTGCAAAAAGTTTGCCAAATTGATGCAAAGTAAGTATGAAATGAGTATGATGGGAGAACTAACTTACTTTATTGATTTGCAAGTTAAGCAAGTTAGTGATGGAATATTCATTAGTCAAACTAAATATATTTTTGATCTTTTAAAGAAGTTTGATCTAATGGATTGCACATCTGCAAAAACTCCCATGGCTACTGCAACTAAGCTTGAATTAAACACTACTGAAAAGTCTGTGGATATTTCAAGTTATAGGGGCATGGTTGGCTCACTTATGTACTTAACAGCAAGTAGGCCAGATATAATGTTTGCTACATGTTTATGTGCTAGATTTCAGGCTGATCCTAGAGAATCTCACTTAATAGCTATTAAGAGAATTTTCAGATATCTCAAGGGAACACCAAAACTTGGCATTTGGTACCCTAGAGATTCTGGTTTTGATCGAACTGGTTATTCAGATGCAGATTATGCAGGTTGTAGAATTGATAGAAAAAGTACAACAGGAACCTGTCAATTTCTAGGAAATAAGCTTGTGTCCTGGTTCAGTAAAAAGCAAAATTCAGTTTATACTTCTACAGCTGAAGCTGAATATATTGTTGCTGGTAGTTGCTGTGCACAGATTTTATGGATGAAAAATCAATTGCTAAACTATGGTTTGCAAGTTGAGAGGATTCCTATTTTCTGTGATAATACAAGTGAAATTGCCATCACTGAAAATCCAGTACAACACTCAAGGACAAAGCACATAGATATCAAGTACCACTACATAAGGGAACATGTAATGAATGGTACTGTGGAACTACATTTTGTTCCAAGTGAGAAGCAACTTGCAGATATCTTTACCAAGCCACTGGATGAATCCACCTTTTCAAGGTTAGTAAGTGAGTTAGGTATGCTTAATTATTCTTAAATCTATATGAGATAATTTGCAAGTTGAAATGCAGCCAGAAATTTAATTGATTTTTCAGTTATGGATGAAATTTTGGCTAAGTCAAAATTTACATCTCGACGGATGATCCTTATCCATCGAGTTTGATCATCCGTCGGTATACTATTTGCTAATAAAAATCAATTATTTTTCTGGAATATTTTATGACTCGGCGGATAACAGTCTATCCTCATCTATCGAATTATCTTAATCTCAGTCGTTAATTCCCTGAACATTATCCATCGAGTATACTTACAGTTTGTAAGCATAACTGTTATTCCCAAGGAACTAACAATGAGATTTCAGAAGGGGGGTTGAATGTAAATCTCAAAACTTTTTCAAGTTTTGAGTAGTTTCAAAAGCTAAGTGTATGATGAACAGATGTGTGTGAATTGCTTTGAGCAGGTGTAGACAGATGTATATTCAAGACACAAATGTAAAGAACATAAAGGCTTTAAAAACTTTTCTGGTGGATTTGTTGTTCCACAAGAGATGTGTATTTCAGAAAATCTGTGATACAAAAAATTGTTCACAGCTGCTTCCTAGTACAAACTAGATGATTTTCTCTCTGAGTTTTTCTAAACAGCTCTGGAAAATTCACATCTAATTACTAGCTGCAACTTGGTTTATATATCACCAAGTTTACAAGTGAAGACAAAGATAAAATACAATTATAAAATAGTTCTTCACATGTTTCTTCTTCATTTCTCTATCCAATACAATCTAAGATAATCTGTGAATCTTTGAATACTTCCTTGATTGCACCATAATGGAAATGCTGCTTTTTCTTGATTCCTCCAAGAGGCTACCACATTCCAATTGTCTCTGCCAACCCATGTGCCTCTGTCAGCTTATGAATTGTCACTATCAACTGCTATGGAACTGAGCAACCGTTGAAGCTTTCATCCATTGATGGCTTTATCCGTTGAGGCTTTAGTGACATCCGTTGATGCTTTAACAGTTGAAGCTTTATCCGTTGATACACTCATCCATTGATGGATGTTATCCGTTGAAGCTTTAGAGACATCCGTTGAAGCTTTGTTTCTCATCCGTTGAAGGCCTTTAATCTATCAGTTGATACTACTTCATTTATACAAAATTACAAGGCATGAAATATTTACAATTAGCCCTCATATTTGCATATCCACTAGTAGTCAACATGACTTATAATTTCTCCCAACTTCTAAGAATTATAACTTAAATACAGAGACTGAAATGTGCTTCAATACTAAACTTATTTTTAACTAAAGCTACTCCATCAACGGATAACCAAAGTGGTCTTATCCGTTGAGGCTACAAACACTAGATTTCTACTTAACTGTTTTGTTTAACTTATCATCAAACTAATACATATATTCCTAACAATCTCCCCCTATTTATGTGTAATAACCCCAATTTTTGGAAATTTTTGAAACCCTTATGAGCAGTGATTTTGCAGATTATGCTGAATAAGAAAACTTTTAATGTCACACTATGTAGGGGTTCTGTTATTGATATTCTGAGATTTTATTAGTACTCTATATGGTATATAAGTGTATGTAAAGATCGTCAGAATCCAATTCCGAACAATTTGATTTTCCCCGGAAATCTACCAGATATAGAAAGAATTGAGTATAAGGTAACAGAATAAAAAGGATTTAAATTCAAGGATTATAAGAGAGGATCATAAGAGGAATATAATGTATTGAGAAAGGTTAAGGAAACCTAAGAAATAAGATCCCGGGTATGATCCCTCAAACGATAAACGAAAACGAAAGTTAAGCGACCCGCATACCAGATCAGCGGTCATTAGCCAAGTAATTAGGAGTTAATCAAGGGGTTAGTGGATGATGATGTCATCACACCAACAAGAGGAAGACAAGTGTAACAAGATGACATAGGAAAGGTGACATAAGCATGACATAAGGGGAATGAGGTGTGGTTGATTTAAAACCACACAAAGATCAAGGTTAGAAAGGTAATTAACCAAAAACAAAACAAAACAAAAACAACCAAGCTAGCCAAAACAAATCAAAGCAAAACACAAAATCATTTCTTTCTTCAACATTGCTCTCGACTTTTCTTCATTTCAAGAAGAAGAATTTTCAAAATTCAAGTTCCAAGCTTCCTAAATTAGTAAGGTAATTATATAGTACTCATTATGCATAGATATGGCTATCCTATAAGTTTAAGCCTCCAATTCATTCTCAATCTCTTCCAAGAAATCAATGAAGAAGATAATGAATAGTGATTTCAAGATTTTTTAACTTGATTTTTCTTGTTTTTCCTTTAAGATCCAAGCATCCCTAAGACATCTCAAGGCTTCTTAAGGCTTCCTAGCTACTCACATCACTTCAAGGAAGGTATAACATCTCCAAACCCTAGCTTTACTTTGTATATTAGGATGATTTTGATTGTTACGGTAAAAGAGTAGCTTGATGCTTGTAGGTTTAGAGTTTGGGTTGGAGTTGTGGTAAATTGGATGTTGAAATCTTATTGATTGGTTAAAGGACTTAAGTATAGTTTAAATTCAAGTTTAAGAATAAGTATAAATTGTTAATGTTGAGTTGATTGGGGCTGTTATGATGTAGTGTGGATGGATGTTGGTTGTATGAATGAATTGGGATTGATTGGTGGTTGATTTGGAATGGTATAAATTTGGGAAATCGCGTAAACATAGACGTCGTAATGTCCGATTTACTTTAGACTGCTTTTGTTCATAACATTAGGACCCGAGAACTCCCTGCTAGGTTTTGACCATTGCCATTTTTAGATAGTTCATGTTATGAGATTCGTTTTGATATGTGGTTCATTTGTTTCCGATGTACGGTTTAGGAGAAACGGCCGTTTTAAGTAACGACGTTTCGCGAACGAATCATTACCCCTCGCCTTACTTTGAAACATATGTTAAAGACCTAAAAAGGGCTAATTGGAGTATGAAACATTTATGTAAAGTGTGTTAGGCAGTTGGTAAGACACTCGCGAAAGAATCGCCTTAAAACTCGTAATGGTTAATTTATTAAAAATGGTGGAGCCGAGGGTACTCGAGCGACTTAAGAGAATCATTAAGCGCAAAGCGAGCGTTAGAGTCTAAATTGGTTAAAGTATAGATTTACAAGTGACTTTGGTTTAATTGCAACTTATATATTGTTTATAGGTTACCAGACTCGTCCCAAGCCATTTATAACCCCCAGTCGCTCAGGCAAGTTTTCTACCCGCTATACTGTTGTTGTGATGTATATATGTATATGCATTGTCTTGTGATAAATGCATGTTGGTTAATTAGCAAATTCTTGCGATATATTGTAGCATGTGATATGGTATATATGCATGCTTGGTTCGAAATCTTGATACATATATCTGTTGATTCAGTTGCATAATACCTAGGCTAGAGATAAGCGGTATTTGAGTTTACCCTTAGTATAGGGGATCAAAAGGTGAACATATTTCTAAACCGGGAGTCGATGCTCCCGAGTATATTATATATATATATATATATTTATATATATATGGATGTAGTTTTCAAAACTATTGATCGCATAATGTTTATTCGATAACTTTATTTTATTTAATGAATATTATTTGAATATTCATTCGAGGACTTATGACTCTGTTTATTCTATTTAATGATTATTAATTGGATATTCATTTGAGGATGTATGACTCCGTTTATTTTATTTAATGAATATTATTTATAATATTCATTCGAGGTATTATGACTCCGCTTATATTTAATAATATTCTTTATTTTATTATAGAATAATGTTTCGATAACCAAACTTATTTTCGATTATTCAAATAAAGATAGTACTTTCATATAAGTATATCTTTGGTTATTTAATATCCATTTCAAGTATGAGTTTTAAAACTTCTACTTCAAATATTTTTATAAGGATTATCTTTATGACAATATTATTTAAATAATAATATTCAAATATTTCTAATATATCGGGACTGATTTATTTTAATAAATCAGCAGTACTCCAAACATTCTTAAAAATGCTTTCGAGTCTTCAAAATGATTTCTAAAAGTTAGGGCGGATCCCAAAACTCATTCTTTTATATTTAAGATCCTCCTTTCGAAGGGGATTTAAATACTCGCTCAAAACCTGGGGGATCCGGCTCTGTGGTGTATTTTACATTCGCAACGTGGTTGCTGTTTTGAGAAAACAATTTGATTACTTGCCCAACGTTCGGGAAGTAAGTCCCTCTAATTTAGTCGGCATAAGCGACAGGCCGGGGTACGGTCTATCAAATCGTAAGTGGCTGGGTGGCAGTCCATCAACACGTAAGAGGCCGAGTGGCAGTCCAGCACAAGGTCCTTATGTGGCCAGGGTGATGACCGGTGGGGGATTCATCCATCTACTAGTAGAAAAGGTTACTTATTGGTATCTTTGCCTGATCAGCAAGATATCGGGTTTATGCCACAATTCTTTTCCTTTCCAAAAATTCATTGGATGTTACAAACTCTGTTCATACTTTACATGACAGAGGTTTTCAGGAAATGTATGAGATATATATATATATATATATATATGGATATATATATCGGGACATAATGAAGTATCTCGTAACTTCATTATTTATAATGATATTCAAAGATTGAATCTATTCAAGTCTTAACTTGTGGTCTCATTTATGGGATGACCTTTTGAAACCTATAATACTTTGAACAGTGGTAGTTCAAGTAGCTTTATAAATGATATAAGTATAGTGAAGTATTTGATAACTTCATCCCTTGTTTTTGCTTATATTCAGTAAGTAATTATCTTTCACCTGATAAAGGTTTCCAGTAAGTTATCCATTTAGATGCTTGCGTTATTGTTTACACTATATATTATCTTGCGAGCTGTAATGCTCACTCTTGCTTTATTTCTTCATCACACAACAACAGTTAGGAAAGATGGCCAGACTCAAGCAGACCCAGCGCAAGAGCGTGGGAAGCGCCCCGCGCCTTCCCGTTGAGATCATAGCTGCTATAGCTGCAAAGGTAGATCTATTTGTAGATCAGACCTTCTACTTTTGGGAATCAATTATGTATAATTATAAGTTGTGGCATATAATTTTGGAATAAAATGACTCGTGTTATTTTTTTGGATATTCATCTCTGAGACTATAACTTGTGGTGTGTGTGTTTATTGTGGGGTCACCGTACAGAGTAGTTGATTGTTTATTAAGATTGGGTGTTATTAAGGGAAATGGAACTCGTGACAACCCGGATCCCCGACCCCGGATCTGGGGGTGTTACAGAAATGGTATCAGGGCCAAGCGTTATAAACCTCAGAGATGATGTGACGTTAAGATAATAAGTTCACTTAGATAATAAGAACTCTTGCCAAGTTCATAGTCGGGCTACCTAACGTAGTACTGACAGTTAAAACCCTTATGGGAACTCTTATAAATATCGTGATAGAAGCGTAGTTCGTTATCGTATATGGTAGCGGGACTCCGAACCCTGAGGTTGAGGAGCAACAACGCGATGATGTTTGATTACTTATTGGAGATCAGATTATGGATCCGATAGAGCGTCCTAACGCGAGATCGGATGATGTTCATATTGAGGATGTAGCGGTTGAGGATGTTGTCCTAGAAGGGATTATTGCTGAGAAGGATGTCGTGAAGGATCCTGACAAGAATGAATAAAGGACCACTGAGGAATTGATGACCATGGTTAGGGCGACTACCAGAGGTAGGATTGGTCGGTCACTACCGGAGGTTCGTTTAAGTTTGTAAAGATAGTAGCCCCTTTAACGCGGCTTACTCGTAAGACTGAGAAGTTCGAATGGACAGAGAAATACGAGAAAAGCTTTTAACAACTAAAGCAAAGGTTGGTGGCGGCCCCTATGTTGGCGTTGCCGGATGAAAAAGGAGATTTTGTGAATTGTAGTGACGCTTCGCATAAGGAATTAGGGTGCTTCTTATACAGCACAACAAGGTAATCGCGTACGCGTCAAGACAATTAAGGGAATATAAAATTCGATATCCCCACCCATGAGCTTGGGTTCGTGGCAATAGTTTTGCCCTAAATATTGGAGGCACTACTTGTATGGAGAGAAGTGCGAGATTTACACAAGACATAAGTGCTCTAGTGCATTTTCACGTAGAAAGATCTCAGCATACGCCAGAGGAGGCGGTTAGAGCTAATCAAGAATTATGATTGGGAGATTCTTTATCATTCGGGGAAAGCCAATATGGTGGCTGATGCCCTTAGTAAAAAGGAGAGACTCAAGATGAAAATGTCTTTGGGAGAGTTGACAAGAGATTTTGAGAAAATGGAAATAGAAGTGAAGGTAACCGGAGCCGGTACCGAAAAGCTGTTTGAGATTGCAATACAACCCGAATTATTGGAGAAAATCATATTGTGCCAAGAAAAAGTGATAAATGAAGGCAGAGAGCCAATGACTGGAGAAAAGATTAATACTGAGAAAGATGATAAGGGAATAATGAGGTATTCCTATAGAATTTGGGTTCCAAATGTTCAAAAGCTTAAAGATGAGATCTTAGATGAAAGTCATAGTTCAAGGAATACGATTAAGGGCAAACCCTGAATGTGATAGTCAGGGAGGACGCCATCAAGATAGAAGGAACCCATAACATAATGAAGTGGAAAATGAGGATTTTAACGTATAAGATAACCCCAAGTATGGGAGAAGGATGAAACATTTCATACTAAGGAAACAGAAAGTCGAGTAAGGAAAGGAGACTCGAGACAGTACTCCTATACGGAAATTCATGGACCTGTCTAAAAAAAAGAATTTAGACTATTATCCCCAACCACCACCTTGAGGAAACAATGCGGTAGGAAATTCTTTCATGACCTTTAAATCGCTAAGCTCTCAGAGTTCCAAGGAACAGGTTGACCCAGTCGGGGCAAGAGCCTGGCTAAAGGAAATATAGGAATCATTTGAGATTCTAAATGATTGACGAATCACAAAAGACTGTTTTGTCACTTACCCTCCTAAGAGAGAGGCCACCCGATGGTGAAAGGCCAAGGAAGGCACGGAGCAAGAGATTATAATAAACTGATTTAAGTTCAGTCAATTGTTTTCAGGAAAGTACTTCCCAAGGTTATGGAGATAGTGTAAAAGCTTTAGAGCCAGAACAAAGGCAGACGAGTATGATGAATTATGAATCTAAGTTGTAAAAGTTATCAAGATTCGTTCTGAGGACACGAATCCAGAATGACGGGATGTTTGAAATCAATGCTTATGTTGTGTTGGTTCATGAAATAATGATAAGAGAAAGGAAAATAAAAAGAAACTGAAGTGGAAAGGAATATAAAGGCAATAGAGTTTGAGGTATGATAAGGGAGTTGGGTATGAGGAAACCCTAAAGACTCGTAGCAATAGAAATAGAAAAGTATGCATTCGGCAGGATGAGGGTGATTCACCATGAGTTAAAATTGATGGTTGAAGGCATAAGAGATACATATATTTTATCCCCTGTAAGTTGGGAGGATTCGAGGAAACCTTGAGATAATTTGAAAGATAAATAATGAGACGCGGATAGACTTAGGAGACAAGGAAGTAAGAAATTAGGAAAATTGGATGAAGGAAATGACCTTCAAGAATGTGAAGTGTAAGACCGGTGGCTCGATACCCAGAAAGGGAGATGCCAAGTATGAAAGATATCCCAACATTGAGGTGACTGTTGAGATAAACAACAAAAGTAAATAAGGAATTATTAAGAAGAGGTTCACGTTGAACACGACCAATATCTTCCAGAACATCCTTGTTATCGTTACCAAATTAGGCAAGAAAAGCGGATAACCGTTGTTATCTTTTGGAGGCCATATTGATTGACCTCATTTTGAATACAGATGTTATTGTGAAATTAGGCATATACTATCGAGGTGGGAATGATTGAATAAGACACCCTTATCAGGGATATATGAATTGATTTATCCACGGAAGGATGCATGTACCTTTTTAAAGGTGGAATTAAGGTTATAACATCGGTAACTTAAAACGAATCCTAGGGGAATGCATAAAGGTTGGCATTTCACCCTTAATAGGGATAGTATGAGTTTTGACAGTATGAATTGGAAAGGATTAAGGTAATAACAACCTTTAAGAATCAGTGGAGAATTTTTTTTCAGAAGTATATAGACAATGATTCTGGTATTAATAAATGGTATATTGATATGCCCTGTATCTAGGGAATACATGAGGAACGATTCAAAGATAACCTTAGAGGTTTTACAAGGAGAAAGGTAATATTCAAAATTCTCAAGAATAGAAATGTTGATAGAGGAAATATGACATAATTATAATGATGCCAAGTGGGGCACGTGTTAAACCACGAGAAAGTATGGATCGAACCAATAATGGTCGAAATTGTTCAGGGCAATTAAGACTTAAGATAAAAGATGTTCTAAGTATGATTGAGAGTCATTCGTGACAGTGATTAACCTCTAAAGACTGAGGCAATAACTTATGGGAAAATGGTGATATTTTTTTTTACTCATCAGATTTTAAGGAAAACATCTTCACATACGCTGTGATTGAAATGAGGTAGAAAATTTATTTGGAGGTGGTTAAAATGACATTGACTGTAAGGAAATTTTACTATCAGGAAAGGCCAAAGAGGTGGCCGACACTTTAAAGGTAAGAGGATAATTATCGGTGCTCGTGCCAGAAGAATACAATGATAATGGTTAAAGCCGTGAAGATTGTATTATGATTTGAAAGATTGACATTCCTTCTGATGACTGTGCAATACCTAACTGTAATAGTAGTTTGGTAAAGGTTTAATTCGTATAATCGCCATGAGCGGGCTATCTATCTCAGAAGATACTATCTTGAGATAAGCCAGGACCATGTTTCAAAAAGGACTAGACGAACCCTTGAGTTAAGTCTTCTATTTAAGGCCTACGATTAAGAATGGTATTAACCTGCTATCGTTGCTTTGACTGAAACTCTTCTGCAATTTTATCTATTTCATGTCATGAAAGTACGTCAGAGTTTGGAGTGTTCTTCATGAATTATGATTGGTGGTTATGTTAACTCCTTAGAAGTATTCTATACGACATGTATGGACTCCGTATGGTTAGATATTAAGATTTCATGGAAAGTGAATGACGACAGTAGGTCAGTGGTGGACCATAGTAGTGCATCAATGATTCTGCGAGTAATGAGTCGATTACAACCATGAGAGTTGTATTGGAATGGATGTTGAGATTGAGTACCACTAATCGGGTCGTGGTAGTGTATAAGTTATTATTGGTAGACTAATTAAGTAGAGTATCTACCTATTGAATATTTATTCCCTCTTATGAAAAGAGAGTCGTATTACTATATGAGGAAGGTTGCGGAGCAATCATAGAATTCTAGTAACGATGATGTCTAGAATGAGATCCCAGATTCGATTTTCGATATCGAGGGAGTTTTATATGTGATTGTGTATAAGCTCGAGGAAGAGCATGGGTCCATAGAATGATGGACGGAATAGCAAAAATATTTAGGCATGTGAAATACGATGCTATAATACTTGATGTTGATATAAATACATATATGTTTTGTTCTCCTATGACAAACCTCTATAGTTCAGAGGTAGATTCCAAGCCAGATATTTTATGGCAATAAAATTATTTTTTTTACGAATATACAATTCTCTTCAATTCGTTCTTTTCTCTTCTTTTCATTTCATGTAAGCTGAGAATAACAACCCTTCCAGAAGGGGAGGTATTGCCGAATGACTATCTATCTGTGTGATAGAAGCCTAGTAGGATACCATCTATTGTTTAATTGCTTGTCAAGTACTAAAGGCTGGCCACCTTCTGTACTAACTATGCGATATAACAAGTGTTCATGATCATAGTGATCTCTCAACAAATTCCTTTACTTCTATATGATTGATCAAACTTTGGGAAATAGAAACAGCTGAAAAAGGAGTAGTAAAGTTGTGGTGGTATTCGGAATGGAAACACATTCGTGATACTAAGGTTGACGTGGTTATTAAAAGGTTATAGAACGCTAACGAGCAAAAGTATAACCAGTATAATATTAGGAACGGAAGGTAGTAGCGATTACGAACTGGAAAAGAATGGGTATTGAGAAGCAAAAGCTCTAATGCTAAAAGCTATAATGAGAGTCTGTGCAATAGACTTGAAAGAAATTAGAATGATCACTTAACACGGATTGAGTTTTCTTACGACAATAGATCATATGTCATTATCGAGATGTCGCCTTATGAGATCCTGGAGGGAAGACAATGTCGATCTCCCTTATGTTAGGATGAAGTTGTAGAGCGCAAGATGCTCGGACCCGCAGTAGTCCAAAGGACCAAGGATATAATAGATCTAATCAGAGGACGGCTGGTAGTAGCCCAAGATGGACATAAGAAGTATGTTGATATGACACGAAAGGACAAAGAATAGGAAGTAGGGGACCTAGTAGAGGATGCCTGATAAATAGGGGCATATGAGCGCATAGACATGCAACCCGACGTAACCTATATGGAGCAACCAGGAAGGGTTATAGAGTGAAAAGGAACAAGTGCTTAGGAGAAGGGTTATCAAACTAGGCAGAGTTTGGTGGTAGGACCACAATGTGGGAAAATTTACTCGAGAGTTAGAAAGTGCAATGCTAAGAGAGTATCCCTATTCATTTTCTATCTGATTCCGGGACGGAATCCTTTTAAGGAGGGGAGACTGTAATAACCCCAATTTTTGGAAATTTTTGAAACCCTTATGAATAGTGATTTTGCAGATTATGCTGAATAAGAAAACTTTTCATGTCACACTATGTAGGGGTTCTGTTATTGATATTCTGAGATTTTAGTAGTACTCAATATGGTATATAAGTGTATGTAAAGATCGTCAGAATCCAATTCCGAACAATTTGATTTTCCCCGGAAATCTACCAGATACAGAAAGAATTGAGTATAAGGTAACAGAATAAAAAGGATTTAAATTCAAGGATTATAAGAGAGGATCATAAAAGGAATATAATGTATTGAGAAAGGTTAAGGAAACCTAAGAAATAAGATCCCGGGTATGATCCCTCAAACGATAAACGAAAATGAAAGTTAAGCGAACCGCATAACAGATCAGCGGTCATTAGCCAAGTAATTAGGAGTTAATCAAGGGATTAGTGGATGATGATGTCATCACACCAACAAGAGGAAGACAAGTGTAACAAGATGACATAGGAAAGGTGACATAAGCATGACATAAGGGGAAGGAGGTGTAGTTGATTTAAAACCACACAAAGTTCAAGGTTAGAAAGGTAATTAACCAAAAACAAAACAAAAAACAACCAAGCTAGCCAAAACAAATCAAAGCAAAACACAAAATCATTTCTTTCTTCAACATTGCTCTCGGCTTTTCTTCATTTCAAGAAGAAGAATTTTCAAAATTCAAGTTCCAAGCTTCCTAAATTAGTAAGGTAATTATCTAGTACTCCTTATGCATAGATATGGCTATCCTATAAGTTTAAGCCTCCAATTCATTCTCAATCTCTTCCAAGAAATCAATGAAGAAGATAATGAATAGTGATTTCAAGATTTTTTAACTTGATTTTTCTTGTTTTTCCTTTAAGATCCAAGCATCCCTAAGACATCTCAAGGCTTCTTAAGGCTTCCTAGCTACTCACATCACTTCAAGGAAGGTATAACATCTCCAAACCCTAGCTTTACTTTGTATATTAGGATGATTTTGATTGTTATGGTAAAAGAGTAGCTTGATGCTTGTAGGTTTAGAGTTTGGGTTGGAGTTGTGGTAAATTGGATGTTGAAATCTTATTGATTGGTTAAAGGACTTAAGTATAGTTTAAATTCAAGTTTAATAATAAGTATAAATTGTTAATGTTGAGTTGATTGGGGCTGTTATGATGTAGTGTGGATGGATGTTGGTTGTATGAATGAATTGGGATTGATTGGTGGTTGATTTGGAATGGTATAAATTTGGGAAATCGCGTAAACATAGCCGTCGTAATGTCCGATTTACTTTAGACTGCTTTTGTTCATAGCATTAGGACCCGAGAACTCCCTGCTAGGTTTTGACCATTGCCATTTTTAGATAGTTCATGTTATGAGCTTCGTTTTGATATGTGGTTCGTTTGTTTCCGATGTACGGTTTAGGAGAAACGGCCGTTTTAAGTAACGACGTTTCGCGAACAAATCATTACCCCTCGCCTTACTTTGAAACATATGTTAAAGACCTAAAAAATTGGAGTATGAAACATTTATGTAAAGTGTGTTAGGCAGTTGGTAAGACACTCGCGAAAGAATCTCCTTAAAACTCATAATGGTTAATTTATTAAAAATAGTGGAGCCGAGGGTACTCGAGCGACTTAAGAGAATCATTAAGCGCAAAGCGAGCGTTAGAGTCTAAATTGGTTAAAGTATAGATTTACAAGTGACTTTGGTTTAATTCCAACTTATATGTTGTTTATAGGTTACCAGACTCGTCCCAAGCCATTTATAACCCCCAGTCGCTCAGACAAGTTTTCTACCCGCTATACTGTCGTTGTGATGTATATATGTATATGCATTGTCTTGTGATAAATGCATGTTGGTTAATTAGAAAATTCTTGCGATATATTGTAGCATGTGATATGGTATATATGCATGCTTGGTTCGAAATCTTGATACATATATCTGTTGATTCAGTTGCATAATACCTATGCTAGAGATAAGCGGTATTTGAGTTTACCCTTAGTATAGGGGATCAAAAGGTGAACATATTTCTAAACCGGGAGTCGATGTTCCCGAGTATATTATATATATATATTTATTTATATTTATATATATATGGATGTAGTTTTCAAAACTATTGATCGAATAAGGTTTATTCGATAACTTTATTTTATTTAATGAATATTATTTGAATATTCATTTGAGGACTTATGACTCTGTTTATTCTATTTAATGATTATTAATTGGATATTCATTTGAGGATGTATGACTCCGTTTATTTTATTTAATGAATATTATTTATAATATTCATTCGAGGTATTATGACTCCGCTTATATTTAATAATATTCTTTATTTTATTAAAGAATAATGTTTCGATAACCAAACTTATTTTCGATTATTCAAATAAAGATAGTACTTTCATATAAGTATATCTTTGGTTATTTAATATCCACTTCAAGTATGAGTTTTAAAACTTCTACTTCGAATAATTTTATAAGGATTATCTTTATGAGAATATTATTTAAATAATAATATTCAGATATTTCTAATATATCGGGACTGATTTATTTTAATAAATCAGCAGTACTCCAAACATTCTTAAAAATGCTTTCGAGTCTTCAAAATGATTTCTAAAAGTTAGGGCGGATCCCAAAACTCATTCTTTTATATTTAAGATCCTCCTTTCGAAGGGGATTTAAATACTCGCTCAAAACCTGGGGGATCCGGCTCTGTGGTGTATTTTACATTCGCAACATGGTTGCTGTTTTGAGAAAACAATTTGATTACTTGCCCAACGTTCGGGAAGTAAGTCCCTCTAATTGAGTCGGCATAAGCGACAGGCCGGGGTACGGTCTATCAAAGTGTAAGTGGCTGGGTGGCAGGCCATCAACGCGTAAGAGGCCGGGTGGCGGTCCAGCGCAAGGTCCTTATGTGGCCAGGGTGATGACCGGTGGGGGATTCATCCATCTACTAGTAGAAAAGGTTACTTATTGGTATCTTTGCCTGATCAGCAAGATATCGGGTTTATGCCACAATTCTTTTCCTTTCCAAAAATTCATTGGATGTTACAAACTCTGTTCATACTTTACATGACAGAGGTTTTCAGGAAATGTATGAGATATATATATATATGGATATATATATCGGGACTTAATGAAGTATCTCGTAACTTCATTATTTATAATGATATTCAAAGATTGAATCTATTCAAGTCTTAACTTGTGGTCTCATCTATGGGATGACCTTTTGAAACCTATAATACTTTGAACAGTGGTAGCTCAAGTAGCTTTATAAATGATATAAGTATAGTGAAGTATTTGATAACTTCATCCCTTGTTTTTGCTTATATTCAGTAAGTAATTATCTTTCACCTGATAAAGGTTTCCAGCAAGTTATCCATTTAGATGCTTGCATTATTTTTTACACTATATATTATCTTGCGAGCTGTAATGCTCACTCTTGCTTTATTTCTTCATCACACAACAACAGTTAGGAAAGATGGCCAGACTCAAGCAGACCCGGCGCAAGAGTGTGGGAAGCGCCCCGCGCCTTCCCGTTGAGATCATAGCTGCTATAGCTACAGAGGTAGATCTATTTGTAGATCAGACCTTCTACTTTTGGGAATCAATTATGTATAATTATAACTTGTGGCATATAATTTTGGAATAAAATGACTCATGTTATTTTTTTGGATATTCATCTCTGATACTATAACTTGTGGTGTGTGTGTTTATTGTGGGGTCACCGTACAGAGTAGTTGATTGTTTATTAAGATTGAGTGTTATTAAGGGAAATGGAACTCGTGACAACCCGGATCCCCGACCCCGGATCTGGGGGTGTTACATTATGTCTACTAGAATTGTTGGCATAAATTCAAGGTTAACTTGATGATAAAAAAACACTTAACAAATATATGAGTTGAAACCAAGTAGAAATTTAAAAGTGCTACAAAAGTGTATGTACTGAGATAGAATAGAAGATTTACAGTGTTTCCAAGGGTGCTCCTTTAGTCTGAGCAAATCATTTTCTTTTCCTTTGTTCCCTTGTTTTCTTTCCTAGCCTCCTGTCATTTTCCTCTACTTGAAGTTGGATTTGTCTATAGAATTCAGCTTCATCTTCTTCACTGATATCCAACTTAGATTGCATGTCCTTGAGAGTTTCATTACTGGCAATTTTAAGCTAGTCTTCAAGTCTGAAAAATTTTCTGACTCCTTTATTGTCTCTGAACTCCATCAACCAATGAGGTGATTTATGAATTGTAATTCCATACTCAGGGATGAGTAATGTTCTAGGCAAGGAATTTGACTCCCACCAATTCTTCCTTATGCTAGCAATCTTGTTGAGAATCTCAGTTTTGGCAGTCCTGGTAAAACCAGTATCCCTTTTGATAGCTGAGTAGACTCTAATCAAGGTAGAATAGCCCTCACTTAGAATTCTTTTAAGAGGCCAAGTCCTTTCCACACTTCCTTTATACTTGAACACTAGCCTTTCTGGTAGCTGTCCATAGGCATTTATTCCCCTTACTTCCTCCAGCTCATCCAGGTAGAGTTTAATATCTGTATATTCTTTTATGTCACAAATGTGAACATAATCATCCTTTGAGGCTTGTGGCTTAGGCTCAGGTTTATGTTTCTGATTGAATTTACTTGAGGTTAGAGGAGGTGTTGATTTGGATTTTCTTTTTAGTTTCTTTGGTAGTGGAGCAGTAGTTAAGAAGGTAGGCAATTTGATGGTATCCCAATCAATAGGTTCCTATTTAGGGATGATTGTTTCACCATGGATATTTATACTGGGATCAGCCACAACAGGTTCAGGAATAGAAGGTAGTGGTTTAGATTTTAATTGGGTTTCCTCAGTGTCATCTCCACTCTTCTTTTTTGTATTGGCCTTCTTTCTGTTCCTTTTCTGCCATTCCTTTCTTTCCTCACTTCTTTCCTTCACACTGTAATAACCCCAAAATTTTGAACTTTTTTGTAACCCTTATGAATAGTGTTTTTGCTGTTATTGCTGAATAAGAAAACTTTTCATGCCACCCTATATAGCAGTTCTTTTATGGATATTCTGAGATCTTATTAGTACTCTGTATGATATATAAGTGTATGTAAAGATCGTCAATATCCAAATTCGAACACTTTGATTTTTCCCGAAAATCCACCAAATATCGAAAGAATTGAGTATAAGGTAACAGGATAAAAATGATTTAAATTAAAGGATTATAAGAGAGGATCTTAAAAAGGAATTTAATGTATTGAGAAAGGTTAAGGGAACCCAAGTAATAAGATCCCGGTTATGATCCCTCAAATGATAGACGAAAACGAAAGTTAAGCGAACCGTATAATAGATCAGTGGTCATTAGCCAAGTAATTAGGAGTTAATCAAAGGGTTAGTGGAGAGTGATGTCATCTCACCAACAAGAAGAGGACAAGTGTGGGAGGATGACATAACATGATGACCTAAGCATGACCAAAGAGAAGTGTGTTGTTGGTTGATTAAGAACCACACAAAAATCACAATGGTTAAAAGGTAAATAATTAAAACAAAAGCCAAAAACAACCAACCAACAATTCATTTCACCAAAACACAAAGTTGACTTCACTTTTCTTCAAGAAAGCTCTCGGCCCTTTTCATATTTCAAGAAAGAAAAATCCAAAATCCAAGATCCAAGCCTTGTTAATTAGTGAGGTAATTATCTAATACTCCTTATGCATAGATATAGCTATCCTATAGGTTTGAGCTTCAAATTCCTTCACAATCTCTTCCTAAAATTCATGGAAGAAGAGGGTGAATAGTGTTTTTCAAGAACTTAAAATTTTTTTCTTGAGTTTTTGTTTAGATTAAGCTTGGGTAAGGACTTTCAAGGGTGATTCCAAGCTAATTAGTTACTCCTACTCACAAGAAAGGTATAATCTCTTAACCTAGCTTTGTTATTGAATATTAAGAGCTCAATATGAGTATAATAGTTCATGAGAGGCTTGATTGTTGTGTATTTAGAGATTGGTTGGTTTTATTATGTTTTTGGAGTTGTAAATCTTGATGATTAGTTAAAGAACTTAAGTAAAGCTTTTAGTTCATGTTGGGAAGTAGTATAAATTTGGAAATATTGAGTTGTTGGGGCATCTGTAGCATTGTAGGTTTGGAATTTGGTTGTATGGATGAATTGTGGTTGATTGGTGGTTGATTTAGAGTAGAATAAAAATTGGTAATCGCGTAAACATAGCCGTCGTAATATCCGAATTACTTTAGACTGTTTTGTTCTTAACATCAGGACCCGAGAACTCACTGTTAGGTTTTATCCATTGACATGATTAGATATTTCATGTTACGAGCTTCGTTTTGATATGTGGTTCGTTTGAATCCGATGTACGGTTTAGGAGAAACGACCGTTTTAAGTAACGGCGTTTCGCGACCGAACCATTACCCCTCGCCTTATTTTGAAACATTGGTTAAAGACCTTAAAGGACTAATTGGAGTATGAAAAATTTATGTAAAGTATATTAGGCAGTTGGTAAGGCACTCGCGAAAGAATCGCCTTAAAACTCTTAATGGTTAATTTATTAAAAATGGTGGAACCGAGGATACTCAAGCAACTTAAGAGAATCGTTGAGCGCAAAGCGAGTGTTAGAGTCTAATTCTTTAGAGTATAGATTCATAAGCGACATTGGTTTAATTCCAACTTATATGTTGTTTATAGGTTACCAGACTCGTCCCAAGCCATTTGTCACCCCCAGTCGCTCAGGCAAGTTTTCTACCCGTTATACTGTTGTTGTGATGTAATATGTATATGCATTATCTTGTGATAAGTGCATGTTTGTTATTAGCAAATCTTGTGATATATTGGAGCATGTGATATGGTATATATGCATGTCTGTTTCGTAATCTTGATATCTAATTATTGATTCAATTGCTTATAAGTTGCATAATACCTATGCTAGAGATAAGCAGTAGTTGCGTATACCCTTAGTATAGGGGACCCAAAGGTGAACATTTTCTAAAACCGGGAGTCGATGTTCCCGAGTATATATATATATATATATATATATTTATATATATATATTCTTATATATACTTATATATGGATATAGTTTTCAAAACTATTAATCGAATAAGTTTTATTCGATAACCTTATTTTATTTAATGAATATTAGTTGAATATTCATTCGAGGACTTATGACTCCGTTTATTTTATTAATGAATATTAGTCATTCGAGGACTTATGACTCCGTTTATTTTATTAATGAATATTAGTTGAATATTCATTCGAGGACTTATGACTCCGTTTATTTTATTAATGAATATTAGTTGAATATTTATTCGAGGACTTATGACTTCGTTTATTTACTAATTAATATTCTTTATTTTATTAAAGAATAATGTTTCGATAATCAAACTTATTTTCAATTATTCAAATAAAGATCATACTTTCGTATAAGTATATCTTTGGTTATTTAATATCCATTTCAAATATGAGTTTTAAAACTTTTACTTCAATTATTTTTATAAGGATTATCCTTATGGGAATATTATTTAAATAATAATATTCAGATATTTTCTAATATATTGGGACTGATTTATTTTATTAAATCGGCATTACTCCAAACATTCTTAAAAATGTTTTCGAGTCTTCAAAATGATTTTTAAAAGTTAGAGTGGATCCCAAAACTCATTTTTATATTTAAGATCTTCCTTTCAAGGGGATTTAAATACTCGCTCAAAATATGAGGGATCCGGCTCTGTGGTGTATTTTACATTCGCAACGAGGTTGCTGTTTTGAGAAAACAATTTGATTACTTGCCCAATGTTCGGGAAGTAAGTCCATCTGATTGAGTCGGCATAAGCGACAGGCCAGGGTACGGTCTATGAAGGTGTAAGAGGCTGGGTGACAGTCCATCCACGTGTGAGTGGCATGGTAACGGTCTAGCGCGAGGTCCGAATGCGGCCGGGGTGATTACCGGCGAGGAATTCATCCATCTACAGTAGAAAAGGTTACTTATTGGTATCTTTGCCTGATCAGCAAGATATCGGGTTTATGCCACAATTCTTTTCCTTTCCAAAAATTCATTGGATGTTACAAACTCTGTTCATACTTTACATGACAGAGGTTTTCAGGAAATGTATAAGAGATATATATGTGGATATATATCGGGACTTAATGAAGTATCTCGTAACTTCATTTCATTCAATAATATTTCAAAGATTTAATCTATTGAAATCTTATCTTGTAGTCTCATCTATGTGATGAACTATTGAAAACTCATTATACTTTGAACAGTGGTAGTTCAAGTAGTTTTATAAATGATATAAGTATAGTGAAGTATTTGGTAACTTCATCCCTTGTTTTTGCTTATATACAGTAAGTAATTATCTTACACTTGATAAAGGATTCTAGTAAGTTATCCATTTAGATGCTTGCATTATTGTTTACACTATATATTATCTTGCGAGCTGTAATGCTCACTCTTGCTTCATTTCTTCATCACACAACAACAGTTAGGAAAGATGGCCAGACTCAAGCAGACCCAGCGCAAGAGCGTGGGAAGTGCCCCGTGCCTTCCCGTTGAGATCGTAGCTGCTATAGCTACAGAGGTAGATCTATCTATAGATCAGACATTCTACTTTTTGGAATCAATTATGTATAATTATAACTTGTGGCAGATAATGGCAATTAATTGTAAACTTATCAAGTAATCATTTTGGGTTGTAATAACTTTTAAATTGTGGATTCAAGGACTTGTACTTATTTCAATTTCATCTCTGAGACTATAACGGGTTATGGTGTGTGTTAGTGTGGGGTCACAGCTTGAGGTTATTTATTATTAATTAAGTTAAGTGATATTGTGGAAAGAAAGACCGTGACGACCTGGATCCCCGACCCCGGATCTGGGGGTGTTACAGAAATGGTATCAGAGCCAAGCATTATAAACCTCAGAGATGATGCGATGATATAATAATAAACTCACAAAGATAATAAGAACTCTTGCCAAGTTCATGGTCGGATTACTTAAAGTAGCACTGACAGTTAAAACCCTTACAGGAAACCTTATAAGTATCATGATAGTAACTTAGCTCGTATAATGTGTAGGCACATGAGATAGAGGACCCTGAGATGTTCGAGCGTGAGCATGATGAGGCACTGCTAGATGTCGAGGATCAGGAGGAGCCTGAGATGGAGGAGGATGAGGAGGACCCCTCAGAGGAGTCAGAGACAGAGGTTATTGCTATTTCAGATGAGGAGGACCCGGATGAGGTCCAAGTAGCTGAGGAGCATGTCGGAGCTATAGTGGAGTACACTGGTACCCCTTTACCCACACTCCCGGTGGCTAGAGCTCCTACCCCTCCACCACTATCTTGGAGCCCCTATGATGACAGCTCAGAGACCCATACTTCCGAGCCTAGGCAGACCGAGGAGGCACCTCCAGCGGCTCCGGATTCACCACCTCTCGACCCTGCCCATAGGCAGACTTTGTTAGCTCACGGCTATGTTCAGGATGTACTGAGGACCCGTGTGGCTGTTGCTGAGGCCCGGCTGGATGAGGTCAGGAGGGAGTTGGATGCGGAGAGGGCGGGTAGGCATGCCCGAGCTTATGAGACTAGGGCTACTATACCCCGATCCTTGAGGAGGGAGCTGACGGGGATAGAACTCACGTCCCGAGCGAGACTCCGATCGCTCCAGGGGGACAGGCATGGTAGGATCTCCAGGCGGCAGGCCGGCTATATCTTCCGTCGTGCGATGGAAAGGGTATGGGAGCTGACCCGCTCCAGTGTGTGATTCAGGACCGGCGATGGGATAGTCTAGTTGTCTAGTTAGTTGAGGCCATAGTAAGTGCCAATTTTCCGGGATAGTTGACTTGTATATAGCATCCCTTTTTCTGACTGACAGATAGACTCTTGTGTATCACTTTTGGGCAGATGGCTGTAGCACTGTTGTACTTTTGACCAGATCAAACTATGTATTTCTCGCATTATGTATATATTTGTTTCCTTTCAGTTCAGTTCCTTAGTGACGAGATCACTGTTTTTATCATTATTATTACTGCACTTCTTTCAGAACTATCATAATATAATAGAATTGCGAGATACATTCTCCCCATTATAGAACTGTGCAAGGCACAATGTTGTGTATGATTGTGACCTAACATTGAATTTCCCAAATATTTATCAATATCATGCCGCCAAGAAAGATTGGAACTAGGGCGAACCCTGGATCTGAGGACCAGGGAAGCCATAACCAGGACGGTAGGAACCAAGAACACAATGAAGAGGAAGACGAGGATTATGTTGAACAGGATGACTCCCTGTATGAAGAGGAGGAGGAAACATATGATGTTGAAGGATCTGAGATAGAGGCTGAAGAAGGAGAAACTGAGGTTGAGCAACCAGTACCAAACCCAGGCATGGATCCCATGGGTCAGTCCATGCAACTACTAAGGCAGAACTTGGAACGTCAACCCAACCCACCCCCTCAAGGAAATAACAATGTTGTGGCAAACTCTTTCAGGGCTTTCAAGTCCCTTAAGCCCCCTAAGTTCCACGGATCAGCCGACCCAGTTGAGGCAAGGGCATGGCTAAAGGAAATGGAGAAATCCTTTGAGATTCTGAGTACCGATGAGGCACAAAAGACTGTATTTGCTACCTACCTTCTGAAAGGAGAGGCCAACTACTGGTGGGAGGCCAAGAAAAATATGGAGACAGATGCTATCATAACCTGGGAGAGGTTCAGTCAGTTGTTTTTGGGAAAGTATTTCCCGAGGTTTATGGAGAACCAGATGGAGCTCAAGTTCTTGGAGCTAAAGCAGAATAACTTATCCGTAGCAGAGTACGAAGCAAAATTTACTGAGTTATCAAGGTTTGTGCTGGAGTTTATGAGCACCAAGGAAAAGAAAGCTAGGAGGTTTCAGCAGGGACTGAAACCGTGGTTTCAGAATAGGGTGGCAATCCTTGAGCTTACGGATTATGCCACTCTGGTGCAAAAGGCAACAAATGTAGAATCCTGAAGTGAACAGATGCAGAAGGAAAGAGAGAAGAAGGGAATAAAGAGGAAAAGTATGAGCATGGGTGGAGGTTCCGCAGGGGGGAGCTTCCCAACTAGATTTAATCGAGGAGCAGTGTCCCTACCAAGAAAGAGTACTGAGTTTAAGCGGCCAATGGGTGTGAATGTGAGCCAGAGCGGCCAGAAGTCAGGAAGGTCCTATTCCAACCAGTCTCGACCCCCATTACCAGCCTGTAACACTTGTGGTAGGATGCATTCTGGGGAGTGTAAGGGGAAGCCAGTAACCTGCTTTAAGTGTGGTCGAGAGGGTCACTATTCTAACAAGTGTACTTCGCAACCCCCTAGTGTCAGCCCGACCACCATCTGTTATCAGTGTGGAAGACCAGGCCACATGAGGAGGGAATGCCCAGGGAATAAACCAGCAGCTTCAGGAGCAAGCAGGGCTGCTTCTAATAAGCCACCTACTATGAGGACTTTCAACATGACAGTCCAGGATGCTATGAAAGACTCAGATGTCATAGCAGGTACCCTTTCTCTAAATTCAGCTAGTGCAAATGTTTTATTTGATTCGGGAGCAACTAAATCTTTTATATCAAGAAACTTTGCGCATAAATTAAGACTTAAGGCTGAACCCTTGATAGAACCCTTACAAGTAGAAATAGCCAATCATGAAGTTATTCCTGTTAACCAGATTCACCCCGCCTGTGAGTTAGGCATAGGGGAACAATCTTTTAGTGTTGATCTGATTCTTTTTAAATTAGGAGAGTTTGATGTAATTTTGGGAATGGACAGGCTATCTAGCAATGATGCTCAGATAGACTGTAAGGGGAAGAAAGTTAAGTTGAATATCCCAGGAAAGAAAGAAGTCATATTTAGAGGAAAGAGGCAGACGCAGAAATTTTTTACTATGGCCCAGGCCAAAAGGATGCTACGAAAAGGAAATGAGGCTTACCTAGCCTATGTGGTGGACACGCAGAAGGAGGTGCCCAACTTACAAGATATTCCGGTAGTCAACGAATTTGAAGATGTATTCCCACAAGACCTTCCAGGATTACCACCCGATAGAGTGATTGAATTTGCTATTGAGTTGGCTCCAGGGACGGCGCCAGTTTCAAAGGCACCTTACCGGTTAGCCCCATTAGAAATGAAGGAATTAGCTACTCAATTACAGGAACTCTTGGATAAGGGTATGATAAGACCCAGTGTGTCTCCGTGGGGAGCACCAGTGATATTTGTTAAGAAGAAGGATGGGAGCATGAGGCTGTGCATCGACTATCGAGAGTTGAACAAGCTAACCATAAAGAACAGGTACCCGTTACCTAGAATAAACGATCTATTCGACCAACTTAAGGATGCTGTTTATTTTTCCAAGATTGACCTGAGAACTGGATATCACCAACTAAAGATTAAACCTGAAGATATTTCCAAGACCGCGTTCCGTACTAGGTATGGGCACTATGAGTTCTTGGTACTGTCCTTTGGATTAACCAACACCCCAGCGGCTTTATGGATTTAATGAACAGAGTATTTAAGAAGTACTTGGACAAATGTGTGATAGTTTTTATCGATGATATTTTAATCTACTCAAGGACTGAGGTAGAACATGCAGAGCATTTGAGGATAGCTCTAGGAATACTCAGAAAGGAGCAGTTATTTGCCAAATTCTCGAAGTGTGAATTCTGGCGGAAGGAAGTACAGTTTTTAGGACATGTGATCAATAAAGAAGGAGTATTGGTCGACCCCTCCAAGATAGAGGCGGTCTCAAATTGGGAAAGGCCAACCACACCCACAGAGGTAAGAAGTTTCATAGGATTGGCCGGCTACTATCACAGATTTGTACAGGACTTTGCGAAGATCGCAGCCCCTTTAACATGACTTACTCGTAAGGCAGAGAAGTTTGTATGGACGGAAAAATGCGAGAGCAGTTTTCAGGAATTAAAGAAAAGGTTGGTAACGGCCCCGGTGTTGGCATTGCCAGACGGAAAAGGAGATTTCATGATATATAGTGACGCGTCGCACAAAGGATTAGGGTATGTGCTTATGCAGCACGGTAAGGTGATTGCGTATGCATCGAGACAACTGAAGGAATACGAGATTAGATATCCTACTCATGACCTTGAGCTCGCGGCAATAGTTTTTGCCTTAAAAATTTGGAGGCACTACTTGTATGGAGAGAAGTGCGAGATTTTCAAAGACCATAAGAGCCTGAAGTACATATTTACGCAGAAAGAGCTCAACATGCGCCAGAGGAGATGGTTAGAGCTAATCAAGGACTATGATTGTGAGATTCTCTATCATCCAGGGAAAGCCAATGTGGTGGCTGACGCCCTTAGCAGGAAGGAAAAGCTCAAAATGATAATGACTTCAGAAGAATTAATGAGGGATTTTGAGAGAATGGAAATAGAAGTAAAGGTAACCGGAGCCGGAACTGAAAAGCTGTTTGAGATCTCGATGCAGCCAGAGTTATTGGAAAAGATTAGATTGTGCCAAGAGGAAGTAATGAATGAAGGCAGAGAGTCAATGACTGGAGAAGAGATCCATACTGAGATAGATGATAAAGGGATAATGAGGTACTCCTACCGGATTTGGGTTCCGAACGTTCAAGAGCTTAAAGATGAGATTTTGGATGAAAGCCATAGTTCAAGGTATTCCATTCACCCGGGAAGCACCAAGATGTATAGGGATTTGAAGGAGTATTACTGGTGGCCCAACATGAAGAGGGACGTAGCAGAATGGGTAAGCAAATATTTGACTTGCCAAAGAGTAAAGGCAGAGCACCAGAGACCCAGTGGACTTTTACGACCCCTGGAGATTCCCGAATGGAAATGGGAACAGATAGCCATGGATTTTGTTTTCAGTTTACCAAGGACGAAAGCCAACCATGATGCCATATGGGTGATTATAGACCGACTGAAAAAGTCAGCTCATTTCATTCCTATCAATGAGAGATACACAGTTGATAGACTGGTGGACATTTACCTTAAGGAAATAGTGACGCGACATGGAGTCCCAGCGTCCATTGTCTCAGACCGAGACCCCAGGTTCAACTCCAGATTTTGGAGGAGCTTTCAAGAATATACGGGGACCAAGTTAAATATGAGTACCGCTTACCATCCCCAGACGGATGGGCAGAGTGAAAGGACCATCCAGACACTAGAGGATATGTTGAGAGTCTGTGCAATAGACTTTAAAGGAAGTTGGGATGATCACTTGCCGTTGATCGAGTTTTCTTATAACAATAGCTTTCATGCTAGCATTGGAATGCCGCCTTATGAGGCCCTGTACGGAAGAAGGTGTCGATCTCCCTTATACTGGGATGAAGTAGGAGAGCGGAAGATGCTCGGACCCGAAGTGGTCCAAAGGACCAAAGACATAGTGGATCTCATCAGAGGATGGCTGGTAGCAGCCCAAGACAGACAGAAGAAATATGCAGACCTAGCCCGAAAGGACAAGGAGTATGAAGTAGGGCACTTAGTACTACTAAAAGTATCCCCTTGGAAGGGGTTAATGAGGTTCGGAAAGAAAGGGAAACTAAGCCCAAGATACATTGGACCTTTTGAGATACTAAGACGGATTGGGAAGTTGGCTTACGAGCTAGCCTTACCCCCGAACCTACAACAAGTTCATAATGTGTTCCATGTGTCAATGCTAAGGAAGTATCATCGGGATGCCAGGCACATAGTGGAGTACGAGCAGGTGGATATGCAACCAGATCTGACTTACGTGGAAAGACCAGTATAGATTATGGATAAGAAGGAGCAGGTACTTCGAAACAAAGTAATCAAGCTAGTCAGAGTGCTATGGCAGAATCATAATGTGGAAGAATCAACTTGGGAACTAGAGAGGGCAATGCTAGAAAAGTACCCCCAATTGTTTTATATTTGATTCCGGGACGGAATCCTTTTAAGGGGCGGAGACTGTAATAACCCCAAAATTTTAAACTTTTTTTGTAACCCTTATGAATAGTGTTTTTGCTGTTATTGCTGAATAAGAAAACTTTTCATGCCACCCTATATAGAAGTTCTTTTATGGATATTCTGAGATCTTATTAGTACTCTGTATGATATATAAGTGTATGTAAAGATCGTCAGAATCCAAATTCGAACACTTTGATTTTTCCTGAAAATCCACCAAATACCGAAAGAATTGAGTATAAGGTAACAGGATAAAAAGGATTTAAATTAAAGGATTATAAGAGAGGATCATAAAAAGGAATTTAATGTATTGAGAAAGGTTAAGGGAACCCAAGTAATAAGATCCCGGTTATGATCCCTCAAACGAAAGACGAAAACGAAAGTTAAGCGAACCGTATAACAGATCAGTGGTCATTAGCCAAGTAATTAGAAGTTAATCAAAGGGTTAGTGGAGAGTGATGTCATCTCACCAACAAGAAGAGGACAAGTGTGGGAGGATGACATAACATGATGACCTAAGCATGACCAAAGAGAAGTGTGTTGTTGGTTGATTAAGAACCACACAAAAATACCCATGGTTAAGAGGTAAATAATTAAAACAAAAGCCAAAAACAACCAACCAACAATTCATTTCACCAAAACACAAAGTTGATTTCACTTTTCTTCAAGAAAGCTCTCAGCCCTTTTCATATTTCAGGAAAGAAAAATCCAAAATCCAAGATCCAAGCTGATAGGGATAAATAAATTATGATAGTATAATTAAATACTGCAAGGTGTGGGCTGCTAGGCCCAATAAAAAGATATATGATACTCAGACTAGAAAGGTTAAGCCTGATGGACCAGATCAGGCCTGATGAAATGAAGAAGGCCCAAAAGCCCTGATTATTAATTAATTTCGTAATTAATTAATAAGGGAAAAATCAGCTATTGAGAAGAGTCCCGATAAGGATATAAATCCTTATAGATTAGCCTCAAGGGGACCTAAAAGGATAAGGAATCAGTTTCCTACTATCTAGGACTCCAAAGTCCATTCTAATTATGAGACTTGCCCACCAAGTCTCCTATACCAAGTCCAATTCAAAGACTCCCAACATCTATATAAGGGGTCTCACCCCCACCAATCCGAACGACATTTTTTGACTTGATCCTTGGCAATCAACAAGGTACGTAGGCATCTTGTAAGGCAGATCGAGTCACGAAACACAAGAGTAGTCAAATCGAGCCTTGAAGCTCACGTTCCTTATTATTAAACACAGCAATTATATATATTAGTTTGAAATCCATAACATTTGGCGCCGTCTGTGGGAAAGCACAACAACAACCATGGCGAGAACACGGAGAACAATTAGAGCTCTAGAGGAAGGAACACCATCAGAGACAACCCAGGTGATTTCGTCAACCGTGGAGGTTCCTCCCCATTCAACTTATGCATCTACTCAGGGGGAAGCCCAGATAGGGGCAACTCAACCTCAGCCACAAGGGATAACTCCCCCGACTATTCAAGGTACGAATCCTCAAGTTCAACAAGTACATATACATGTGAATTCTCGACCCGTCGGGTATGAATATTCAACTATTGTTACTACTAACCCCCCTTATGGGATGCCCCTTCACCCTGAGGTTGGAGGAAGCGGATATGTTGGGCGAAGCGAAGCACGAGGGCAGTTGCCCCCCTATATACGAGGTTTGGGTCCTATCCCTGAGGATCGGGAATTTTCTGGTCCTTACACTGAGAGAGACTCCGAATCTTCGGATGATGAAGTGGCCCCGAGAAGGAGGCATCCTGGAAAAGAGCCAATGGCCGATGGAAGGCAACGCCCCCAAAGCACCCTAGGGGCGAATCCCCAAGAAGTACAGGAAAGGATCAGGGCTCATGAGGCTGAAATCCAAAGGCTGAGGCGTGATTTGGAGGCTCACCAGGCCACCAGACCCCAGATACCTCCTAGGGGGAGAAATCCTCCTCCTGTCATAGACCTGGATGGTCCGGTACGAAGAAGGGTTGCTGTCCCAAGAACTGATCCAAGCAATCTCCTTCCCCTTGGAGATCCTGATGATCCAACTCCACCCTTCACAGAAGAGATAATGAATGCCCATATCTCAAGGAAATTCAAGATGCCCACTATCAAAGCCTATGATGGCACGGGAGACCCCGTTAATCATGTTAGGACATTCTCTAATGCACTGCTGCTGCAACCCGTGAATGATGCTATAAAGTGTCGGGCCTTCCCTCAAACCCTGTCGGGTATGGCTCAAAGATGGTACAGTCGCCTGCCCCCAAATTCTATTGGATCGTTCAGAGAATTAAGTCAGGCTTTTATTAAGCAATTCATCAGTGGAAGAGTCCATGAGAAAAGTTCAGCATCTCTTATGAGTCTTGTGCAGGGAGCTAAGGAATCCTTGAGAGATTACCTGAATCGTTTCACAAAGGAGGCTTTAAAAGTCCCGGACCTTGATGATAAGGTAGCCATGATAGCACTGCAACAAGGAACTAGGGATGAGTTTTTTAAGATGTCTTTGGCCAAACGTCCCCCTGAAAGCATGTTGCAGCTCCAAGAGAGGGCAGGGAAGTATTTCAAGGTTGAAGAAAGTATGAGGAAGACCGTAGTAAGTAATGAGCCCACTGGAGGCAAGAAGCGGAAAGCTGCTTTAGAATATATTGCAAAGGACAAATATCCTAGAACCGAACAAAACCCTGATTCAACCCCCAAGAAGGGAGGAACTGGGCAAAAGTTCACTGAATACGCTAAGCTGAATGCTCCTAGAAGTCAGATTTTGATGGAGATTGAGAAAGACAGAGATATTCGCTGGCCTAAGCCCTTGAAGGCTGATCCCGCCAAGCTAGATAAGAGCAAGTATTGCAGGTTTCACAAAGATGTTGGCCATGACACCGATGAGTGTAGGTAATTGAAAGATGAAATTGAGTTTTTGATTCGAAAATGAAGATTGAACAAGTATACTGGAGATGGAGGGGACAGAAATAATAATGGAAGGAAGAACTTTGAAGATCGTAGGAGGGACCAAGACGATTAGGGGCGAAATCCCCAACCCAGAGGGCCGGTTATAAATCCGATTTTTGGAGGACCGCGACGCCCTCGAGGACCTGTGATAAACACGATCTTTGGAGGTCCAACTGTTGTTGGATTGTCCAAAAATTCCAGAAAGGTATATACTAGGGAGGTTATGCATATTGTTGGAGAAGCCCCGAAGAGGGCCAGGACAGAAGTAACATTGGCTTTTGATGATTCCGACCTAGAGGTGTGAAGTTTCCCCATGACGACCCGCTGGTCATAACACCGATAATAGGAAATAGCCCGGTTAAGAGGGTCCTTGTGGATAATGGTACTTCTGTGGATATCTTGCTCCACGACATCTTTTTAAGGATGGGGTATAACGACTCCCAGTTGACACCAACCGACATGCCGATATATGGATTTGCTGGAGTAGAATGTCCTGTAGAAGGGATAATCAAATTGCCAACCACCATAGGTACAGAACCAAGGCAAGCAACGCAGATGCTGGATTTCGTGGTGGTAAAGGCTAGTTCAACTTATAATGCTATCATGGGGAGAACAGGAATACATGCCTTCAAGGCAGTCCCCTCTTCCTATCATTCAGTGATGAAGTTTCCCACCCGAAACGGGATTGGAGAAGAGAGAGGAGATCAAAAAATGGCTAGAAGCTGTTATGTGGCCTCTTTGAGAGCAGATGGAGTCGGGGGGCAGGTTCTTCCTATTCAAGATATGGATGTCCGAGAAAATGACGAGAAGAGAGGAAAGCCAGTAGAAGAATTGGTTTCGGTTCAATTAAACCCCGAGGAACCTGAGAGGGTGACTTTCATTGGAGCCACGTTAGAGGAACCCCTTAGAGGAAAGTTAGTGAAATTTTTACAAGAAAATAGTGATGTGTTTGCATGGTCAGCAGCTGATATGCCAGGCATAGACCCGGAGTTGATTACTCACAGGTTAAACGTGGATCCAAGCCGGAAGACAGTTAAATAAAAGAAAAGAAATTTTGCCCCAGAAAGATAAGAGGCTATAAAACAGGAAGTAGAAAAGCTCTTAGAGGCTGGTTTCATTGAGGAGATCCAATTTCCGGAGTGGTTAGCAAATCCTGTAATGGTGAGGAAGGCTAATGGAAAGTGGAGGATGTGTATAGACTTTACTGATCTGAATGATGCATGCCCTAAAGACTGTTTTCCGCTGCCAAGAATTGATACTTTGATTGATGCCACTGCTGGACATGAGATGCTGAGTTTCATGGATGGATTTAGCGGATACAACC
Source organism: Apium graveolens (assembly GCF_009905375.1). NCBI lineage: Eukaryota > Viridiplantae > Streptophyta > Magnoliopsida > Apiales > Apiaceae > Apium > Apium graveolens. The sequence continues at coordinate 232,396,462 of NC_133650.1, read as the reverse complement.
AGATCAAAATGCATAAGGATGACATTCCAAAGGTATCATTCATCACTGACTTTGGTGTTTATTGTTATCTTGTTATGGCATTTGGTCTCAAGAATGCAGGAGCCACCTATCAAAGGTTGGTAAACAAAATTTTTAAGGATCTTATTGGTAAAACTATGGAAGTCTATGTTGATGACATGTTAGTCAAAAGTCTAGTAAAGAATGATCATATAACCCATTTGAGGGAAGCTTTTGAGGTCCTGAGGTACCACAAGATGATGATGAATCCTACGAAGTGTGCTTTCGGAGTAGGATCTGGAAAATTTTTGGGATTGATGGTCTCAAAGAGGGGAATTGAGGCTAACCCTGATAAAATAAAGGCGATCCTGGACATGAAACCACCAAAAACTGTTAAGGATGTTCAGAAGCTCACAGGAAGGGTTGCTGCACTAGGGCGGTTCATCTCCAAGTCGGGAGACAAGTGTTTGTCATTCTTCAAGTCACTAAAGAGCATCAAAGACTTTGTATGGAGTGAGGAAAATCAGAAGACATTTGAAGAGTTAAAGAAGTATATGGCCCAGGCCCCATTGTTGGCCAAGCCAGTTCTAAGTGAAGTTTTGTTCTTGTACTTGGCTGTTTCAGAGAGCGTCTTGAACGCGGTGTTGGTTAAGGAGGAACTGAACGTCCAGAAACCCGTATACTATGTCAGCAAAATTCTGCATGGTGCTGAATTAAATTATTCAACTATTGAGAAATTTGCTCTAGCCCTAGTAATGGCTTTGAGAAAACTGCGTCCTTATTTTCAGGCTCACCAGATTAAGTGGGCAATAGAGCTGGGAGAGTTCGATCTCAAATATAAGCCACGTACGACAATAAAAGCCCAGGCACTAGCTGACTTCGTGGTGGAATGTACCATACCCAACCAAGAAGTCGGGGGGTAGGAAGATACCATACCTCAAGACAAGACAATCGATAATGGGGACAGAGAGAAGGATGATAAGGAGAAAGAATATTGGGTTCTCTATTTTGATGGAGCATCAAAAACAAATTCCAGTGGAGCAGGGTTGGTTTTGCAAAGTCCTGATGGGTTCTTAATTGAGTATGCTATGAAGCTAGACTTCCCAACTACAAACAATGAGGCAGAGTATGAAGCCCTGATAGCTGGCCTTGGTCTAGCTGGGACACTTAGAGTCAAAAACTTAAAGGTCCGTGGAGACTCGAAACTGATCATATCCCAGGTAAAGGGAGAATTTGAGGCAAGGGATGATACGATGGCTAAGTATGTTCGCCTAGTAAGAGCTGTGATGACCCAATTTAATGAATGCCATGTTGAACATATTCCAAGGGAAGAAAATGCTAAAGCAGATGCGCTATCAAAGTTTGCTTCATCTGAAATAGAAGAAAGTTCAGGAAGTGTGTACTTCCGTGTTTTGAAAACACAAAGCATAGATGTTAAGCTTGTGGCTCCTATAGGCCTGGAGACATCCTGGATTGATCCCATTAAGGCTCATATTCAAACCGGTTGGTTGCCAAGCGATGCAACTGAAGCACGGAAGTTAATTATTCGGGCACTAAGGTACTCTTTGATAGATGGGATTCTTTACAAAAGATCCTTCGTGGTTCCCTACTTGAGGTGTCTCAGGCCCGATGAGGCACATTTGGCTCTTGAAGAAGTGCATGAAGGTATTTGTGGACAACACTTGGGGGGCAGGGCCTTGGCTCATAAGATAACTCGTTTAGGTTTTTATTGGCCAGAAATGATGGCTGATGCCAAAGAATACGTGAAGAAATGTGACCGCTGTCAGAAGCATGCACCTGTTGTTAGACAACCCCCCGAGATGCTGACCTCTATCAACTCGCCCATTCCTTTTGCTATGTGGGGAATGGATATTTTGGGGCCTTTTCCCATGGCCACAGCACAAAGGAAGTTTCTGATTGTAGCCATTGATTATTTCACCAAGTGGATTGAAGCCAAGCCCTTGGCCAAAATCACAACTAAGCAGGTTGCACAATTTCTGTGGGAAAACATTATGTGCCGATATGGAATTCCCCGTATCCTCGTCACTGACAATGGAACACAATTCAACAATGAGGAATTCAAGAAGTATTGTGAAGAAAATGAAATTGAGTTACGATTCACCTCTGTGGCTCACCCGCAAGCCAATGGGCAAGCAGAGGTAGCAAATCGGATAATCCTGGATGGACTAAAGAAAAGGATCGAGAAGTCAAGAAATAATTGGGTGGATGAAATACTTCCAATATTATGGGCCTACAGGACAACCTGTAGAGTCACGACAGGAGCAACTCCCTTCATGTTAGCATATGGGGCAAAAGCAGTAGTTCCAGTAGAGATATCACATTCCTCTCCAAGGATTCAGGCTTTCAATGCAGAAGAAAATGAGGAAGGGCAGAGGTTAGCCCTGGATTTAATCGATGAAGTGCGAGATAAAGCACATGCAAAGATAGTAGAATATCAGAAAAAGGCTTCATTCTACTACAACCTAAGGGTTAAAGAGAGGTTTTTCAAACAAGGTGACCTAGTCTTGAGAAAAATAGAGGCTTCTGGTGTCGGACAGAAAGGAAAGCTTGCCCCAAATTGGGAAGGGCCGTACAGAGTCAAGAGCGTTCAGGGTAGAGGAACCTACAAGCTGGAGACTATGGATGGTTTTGAAGTCCCGAGAACCTGGCACGCACAAAACCTGAAGGTTTACTACGTGTAAGATAGGCGAAGTACGATTCTCACTTGTCATTGTGACAAGTAGGTTTAAAAGCACCTTGAAGCTTTGCTTACGTAGGATTTTATATTCCAGTAGAATTTACATTGTCTAGTTATTGTTGATTAGGGTCGAACCCATGCTGTGTAAGGTTTTGGAAAACCAGACTTCATATTAAAGAGTTTGAAATTATTTCAATCTAAGGATGTTTAAAGTTCAAATGCATATTAAGATTGTAAAGTTAAAATAGAAAGAGGCAAGAAAAGCAACATATGAAATATAACCCCGAAGGGTAACAAGTTCTGATATGAATAAAGTTCAAAAAGAAGATATACAAAAAAAACTTAGGCCTTGGAAGGCTGAGATTCCTCGGAACCACTATCCGAAGTCTCCTCGGATGTCTCAGTCGTTCCTTCGGACGTCTCGGTCGTCCCCTCCGAAGTCCCTGTAGAGGTTCCCTCTGCGGGAGATGCTGGCTGTTGAGGCGCTGCTCTTGGAGGCTCTTCCACCCTGGCCTTCTTAGTGACAGGCTCAAGCTCCTCTTCGGAAGAATCTTCCTCCTCTCCATCCTTGATCATATCAGCAAGCTTCTCAGTAACACCTCCAAGCTCTGGAACTCGCACAGGGCAAGGAAAGGAGGACTGCTCAAGGACCTCTGGAAAATCATCCTGGATGGCCTCTACAGCAGCGTCCCAGCCCTCTTTGTAGCTAACTGGGTGAAGAAGGGCATCATGCTCCACCATCAAGTCTTTGAATTCCTGGGTGTCCATCCAGCCATCAAAAGCTTTGTCCTTCTGCGCCTTCAGAATGACATTTTCGGCTCGGGCCGTTTCCAGGTCAGAAGTGGAAGAGGCCAGTTGAGCTTCAAGGGCCTCTATTTTTTGGTTGGCCTCCTCTAACTTCTTGTTGGCATCTTCCAGGCCAACCTTCCAAGCCTTAGCTTGGTGAATTGCCCCTTCGAAATGGGCGTTAGCCTGCAAGAGAAACAGCAAAAGTTTAGAAAAGAAACATGGAAAGATAAGTATGAAGGGCATAGGTAAAGGACGTACCGTCGCCAGAGCCCGGGCTCCAAATAGCTCATTCCCCTCTAAGTCCTGTTGAAGGACAAAATCTTGATAGTCCACCGGGGAGATGGAATGCTTAGACCATTCCTTGGACAGCACCGTGCTGCCCACAATTGAGTCCTTGCCCCGGATCCCCCAAGCAGGTTGAAAATAGGCCCCTGGCCTCTGCTTGGTGCGCAAAACTTGGCTGGGGCCTTCCTCGCTTGGCTCCGTTGCCTGAAGGAGGAACTCAGGGAAGCGGTCACCAAGTCGAGGGTCTTTAAAGACCTTCCCAGCCCTCTTCATCCTGGTTGTCTCCAGGTCCTTAGGCTTAGTAGCCTCCTCAATCTTCTCAGCCACTGCAACAGACGAAGTCAGTTGAAGATCAATGGAATAAAAAATGAAGGAAATAAAGGAGGTAAGAAAGGGAACTTACTTTTCTTATGAATGGGCGAGAGGCCGCGTTCTACCAGGACGGTCTCCCGGATAAGGTCCCAAGAATGGGAAGTACCGTTGTCTTGTGTAAGGAGGTTGAAAGCTCTAGCCTCCTCCTCAGAAAAAGTTATATCATTTGGGCTCCCGTCCACGGCCAGCCCAAAGGATGATCGAAACAGGGAGCCCCAATCTCCACCTTCCCAAACAATGAACAAAAAATCTTTCTTCCACCCCAAGTTGTTGTCAGGGATGGACTTCCCATTCACGATATGGGGGATAGTGGGGCGCTGATTTATAGAAACCTAACCCGGACTTTTATCAGGGCTGTTCTTGAACTGAAAAATCTTTCTGAAGACAGCAACAGATGTGGGGACATTGTGCTTGGCGCATTGCGACAGATAGCACAGAATCAGCCTCTAAGAATTAGGGGGAAGTTGGCAAGGGCTGATGCCCACATCAGCCAGTAGCAAAGGAATGAATGGATGAAAAGGGAGTCTGATACCTGCCCTTAGAGTATCCCTATAGACGCATAGCGCGTCCTTCTTCCACTGACAGACCCTGTCGGCCGGACCCGCAAGAACCAGCTTAAAAGGCTCCTTGATTTTGAAGCAGCTGCTCAACTTTTCCAGCTCCTTGGGATCTCGTAAAGCACTAATATGATCGTGCGCGTCCAGATGCACATCAGACGGGTACTCGTCCCCTCGAGTGTTGATCATGTCGATTAAGGAAGTATACCTCGATCGAATAGGAAATTCGTTGGACTTTCTAGCCACGTTCATCTTGGCCAAGCGAGTCATTTTTTTGTCAGCCATCTGAAAAAAGAAAGGGGCACGTAAACAGGCTATCTTAAAACGGCACACAATGGAAAAATAGGCACGAAAAGCAAAGGGAGGAATTTTACCTGAAGAAGCACTCCTGAAAAACGCCTTGAGCTCCGACTTGATGTTATTGCTCTGAGAATCTTAGCAGGAGGAGAAAGAAGAAAACTTAGAAATGAGAAGGTAAGAAGTAGTAGCCTCTCCTCAGTTATTTATATAAGAGGAAAAGGAAGTTGAAGGGACGAAAGCCCATTAAGGACAAAGGCCCATGGGAAAAAAGCCCGGAAAAAGGAACATTCCAGAATATTCCAAGGATTCTAGAGGATTCTAAACAGATCAATATTAAGCCCAATAAAGGAGGCCCAGTAAGTTTTGAAAAAACCCAATAAAGGAGGTCCAGTAAGTTTTGAAAAAGCCCAATGAAGGAGGCCCAATAAGTTTTGGAGAAGCCCAATAAAGGAGGCCCGGTAAGTTTTGGAAAAGCCCAATAAAAGAGGCCCAGTAAGTTTTGAAAAAGCCCAATGAAGGAGGCCCAGTAAGTTTTGGAGAAGCCCAATAAAGGAGGCCCAGTAAGATTTGGAAAAACTCAATAAGGCCCAATAAAGAAGGCCAGGCCCAAATCCAATTAGGATTTGGAAAATACAATACCTTAAATTAAAGCCAAATAAAAAAGGCTAGTGGAAGACCAGGATTCAAGTCGAATTCCAGGTCGTGAATCCTGCTCGAAAACTTTCGAGCTGGCACCCGAAAATAACGGATAAAAAAGACCAGGATTCAGGTCGAATTCCAGGTCGTGAATCCTGCCCGAAATTTTTCGACTAGATACACGAAAACAACGGAAAAAATAGGACTGAATTGAGGTCGAAACCTCGACCAGGAATGAGGTCGAATTAGCCAAGCATCTTTCAAGAATAAGGATTAAAAACCCAGGTCGAAGTTCGACTAGGATCCTGGTCGAATTCCAGGTCGTGGATCCTAGTCGAAATCCTTCGACCAGGAAGCAAGAAAACCAAAGAATTTTCGAACAGGATTCAGGTCGAAATGTCGACTAGAATCCTAGTCGAAATCCTAGTCGATAGGCTCATGACCAGAAGCTGAAAAAAAAAAGTGGGGGAAATTTTGAACTAGATCCAGGTCAAAATTTCGACTAGGATCCTGGTCAAATTCCAGGTCGTGGATCCTAGTCGAATTCCTTCGACCAGGATGGCAAGGCTGACCCCTATTTCGACTAGGATCCAGGTCGAAATTTCGACTAGGATCCTGGTCGAAAAAGGGCTGGAAATCTGAAAAATCCAGAAATTAAGGATAAATCCCGGAAAATTAAGGATAAATCCCAGAAAATTAGGGAAAAATCCAGAAATTAAGGATAAAATCCCAGAAAATTAGGGCAAAATCCAGAAATTAAGGATAAATCCCGGAAAATTAAGGACAAATCCCAGGAAATTAGGGAAAATCCTGGAAATAAGGGAAAAATTCCTGGAAATTAAGATAATTCCTGAATAAAAGGAAAATTCATTGTAAATGTGTAGGTCGCTCCACACTTTACGCGAAAACGAAACCCTGTAAGGGAATAAACAGACTTAACTTCTGCGAAACCTAATCAATGTTTCCCAAAAGTTGGGGGGCAAATGATAGGGATAAATAAATTATAATAGTATAATTAAATACTGCAAGGTGTGGGCTGCTAGGCCCAATAAAAAGATATATGATACTCAGACCAGAAAGGTTAAGCCTAATGGACCAGATCAGGCCTGATGAAATGAAGAAGGCCCAAAAGCCCTGATTATTAATTAATTTCGTAATTAATTAATAAGGGAAAAATCAGCTATTGAGAAGAGTCCCGATAAGGATATAAATCCTTATAGATTAGCCTCAAGGGGACCTAAAAGGATAAGGAATCAGTTTCCTACTATCTAGGACTCCAAAGTCCATTCTAATTATGAGACTTGCCCACCAAGTCTCCTATACCAAGTCCAATTCAAGGACTCCCAACATCTATATAAGGGGTCTCACCCCCACCAATCAGAATGACATTTTTTGACTTGATCCTGGGCAATCAGCAAGGTACGTAGGCATCTTGGAAGGCAGATCGAGTCACGAAACACAAGAGCAGTCAAATCGAGCCTTGAAGCTCACGTTCCTTATTATTAAACACAGCAATTATATATATTAGTTTGAAATCCATAACACAAGCCTTGTTTATTAGTGAGGTAATTATCTAATACTCCTTATGCATAGATATAGCTATTCCATAAGTTTGAGCTTCAAATTACTTCACAATCTCTTCCTAAAATTCATGGAAGAAGAGGGTGAATAGTGTTTTTCAAGAACTTAAAATTTTGTTCTTGAGTTTTTGTTTAGATTAAGCTTGGGTAAGGACTTTCAAGGGTGATTCCAAGCTAATTAGTTACTCCTACTCACAAGGAAGGTATAATCTCTTAACCTAGCTTTGTTATTGAATGTTAAGAGCTTAATATGAGTATAATAGTTCATGAGAGGCTTGATTGTTGTGTATTTAGAGATTTGTTGGTTTTATTATGTTTTTGGAGTTGTAAATCTTGATGATTAGTTAAAGAACTTAAGTAAAGCTTTTAGTTCATGTTGGGAAGTAGTATAAATTTGGAAATATTGAGTTGTTGGGGCAGTTGTAGCATTGTAGGTATGTAATTTGGTTGTATATATGAATTGTGGTTGATTGGTGGTTGATTTAGAGTAGAATAAAAATTGGTAATCGCGTAAACATAGCCGTCGTAATGTCCGAATTACTTTAAACTGTTTTGTTCTTAACATCAGGACCCGAAAACTCACTGTTAGGTTTTTAACATTGCCATGATTAGATAGTTTATGTTACGAGCTTCGTTTTGATATGTGGTTCGTTTGAATTCGATGCACGGTTTAGGAGAAACGACCGTTTTAAGTAACGGCGTTTCGCAAACGAACCATTACCCCTCGCCTTACTTTGAAACATTGGTTAAAGACCTTAAATGACTAATTGGAGTATGAAACATTTATGTAAAGTATATTAGGAAGTTGGTAAGGCACTCGCGAAAGAATCGCCTTAAAACTCTTAATGGTTAATTTATTAAAAATGATGGAAACGAGAGTACTTGAGCGATTTAAGAGAATTGTTGAGCGCAAAGCGAGTGTGAGAGTCTAATTGGTTAGAGTATAGATTCATAAGCGACTTTGCTCAGGCAAGCTTTCTACCCGTTATACTATTGTTATGATGTAAATATATGTATATGCATTATTTTTTGATAAGTGCATGTTTGTTATTAGCAAATCCTGCGATATATTGGAGCATGTGATATGGTATATATGCATGTCTGTTTCGTAATCTTGATATCTAATTGTTGATTCAATTCCTTATAAGTTGCATAATACCTATGCTAGAGATAAGCAGTAGTTGCGTATACCCTTAGTATAGGGGACCCAAAGGTGAACATTTTCTAAAACCGGGAGTCGATGTTCCCGAGTAAAGCCGGCCACATGTGCAGGTTTGAACCGCTCATTCGGGACCGGTTCGTACGGAAACCGTAAAAAATTCGGACCGAACCGGGCCGGTTCAAACCCGCCCAACTCGCTAAATTAGGTGAACCGAATACGAATTCTAATTTCAGAACCCGGAACCGCACGAGCCCACACGAACCAAGCCCGCACGAGCTGCACGTAGACTGCAACCCGCACAGCCCGCACGAAGGGAAGAAGGGGATAGTTTAATTTGTGTATTATTCTGGACTTCTGGGTTTATTCGGTATATTATTTATTATAGTATATTGTTGATTCATTTTTATTGTTGAATTAAAGGAATTTATTTTGTAAATTCATTTTTGTAAATTTCAGTTTACAAATTTTATTCGATTTGTAATTTGACTTTAAATTTTAATTGATGATGGTAAATTCGTTTACTAATTTTATTCGTTTTGTAAATTTTTGTAGGTGCCACGAGTTTATATTTTAATAAACATTGATATACTAATTTTGAATTTTAAATAGTGAAAAATATTTGTTATATATCTTCAATACATGAATTTAAATCAGAATACAATTTGAATATTATAAGCTGGACAAATCAGAATACAATTAGCAATAACTTCTCTACAGAGTATGTACAAATGGTTGAACAGGCAAGTGCATGATGTTGTTGGATTTACCAATGTATATATTTTATAATGGTAACTGGTATGGTTGAAAACTTGAAACATGAGCGAAACAGTACAACAGCCTGTACATGAACGAAACCCGTGTGCCAACCCGCCAACCCGCGAGCCCTATGCCTGCAACCCGCGAACCCGTGAACCGCCTGGCACGCACGCGAGTTCAGTGTCGAATCTGAGTTACCTTCTGCAAGTTCAAGCACAGCCCGGCCCGATTCGCTCGCTTCAAGTGCCGGTTCAGTGTTCAGTTTTTCCGGTCCCACCCCGCTACAAACCCGGCCCGGACCGCACGACCCGCATGGGTGGCCACCTCTATTCCCGAGTATATATATATATTATTATATATACTTATATATGGATATAATTTTCAAAACTATTAATCGAATAAGTTTTATTCGATAACCTTATTTTATTTTATGAATATTAGTTGAATATTCATTCGAGGACTTATGACTCCGTTTATTTTATTAATGAATATTAGTTGAATATTTATTCGAGTACTTATGACTTCGTTTATTTACTAACTAATATTCTTTATTTTATTAAAGAATAATGTTTCGATAATCAAACTTATTTTCGATTATTCAAATAAAGATCATACTTTCGTATAAGTATATCTTTGGTTATTTAATATCCATTTCAAGTATGAGTTTTAAAACTTTTACTTCAATTATTTTTATAAGGATTATCCTTATGGGAATATTATTTAAATAATAATATTCAGATATTTTCTAATATATTGGAACTGATTTATTTTATTAAATCGGCATTACTCCAAACATTCTTAAAAATGTTTTCGAGTCTTCAAAATGATTTTTAAAAGTTAGAGCGGATCCCAAAACTCATTTTTATATTTAAGATCTTCCATTCAAGGGGATTTAAATACTCGCTCAAAATATGAGGGATCCGGTTCTGTGGTGTATTTTACATTCGCAACGAGGTTGCTGTTTTGAGAAAACCATTTGATTACTTGCCCAATGTTCGGGAAGTAAGTCCATCTGATTGAGTCAGCATAAGCGACAGGCTGGGGTACGGTCTATGAAGGTGTAAGAGGCTGGGTGACAGTCCATCCACGCGTGAGTGGCCGGGTAACGGTCTAGCGCGGGGTCCGAATGCGGCCAGGGTGATGACCGGCGAGGAATTCATCCATCTACAGTAGAAAAGGTTACTTATTGGTATCTTTGCCTGATCAGCAAGATATCGGGTTTATGCCACAATTCTTTTCCTTTCCAAAAATTCATTGGATGTTACAAACTCTGTTCATACTTTACATGACAGAGGTTTTCAGGAAATGTATAAGAGATATATATGTGGATATATATCGGGACTTAATGAAGTATCTCGTAACTTCATTTCATTCAATAATATTTCAAAGATTTAATATATTCAAATCTTATCTTGTAGTCTCATCTATGTGATGAACTGTTGAAAACTCATTATACTTTGAACAGTGGTAGTTCAAGTAGTTTTATAAATGATATAAGTATAGTGAAGTATTTGGTAACTTCATCCCTTGTTTTTGCTTATATCCAGTAAGTAATTATCTTACACTTGATAAAGGATTCTAGTAAGTTATCAATTTAGATGCTTGCATTACTGTTTACATTATATATTATCTTGCGAGCTGTAATGCTCACTCTTGCTTCATTTCTTCATCACACAACAACAGTTAGGAAAGATGGCCAGACTCAAGCAGACCCAGCGCAAAAGCGTGGGAAGCACCCCGCGCTTTCCCGTTGAGATCATAGCTGCTATAGCTGCAGAGGTAGATCTATCTATAGATCAGATATTCTACTTTTGGGAATCAATTATGTATAATTATAACTTGTGGCAGATAATGGCAATTAATTGTAAACTTATCAAGTAATCATTTTGGGTTGTAATAACTTTTAAATTGTGGATTCAAGGACTTGTACTTATTTCAATTTCATCTCTGAGACTATAACGGGTTGTGGTGTGTGTTAGTGTGGGGTCACAGCATGAGGTTATTTATTATTAATTAAGTTAAGTGATATTGTGGAAAGAAAGACCGTGACGACCCGGATCCCCGACCCCGGATCTGGGGGTGTTACACACACTCTCACCAACCATATTCCCCATATCCACATTTATTCTTTCAGTCTTGTCTCCTTCACTCTTGTCTTCAATCTTCTTCTTTTCTTCAATTTGACTTGACTTTAGCTATTTTTCAAGCTTTGCTTGTGCTCTTTTGTCATCCTTCAGCTTTTTAGCTTCTTCCTTTAACCTCATAGTATCTTCCTTCTTGGCTATTGAGAATTTGGGATGTCCTTGCATCACACAGATACTCTTTCCCTCTCTATAGATGATAGCCATATTCATTCTTTCCACTACATCCTTGGTCTCTTTGTGCTTTATTGTAACACCCCCAAATCCGGGGTCGGGGATCCGGGTTGTCACGAGTTCCATTTCCCTTAATAACACCCAATCTTAATAAATAATCAACTACTCTGTACTGTGACCCCATAATAAACACACACACCACAAGTTATAGTCTCAGAGATGAACACTCAAAAATAACACAAGTCCTTATATTCCACAGTTATAAACCGTTACACCTTAAAAGAGTTCTGAATAAATTTACATATTCCTTACCATTAATACAATTCATATTATACATAAGTCTGGTTCATCAATAGTTGAAAACCTAGCCTATTGGTAACTCCTACCTCAGCTACGGCGGCATCAACGCTTCCAGAAGACTGCGGAATGTTTTCCAACCGCTTGCGAATCGGGAGCTTGGTCCTGTTCATCTTTTCTATCTGTTGTTGTGTGATGAAAGAAGAAATCAAGGGTGAGCAGCAAGCCCACCAAAATAATATATATAATGATTAACAATATATGAGCCTTCTCATAGTACTCATGAAAGTCTTGGTCAAAAGAAATGAACCAAGTTTGATATCTTAATGCGATGAAGTCGCAAAATATTCAGTATATATACATATATACTTTTCAAAATCTTGGAAGTCCTCTTCCATGCATAATATACACAGAGTTCCCGTTTATAACTGTATAAAACTATCGTTGCAGGGTGATCTCATATATCTAACCTTGTCTCAACGTTTTTCTGAAAATCTTTGATATGCATAAGATAATCATTTACTAGATATAAGTTTAAAAGATGAAGTTACAAGATACTCCAATATACTTATATCTTTTTTCCAAATACTACTTGAACTACCATCGTTCAAGTTATAATGAGCTTACGGAGTCCATACATGTCGTATAGAATTCTCCTAAGGAGGTAACATAATTACCATTCATGATTCATGAAAAACACTCTAGATCTTGATGTACATACATGACATGAAGCAGATAAAATTACAGAAGAGTTTCAATCAAAGCAACGATAGCAGGTTAATCCCATTCTTAATCATATACCTTCAATAGAAGACTTAACTCGAAGGTTCGTCTAGTCCTTTTTGAAACATGGTCCTGGCTTATCTCAAGATAGTACCTTCTGAGATAAATAGCCCGCTCATGGTGATTACACGAATTAAACCTTTACCAACTACTATTACGGCTGGGTATTGCACAGTCATCAGAAGGAATGTCAATCTTCCGAACCATAATCCAACCTTCACAGCCTTAACCATCATCACTGTATTCCTTTGGCACAAGCGCCTATAATTATCCTCTTACCTTTAAAGTGTCGGCCACCTCTTTGGCCTTTCCTGATAGTAAAATTTCCTTACAGTCAATGTCATTTTAACCACCTCCAAATAAATTTTCTACCTCATTTCAATTACTGCTTATGTGAAGATGTTTTCCTTAAAATCTGATGAGTAAAAAAAAATATCACCATTTTTCCATGAGTTATTGCCTCAGTCTTTAGAGGTTAATCACTGTCACGACTGACTCTCAATCATACTTAGAACATCTTTTATCTTAGGTCCTAATTGCCCTGAACAATTTCGACCTTTACTGGTTCGATCCATACTTTCTCGTGGTTTAACACGTGCCCCACTTGGCATCATTATAATTACGTCATATTTCCTTTATCAACATTTTTATTCTTGAGAATTTTGAATATTACCTTTCTCCTTGTAAAACCTCTTAGGTTATCCTTGAATCGTTCCTCCTGTATTCCCTAGATACAGGGCATATCAAGATACCATTTATTAATACCAGAATCATTGTCTATATACTTCCGAAAAATTTCTCCATTGATTCTTAAAGGTTGTTATTACCTTAATCCTTTCCAATTCATACTGTCAAAACTCATACTATCCCTATTAAGGGTGAAATGCCAACCTTTAGGCATTCCCCTAGGATTCGTTTTAAGTTACCGATGTTCTATCCTTAATTCCACCTTTAAAAAGGTACATGCATCCTTCCATAGATAATCAAGTCATATATCCCTGATAAGGGTGTCTTATTCAATCATTCCCACCTCGATAGTATATGCCTAATTTCACAATAACATCTGTATTCAAAATGAGGTCAATCAATATGGCCTCCAAAAGATAACAACGGCTATCCGCTTTTCTTGCCTAATTTGGTAACGATAACAAGGATGTTCTGGAAGATATTGGTCGTGTTCAACGTGAACCTCTTCTTAATAATCCCTTATTTACTTTTGTTATTTATCTCAACAGTCACCTCAATGTTGGGATATCTTTCATACCTGGTGTCTCCCTTTCTGGGTATCGAGCCACTGATCTTACACTTCACATTCTTGAAGGTCACTTCCTTCACCCAATTTTCCTAATTTCTTACTTCCTTGTCTCCTCAGTCTATCCGCGTCTCATTATTTATCCTTCGAATTATCTCAAGGTTTCCTCGAATCCTCCCAACTTACAGGGGATAAAATATATGTATCTCTTATGCCTTCAACCATCAATTTTTAACTCATGGTGAATCACCCTCATCCTGACGAATACATACTCTTCTATATCTATTGCTACGAGTCTTTAGGATTTCCTCATACCCAACTCCCTTATCATACCTCAAACTCTATTGCCTTTATATTCCCTTCCACTTCAGTTTCTTTTTTTTTTCCTTTCTCTTATCATTATTTCATGAACCAACACAACATAAGCATTGATTTCAAACATCCCGTCATTCTGGATTCGTGTCCTCAGAATGAATCTTGACAACTTTTACAACTTAGCTTCATATTTCATCATACTCGTCCGCCTTTGTTCTGGCTCTAAAGCTTTTACACTATTTCCATAACCTTGTGAATCACTTTCCCCAAAACAGTTGACTGAACTTAAATCAGTTTATTATTACCTCTTGCTCCGTGCCCTCCTTGGCCTTTCACCAGCGGGTGGCCTCTCTCTTAGGAGGGTAAGTGACAAAAACAGTCTTTTGTGATTCGTCCATCATTTAGAATCTCAAATGATTCCTATATTTCCTTTAGCCAGGCTCTTGCCTCGACTGGGTCAGCTTGTTCCTTGGAACTCTGAGAGCTTAGCGACTTAAAGGTCCTGAAAGAATTTCTCACCGCACTGTCTCTTCAGGGTGGTGGTTGGGGATAATAGTCTAAGTCTTGTCTAGGAAGGTCTATAAATTGTCGTATAGGAGTACCGTCTCAGGTCTCCTTTCCTTACTCAACTTCTGTTTCCTTAGTCTGGACGTTCCCTCGTCCTCCCCATAATCGGGGTCATCCTACATATTTTAAATCCTCATTTTCCTCTTCATTATGTTATGGGTTCCTTTTATCTTGATGGCGACCTCCCTGACTATCACGTTCAGGGTTTGTTCTAATCTTATTCCTTGTGGGGGCATATTACTTAGAAAAAAAAATTTGAGAATCTCTGGATATTTGTCTTACTTACTTTGCTTAAGTCTTTCCCTCGTTCTGTCCTTGCATGATTGCAAATTATGAATTCTCAAGTTCTATAAACTTCATGACACTCTCTTAAGTGTTAATAGTGCAATTAACAATATGAACTTATCACAACAAACTGATCTGAACTAAAATTAATGAATATATACATAACCATTGGTTCGAGGGTACAACAACCGAACACATTAAAGAGAATTACATCATGTGATCTGATCGCTTCTATCCCAAAAGTACTACCATAGATAATCATATAGTCATTAAAACTAATCATTCATAACTTAGGCTAATCCTCCAAAAGTGGTGTTACATGAAACCCTTGTCTGATTGCTCTGGCTCTGCACACTACCATGGATCAAGAAATGCGGGCACGCAGGACATCCCTAACCTGCTCCATCACAGAGGTGATGAGGTCTAAGATAGTTGCAAGTAGAGCTGGATCAATCTGACCCTCAAGATGGCCTATAGCTATAACACGGGTGGTAGCCTCAATCCTTTCCATGCTATGAGCTAATCCTGCCGAAAGTACCCCGCCCTCAATCCTTGGTGCAGTAAGTCGATCCAACAGATCACTCCTAACATTACGGGCCTCGGACAGGCCACCCAAAGTCATGTGATAATTGGCGATAAGAGAAGCCTGAGTGGTAGCATCTAGCAGTCCATGTGGTGCAGGTGGCGCAGACCCAGGAGATCCAAACGGATAACCAAGCACGGTATCATGTGACAATGGTGCAGGAGATAAAGGTGGCATTTCCTCAGTAGGTGCTGGGCTCTGTACAGGGGAGGGAACAGGAATTGGTGGAACCTCATGGATGTCTACAGGAACCTCTGGAAGAGGGTCTGATACTGGTATAATTGGTGTCGTGGAAGGCCCCACTCCTTCTGCCCTCATTAACCTTTGTGCCCTTGGTAACTCTTCATCCTCTAGTGCCACCCTCACGGCCATTCTTGCTCTGGTAGTCGCCCTGACTATGGTCATCAATTCCTCAGCGGTCCTCTCTTCATTCTCATCAGGATCCTCCATGAGATCCTCCACAGCCATAATCTTTTCCGGAATAACATCCTCAACCGCAACATTCTCAATATGAATCTCATCCGGTCCCTCATTAGGGTACTCTATCGGATTCACAATTTGATCTCTAACTTGTAATAAAACATCCTCATGCTGATGCTCCTAAACCTCAGGGTTTGGTGCCCCGCTGCCCTATACGAGAACGAACTATGTTACTATCACGATATTTATAAGGGTTCCCGTAAGGGTTTTAACTGTCAGTACTACGTTAGGTAGCCCGACTATGAACTTGGCAAGAGTTCTTATTATCTTAGTGAACTTATTATCTTAACGTCACATCATCTCTGAGGTTTATAACGCATGGCTCTGATACCATTTCTGTAACACCCCCAAATCCGGGGTCGGGGATCCGGGTTGTCACGAGTTCCATTTCCCTTAATAACACCCAATTTAATAAATAATCAACTACTCTGTACTGTGACCCCACAATAAACACACATACCATAAGTTATAGTCTCAGAGATGAACACTCAAAAATAACACAAGTCCTTATATTCCACAGTTATAAACCGTTACACCTTAAAAGAGTTCTGAATAAATTTACATATTCCTTGCCATTAATACAATTCATATTATACATAAGTCTGGTTCATCAATAGTTGAAAACCTAGCCTATTGGTAGCTCCTACCTCAGCTACGGCGGCATCAACGCTTCCAGAACGTTTTCCAACCGCTTGCGAATCGGGAGCTTGGTCCTGTTCATCTTTTCTATCTGTTGTTGTGTGATGAAAGAAGAAAGCAAGGGTGAGCAGCAAGCCCACCAAAATAATATATATAATGATTAACAATATATGAGCCTTCTCATAGTACTCATGAAAGTCTTGGTCAAAAGAAATGAACCAAGTTTGATATCTTAATGCGATGAAGTCGCAAAATATTCAGTATATATACATATATACTTTTCAAAATCTTGGAAGTCCTCTTCCATGCATAATATACATAGAGTTCCAGTTTATAACTGTATAAAACTATCGTTGCAAGATGATCTCATATATCTAACCTTGTCTCAACGTTTTTCTGAAAATCTTTGATATGCATAAGATAATCATTTACTAGATATAAGTTTAAAAGATGAAGTTACAAGATACTCCAATATACTTATATCTTTTCCAAATACTACTTGAACTACCACCGTTCAAGTTATAATGAGCTTTCAACAGTTCATCACATAGATGAGACTACAAGATAAGATTTGAATAGATTAATCTTTGAAGTATTATTGAAGGAAATGAAGTTATGATATACTTCATTAAGTTCCGATATATATATATATATATCCACATATACATCTTCTTTATACATTTCCTGAAAACCTCTGTTATGTAAAGTATGAACAGAGTTTGTAACATCCAATAAATTTTTGGAAGGAAAAAGAATTGTGGCATAAAACCGATATCTTGCTGATCAGGCAAAGATACCAATAAGTAACCTCTTCTACTAGTAGATGGATGAATCCCCCACCGGTCATCACCCTGGCCTCATTAGGACCTTGTGCTGGACCGCCACCCGGCCTCTTACGCGTTGATGGGCTGCCACCCAGCCACTTACACTTTAATAGACCGTACCCCGGCCTGTCGCTTTGTGATCAGGTTGGTTCCTTCGAATGTAGTATTTGCAACCAAAGACATGAAGGAAGTTTAAGGTTGGGTTTCTTCTCTTCAACAATTGATAGGGAGTCATGCCTTTTGCTTGATTGATTAGAGAAATATTCTGAGTGTAACATGCACAGTTAACAGCCTCAACCCAAAAATATGTTGGGAGTTTTTACTCTTCAAGCATTGTTCTTGCAGCTTCAATTAGTGATCTGTTCTTCCTTTCCACCACACCATTCTGTTATGGAGTCCTTGGAGCTGAGAACTCATGCATGATCCCATTTTCTTCACAGAACAACCTCATGGTAGAATTCCTGAACTCAATTCCATTGTCACTCCTGATGTTCCTTACTTTAAAATCTAGATGGTTGTTGACTTGCTTGATATGATTGATAATAATTTCACTAGCTTCATCCTTTGATCCAAGAAAATAGGTCCATGAAAACTTTAAGAAATCATCTACAATCACTAGGCAATATCTTTTTCTTGAAATTGACAATACATTGACTGGTCCAAAAAGATCCATGTGTAGCAGTTGTAATGGTTCATCAATTGTTGATTCAAGCTTCTTACTGAATGATGCTTTCTTTTGCTTTCCTTTCTGACAAGCATCACACAGTCCATCCCTTGAGAATTCCACTAGAGGCATTCCTCTAACTAAGTCCTTTTTGACTAGATCATTCATTGTCTTAAAATTCAAATGGGACAGCTTCTTGTGCCATACCCAACTTTCATCTTGACTTGCTTTGCTGAAAAGACAAGTAATTGATTCTGCATCTGTAGAGTTGAAGTCAGCCAAGTACACATTCTCTTTTCTAACTCCAATTAGAACCACTTTGTTGTCCTTCTTACTGGTAACAACACAGGCTTCAGAATTAAAGGAAACAGTATTTCCTCTGTCACATAGTTGACTGATGCTCAATAGATTGTGTTTGAGACCATCAACTAATGCAACTTCATCAATAATGACATTTTCCTTTGAAATCAAGCCATATCCTATAGTGAACCCTTTGCTGTCATCTCCAAAGGTTATGCTAGGGCCAGCTCTCTCCTTGAACTCTGTGAGCAGGGTGAAATCTCCTGTCATGTGCCTTGAACAACCACTGTCCAAGTACCATAGATTCCTTCTTTTTCCCTGCACACAACAAAATCAAATCAAGTTGATTTTGGTACCCAAGTTTCCTTGGGTCCAGCCTTGTTAGTCTTTTTCCTAGACTTCACACTTCCTGCACCATTTGACTTAGGTAACTTTGAGTCAACCTTGATCTCAGATGTAGTTGGTTGAAGTGTAGGGTTAGTCACGGAATCATTTAGCACATTTGGTTGAATTTGATAAGGCATATATTGTGCAAACATATTATTCCACATAGGCATGTTGTATGGCATTTGAGGCATACTAAATGCAGAAAAATAAGGATTATTAACATATGGCATGTTTGCAAAATGTGCATGTGGATTCTGTTGAGACATAACAGGCATGGCATGCAGTGGTGACATAGACATGTTAGGCATGGAAGGAGTTAAAGGCATGGGAGCATTCTTAACAGATTTGCAGTTAGCAGATAGATGATTAACACTACTACAATGCACACAACTTTTTCTAGGAGCGTACTTATCAGGTGTGTAGTTGTTGTGTTTGTTAATCCCTACCTTCCCATTTCTATTAGATTTTCTTTTAGTTTCCTTTTTATCCTCAACCAACTTAAGCCTATTTTTCAACTAATCTAAAGTCATGTGTCCTATATTCACCTTACTGGCATCTTTGGATGTGCTAGCTTCTCCTTTTACAAAGTTCTTGGAAGTTGAACCAAACTTCTTACTGAGATTTTTCAAATTATCCTTTTTAGAGTCATTTGCCTGTTCCAACTTATTAGCCTTCAACGGATGCTCATTTTCTTCCTTCAACGGATGACTCTCATCATCCGTTGACAGTCCATCAATTAATTCCATTTCCTTTTTGTTTTTCTTCCAGGCATTCTCACAGAGTGATTCAATTCCTTGAACCTTGACAATTTGAGCACTCACATCCCTAGATGTTTTCCAGGCCTTGATTACCTCTTGTTCACATTCTAGTTGTTTAGAAAGAATTTCTACTTTCTTAACAGACTCTTCTAGTTCACTCTCAACAGATAAGCATTTGATTTTAATCTTTTCAAGCTCAATTACCTTACCCTCTAATACAACATTCCTATCACTTAAAAACAGATTATTCTCCTTATTTCTCATGTTCTCTTTAGCCAGTGATTTAAGGGAAACACGTAAATGATATAATTCATTGGACATATCATTTATAGCTTCATTGCATTCATTTTTAGAAAGCTGAGAGAGGTCAGTAGTGATTACCTGGTTGCTTGATGAACTAGTTTCATTTTCATCAGAATTAGCCATCAGGGCTAAGTTGACATACTCCATATCATCATCTTCATTGGCTCCATCAGCTGCCCAGTCATTTTCCTGAGTCAGAAAAGCCCTTTCCTTTTGTTTGAGCAATTCGAAATATTTCTTTTTATAATCCATTTGCTAAAAATTTCTTCATTTCAGAAGTTGGATTTCCGCACTCACTTGCAAAGTGTCCATTTGTGCCACAGTTATAACACTTGAACTTAGACTTGTCCACCATGTTCTTGTTTGGCTTAGTGGCTCTAGTGTTTTTCTTGAATTTCATCTTTGCAAACCTTCTGGACAGAAAAGCCAGATGTTCATCAACATCATCAGAGTCATCATGACTGGAATTGTCTTCAACCTCAGCTGCTTGCTCATTTTCCTTGCTTGATTCTGATTTGCTTGTGCCAATTTTGAGACTTGGCATTGTCTTTTCTTCATTCCTGGCTTCAGTTCTCTCATTTTCAGCTACAAGTGAAACTGATCCACCTTTTCTCTTTCCCTTCTCCAACAGCTCATCTTGCTCCATCTCAAGTTCATAGGTCTTCAAAATTCCATATAATCTTTCAAGTGTGAAGTCCTTATAATCTTGAGAATTCCTTAGTGAAACAGTCATAGGCTTCCATTCCTTTGATAGAGACCTCAGAAATTTTAAGTTGGAACTTGGTACACTCTGCCATACAGCTTCAATCCATTCAACAATTTCTGAAATCTATTGAAGGTATCATTCAATGATTCTCCTTCATCAGAATGAAAATATTTATATTGTTGAATGAGAAGCTGCATTTTGTTTTCTCTAACTTGTTCAGTACCTTCACAGATAAGTTGTACAGTATCCCAAATTTCCTTAGCAGTTTGGCTGTTAATGACATTATCAAACATATCTTTGTCTAGGCCATTAAACAGAATGTTCATGGCCTTCTTGTCCTTGTGAATCTCTTCAATATCTTCATCAGTCCATTCTGCTTTTGGCTTTGGAATAGACTGTCCAACAGCAACTGTGGCAGTGGCAGCTGTGGCCACTCTGTGAGGGATGTGGGGACCATTCTCAATGCAGTTTATGTAGCTTTCATCTTGAGAGAGAAGATGTAGATGCATCTTCACTTTCCAGTGATGATAATTATCTCTTTCCAGGATTGGAATCTTCACTCCAATATCCTTCTTACTCATGATGTTAGTAGAATAGATCTTTAAACTCTTTGTATGTCAAGAGCTTGCTCTGATACCAATTGTTATTCCCAAGGAACTAACAATGAGATTTAAAGAAGGGGGGTTGAATGTAAATCTCAAAACTTTTTCAAGTTTTGAGTAGTTTCAAAAGCTAAGTGTATGATGAACAGATGTGTGTGAATTGCTTTGAGCAGGTGCAGACAGATGTAAATTCAAGACACAAATGTAAAGAACACAAAGGCTTTAAAAACTTTTCTGGTGGATTTGTTATTCCACCAGAGATGTGTACTTCAGAAAATCTGTGATACAAAGAATTGTTCACAGCTACTTCCTAGTACAAACTAGATGATTTTCTCTCTGAGATTTTCTAAACAGCTTTGGAAAATTCACATCTAATTACTAGCTGCAACTTGGTTTATATATCACCATGTTTACAAGTGAAGACAAAGATAAAATACAATTATAAATAGTTCTTCACATGTTTCTTCTTCATTTCTCTATACAATTCAATCTAAGATAATCTGTGAATCTTTGAATACTTCCTTGATTGCACCAGAATGGAAATGCTGCTTTTTCTTGATTCCTCCAAGAGGCTACCACATTCCAATTGTCTCTGTCAACCCATGTGCCTCTGTCAGCTTATGAATTGTCACTATCAACTGCTATGGAACTGAGCATCCGTTGAAGCTTTCATCCGTTGATGGCTTTATCCGTTGATGCTTTAGTGACATCCGTTGATGCTTTAACAGTTGAAGCTTTATCCGTTGATACACTCATCCGTTGATGGATGTTATCCGTTGAAGCTTTAGAGACATCCGTTGAAGCTTTGTTTCTCATCCGTTGAAGGCCTCAGTTGATACTACTTCGTTTATACAAAATTACAAGGCATGAAATATTTACAATTAGCCCTCCTATTTGTGTGACGGCCTCAACCCCGAGGTCAGGAGTTGACGTCATCAACAATCACCATAACAACCATAATATAATCAATTCCAAGATATAATATAAATATGACCCCTTTTTTTCCAAGATCTTTTCCAGGTTTAAGTATGACTTAGTTACAACTATTACAACTCAACTAATTACAAACAATCCTAACATAACTAACCTAACACAGCAACTCAACAGACCATCTTTGGTCCAGCACAACTACCTCAGAGGAGCCTGAGACGAAAGGAGCTGGAACTCTGCCCTGACTACCGTGCAAGAATCTCCCAGGCATCTACAATACATATAAAATATTCTGCAAGGGTGAGCAATTGCTTGCTCAGCGGCACCACTATATGAATAACAACTAAAACAGTTTAAAGTAAAGCAGTTATAGGAACAGAATTCATAATTTGTTAGAAACATGTAAAACAGGTATAAACTGGATATCAAAACTAGCATGCTCTGTAAAACAATAACATTAGTAGTGTGTTGTGTATAAATACCAGAGTCAAATTTTAGCATGCTATCTTCATTTCCAAATCCACTAGATAAACCACTTGCTCCGTTATGGAGACCACAAAATCCAAATCAGATATGTAGTGGATATGTGAAGATAGTTGATCAGGCTATCAACACCGGACAGCTCCCACTGCCATCCTATATACCTGTTCCGGAACTCAGAGACTAGCTAGGTCTCTTAGCTGCTGGACTAATTGGTAATATAGTGCGCGCAACCGAATTAATTAAGTACACTTATTAATTATTATTCGTATTTTATAATTATTTATTTTAAAATATTAGGACTCAGAACCGCGTCATCACAGTCCACCGTCCGCTCGTCGAAATTCATCACGGACGGCGGTAAAAATTTATCGGTGCCCGATTAATTTCGGGTTTCCATACAAATTTTCACCGATTAATTAATTTTTTTATAATTCCACGAAATTTACTTTACAGCATGGAATGATTATCAACTAAATCCTGTAATTTAATAAAATAACAATATCAGTAATAAGCATATCAAAGTAACACACTACACCACGCGCCCACGCGCAGGAACAACACCAAACTTGCACAAAACAGGACAAACCGGAAAACCAGGCGGCCGAAGCTCACCCGCAAACGGAAGAAGAACAGCGACGCAAAAAACAAAAAACGGCCAATCGGTCAGAATCTACAAACATAGCAGCCCACCGGAACTTGAATCCACCCACAATCACCACCATCCCCGCCGCAATTGGAGAGGGGCGGCGAAGAGAGATGTATACATATGAAAATAACAGCATCCCAAAACACTGCCAATCGCACACACATATATACACACATATATATATATTTATGTATACAATAAGCAAAGAAAAACCACAGCAATCGACTGAAACAACCGAGCAGCATTCATACTTACCAGAAAAGAAAGGGAACGTAATCGGGGAATAAAAGGAACAAGAAAGAACAGATGGGAGATATAGAAACAATAGGGGTGGCTTTATTTATTATTTATTATTTTTTTATTTATCATTTATGTTTTCCAGCCAATGCACAACACGTGTCTGCAGTGTAATAAAATGTGGACACGTATCAAAAGAGATTGATATAAACTTCCCGTGGCCCGGTTTTATCCCGAATCTTACGATTAAAACGATAATTCATGATAAAAAATTTACCCGAAAATTACCAAAATACTTTTAAAATTATATAAAAATCCCGAAGTTAATAAAATAAAATTTTCATAATTTTTAAAGCATTCTTGAAATGCAACTCGTACCCGCATTTCACAATTAAGGAATCGAGCTGCACTCAAAACAATTTCAGAAAATCATGAAAATAGTCTTAAAATGTTATAAGTATCCCGAAGTTTATAAAAATATAAATTTTGAAATTTTAAAATAATTTCTGTAACACCCCCAAATCCGGGGTCGGGGATCCGGGTTAACACGAGTTCCATTTCCCTTAATAATACTTAATCTTAATAATCAACCAACTACTACGTACTGTGACCCCACAATATACACATACACCACAAGTTATAGTCTCAGAGATGAATACCCAAAAATAACACAAGTCATTTTATTCCACAATTATAAACCATTTCACCTCAAAAGGGTTTCTGAATAATTTACATATTCTTTGCCATTATTACAATTCATAATATACATAAGTCTGGTTCATCAATAGTTGAAAGCCTAGCCTATTGGTAGTTCCTACCTCAGCTACGGCGGCATCAATGCTTACAGAAAACTGCAGAACGTTTCCTAACCGCTTGCGAATTGGAAGCTTGGTCATGTTCATCTTTTCTATCTGTTGTTGTGTGATAAAAGAAGAAAGCAAGGATGAGCAACAAGCCCACCGAAATAATATGTATAATAATTAACAATATATGAGCATTCTCATAGTACTCATGAAAGTCTTGGTCAAGAAGAAATGAACCAAGTTGATATCTTAACGCGACCAAGTCTCAAAATATTCAGTATATATATACATATATACTTTTCACAATCTTTGAAATCCTCTGACATGTATAATATACACAGAGTTCCAGTTTATAACTATATAAAAATATCGTTGCAAGGTGATCTCATATATCTAACCTTGTCTCAACGTTTTTCTGAAAATCTTTGTCATTCATAAGATAATCATTAACTGGATATAAGTTGAAAAGATGAAGTTACAAGATACTCCAATATACTTATATCTTTTCCGAATACTATTTGAACCACCACCGTTCAAGGTATAAACAGTTTCAAAAGTTCATCACATAGATGAGACTACAAGATAAGACTTGAATAGATTCAATCCTTGAAATGTTGTTTAAAAGAAATGAAGTTACGAGATACTTCATTTGAGGGAAACATCATTATAACCGTTTGACCCTGTCAATGCCTCAGCAATCACCCATCATTAGCCTTTCGATCGAATGCTCTGGGTAGTGTTGCAGAAATATCCAAACTGGATGATGAACTCATTACGGGAGTTTGCCGCGCCAGGAAGACCACTTACGATGATCAGTCGCAGTAGTACAACCCCACCATTTTCTACATGTAGAGGAGAACCTGTCAGATTTACTTGTCAACCGAACACTGGACTCCGAAGGAATGGACCGTCGTAGCGGAACTTCCAGGCCATTTGGGTCAATATAATAAGGCTGGGCCGGCGCCACTCGACCACTTACGCCACTCCTAGTTCTGATGAAATCCATGACTCTGAAACGTAAAGCTCGTCTCCCCTTTCCCCAAATAGGAACTTGTTGATACGACTCCACCAAGAAGTCGCATCTAGTTGGAAAGAAAAACTCACCGATATTTCCCAGGCGATGCATGTTAATGGATTAACTTATTCCAAGAATTTTACTCCCCGAGTGTTGGGGAAGTAATCAAAAACTCTTTTATCAAAACAGCAACCTTGTTGCGAATATAAGAATACATCACGGAGCCGGATCCCTCAGATTTTTGAGCGATTATTTAATGATCGAGTATTTAAATCCCCTTCAAAAGGAAGATCTTAAATTCGAAAACGAGTTTTGGGATCCGCTCTAACTTTTAAAATCATTTTGAAGACTCGAAAACATTTTTTAAGAATGTCTGGAGTAATGCTGATTTAATAAAATAAATCAGTCCCGATATATTAGTAAATATCTGAATATTATTATTTAAATAATATTCCCACAAGGATAATCCTTATGAAAATAATTGAAGTAGAAGTTTTAAAACTTATACTTGAAATGAATAATAAATAACCAAAGATATACTTATACGAAAGTACGATCTTTATTTGAATAATCGAAAATAAGTTTGATTATCGAAACATTATTCTTTAATAAAATAAAGAATATTATTTAATAAAAGAAGCAGAGTCATAAGTCCTGAAATGAATATTCAAAATAATATTCATTTAATAAAATAAGCGGAGTCATAAGTCCTCAAATGAATATTCAAAATAATATTCATTAAATAAATTAAAGTTATCGAATAAACCTTATTCGATTAATAGTTTTGAAAACTATATCTATATATATATAAATAAATATATATTATACTCGGGAACATCGACTCCCGGTTTAGAAAATGTTCACATTTGGGTCCCCTATACTAAGGGTATACGGAACTACTGCTTATCTCTAGCATAGGTATTATGCAACTTATAAGCAATTGAATCAACAATTAGATATCAAGATTACGAAATAGACATGCATATATACCATATCACATGCTCCAATATATCGCAAGATTTGCTAATAACAATCATGCACTTATCACAAGATAATGCATATACATATATTTACATCACAACAACAGTATAACGGGTAGAAAACTTGCCTGAGTGCTCCGGGGTAGACTTAAGCTTAGAGTGGGTCCGGTAACCTATGAACAACAACATAAGCCGGAATTAAACCACGGTTGCTTTAGAAACTACTTTAACCAATTGAACCCTAATGTTTGCTTATGGTCATTTCTACGCTTAACAAATCACATAAGTCATTCGAGTGCCCTCAGCTCCACCATTTTTAATAAATTAACCGTTACGAATTTTAAGGCGACGCTTTCGTGAATACCCTACCAACTGCCTAGTCCACTTTACATAATTGTTTCATACTCCAATTAGTCATTTAAGGGCCTTAACCAAGGTTTCAAAGTAAGGCAAGGGGTAATGGTTCGTTCGCGAAACGCCGTTACTTAAAACGGTCGTTTCTCCTAAACCGTATATCGGATTCAAGCGAACCATATATCAAAACAAAGCTTACGACATAATCTAACTAAACATGGAAAATTCACAGATTCAGTAATTAGCTCTCTGTCCCGAACACTAAGAACAAGCAGTTGTATGAAATTGGGCATTATGACGACTATGTTTACGCGATTACCAAGTTTTAAACCACTCCAAACAACCACCATTCAACTCACAACCAACAATACAACCAACCCTCATCCAAAAACCTGCTACATCAGTCCCAAAACCTCAAGATTTTCCAATTTATACAACCCCACACATGAACTACTAGCTATACTTAAGTTTCATTAACTATAAACAAGATTTCAACATCCAAATCACTACAAATCCAATCCAAACTCTAAACACACAAGTATCATGCTTCTCATTTAATATAACCATCAAAACCATCGTAATACTCAAAGTAAAGCTAGGGTTTGGAGGTTTTATACCTTCCTTGGAGTGATTAGAGTAGCTAGGAAGTCTTAGGGAGCCTCCTACAAGCTTGATCTTTCCAAATAAATCAAGAACACAAAGTTAGGTTTGAAGTTTCTAAAAGTCAGATTGAAAGAACTGTCAAAACTAGGGTCTTAACGTGCTTATTTGGACAAGAATTGTGAACAAGAGTTGTAGACCATCTCAATAACTTTCCAAAGAGCTATAGAACATACTATTTGAGTGAGTATTGAAGGAGATATGGTAGTTTGAAATTGCTGCTCTGGTTATGGCCGAGAGCTTTTGTTCTTGGAAAGCAAAAGTCAACTTCTAATTTGTGTTTTGTGTTTTTGATTTGTTTTGCTTGGTTGTTTCCTTTTGTTTTTCTTAATTACCTTTTAACCATGGTAAAATTTGTGTGGCTTGTAATCAACCAACAATCCCTCCATTTGTCATGCTTATGTCACCATGTCTATGTCATCCATTTGCCACATGTCTCTTCCTTGTGGTTTGATGATGTCACAATCCTTGGCTTCTTGTACAAGCTTGTCTCTTGGTCGCTTATTTGTTTTACGGTTCGCTTAACTTTCGTTCTCGTTTATCGTTTGAGAGATCATACACGGGATCTTATCACTTGGGTTCCCCTAAACCCTTCTCAATACATTATATTCCTTTTATGATCCCCTCTTATAATCCTTGAATTTAAATCCTTTTTATCCTGTTACCTTATACTCAATTCTTTCGGTATCTGGTGGATTTTGGGGAAAAATCAAAGTGTTCGGATTTGGATTCTGACGATCTTTACATACACTTATATACCATATAGAGTACTAATAAGACCACAGAATATCCATAAAAGAACTGCTACATTGTGTGGCATGAAAAGTTTTCTTATTCAGCATAATCAGAAAATCACTATTCATAAGGTTTATAAAAAGTCCAAAATTTTTGGGGTTATTACAGTCTCCCCTCCTTAAAAGGATTCCGTCCCGGAATAAGATAGAAAATGAATAGGGATACTTTCTTAGCATTGCACTTTCTAACTCTCAAGTCAATTTTCCCACATTGTGGTTCTGCCACAAACCCTGACTAGCATGATAACCCTTCTTCTAAGCACTTGTCCATTTTTTATCTATAACCCTTCCTGGTTGCTCCATATAGGTTACATCTGGTTGCATGTCTATGCGCTCATATGCCCCTATTTGTCTGGCATCCGGATTACACTTCCTTAACATTGATACATGGAACACGTTATGAGCTTGCTAAGGTTCGGGGTAAGGCTAGCTCATATGTTAACTTCCCAATACGACTTCATATATCCAAGGTTCCAACAATTCGTGGGCTTAGCTTTCCTTTCTTTCCGAACCACATCCATCCTTTCCAAGGGAATACCTATAACAGCACTAGGTCCCCTACTTCTTATTCTTTGTCCTTTCATGTCAAATCAACATACTTCTTATGTCCATCTTGGGCTACTACCAGCCATCCTCTGATTAGATCTATTATATCCTTGGTTCTTTGGACTACTGTGGGTCCGAGCATCTTGCGCTCTACAACTTCATCCTAATGTCTTCCCTCAAGGATCTCATAAGGCGATACCTCGATACTGACATACGATCGATTATCATAAGAAAACTCAATCCGCGTTAAGTGATCATTCCAAATTTCTTTCAAGTCTATTGTACAGACTTTCATTATCTAATCTAGATCTACAGCTTTTGCTTCTCAATACCCACTTTTTTCCAGTTCATAATCGTTACTATCTTTCGTACCAAATTTTATACTGATTACACTTTTGCTCGTTAGCGTTCTATGACCTTTTAATAATCGCGTCAACCTTAGTATCACGAACGCATTAGAATCGGAATACCACCATACTTGGTACCACTTCATCTCTAGCTGCCTCCATCTTCGAAAGCTTGGTCCTTCGTATAGAAGTAAAAGAATTTATTGAGAGAGCACTATGATCATGAACACTTGTTACATTGTATAGTTAGTACAGAAGATGGCCAGCCTTTAGTACTTGACAAGCAATTAAACAATAGATGGTATCCTACTAGGCTTCTATCACACAGATAGATAGTCATTCGGCAATACCTCCCCTTCTGGAAGGGTTGTTCTTCTCAGCTTATATGAAATGAAAAGGAGAGAAAAGAACGAATTGAAGAGAATTGTATATATATAAAATATACTGCCACAAAATATCTGGCTTGGAATCTACCTCTGAACTATAAAGGTTTGTCATAGGAGAACAAAACATATACGTATATATATCAACATCAAGTATTATATCATCGTATTTCACGTGTCTGAATATTTACTATTCCGTCCATAATTCTATGGACCCATGCTCTTGCTCGAGCTTATAAACAATCACCTTTGAAACTCCCTTGACATCGAAAATCGAATCTGGGATTTCATTCTAGACGTCATCGTTATTAGAATTCTATGCTTGCATCGCAACCTTCCTCGTATAATAATACGACCCTCTATTGATAAGAAGGAATAAGTATTCAATAGGTAGATAATCGACTTAATTAGCCTATCAATGATAACTTATACACCACCACGACCCGATTAGTGGTACTCACTCTCAACATCCATTCCAATACAACTCTCACGGTTGTAAGTAATCGGCTCATTACTCGCAGAATCATTCCTGCATTACTATGGCACACCGTTGACCTACTGTAGTCATTCATTTTCCATGAATTTTTAATAGCTAACCATACGGAGTCCATTCATATCATATCGAATCCTTCTAAGGAGGTAACATAATCACCATTCATGATTCATGAAGAACATTCCTGATCCTGACGTACATACATGACATGAAGCAGATAAAATTGCAGAAGAGTTTCAATCAAAGCAACGATAGCAGGCTAATACCATTATTAACCATATTTCTTTACTGGGAGACATGAAGCTCAAAGGTTCATTTAGTCCTTTCGTAACATGCTCCTGGCTTATCTCAAGATAGGACCTTCTAAGATAGAAAGCCCGTTCACGGTGATTACATGAATTTAATCTTTACCAAACTACTATTACGTTTGAGTACCACACAGTCATCAGAAGGAATGTCAATCATTCACACCATAATACAACCTTCACGGAATTAACCATTATCACTGTATTCCTCTGGCACGAGCGCTGATAATTGTCCTCTTACACTTAAAGTGTTGGCCACCTCTTTGGCCATTCATGATAGTAAAATTTCCTTACATTCAATGTCATTTTAACCACCTCCAACTAAATTTTCTACCTCATTTCAATCACTACTTATGTGAAAATGCTTCTCTTAAGTCCTGGTGAGAAAAAAATTGCCATTTTCCATAAGTCATTGCCTTAGTCTTTAGATGTGAACATTGCCACGACTGACTCTCGATCATACTTAGGACGTCTCTTATCTTGGGTCCTTCTTATTTTCACCAATCTCGACCCTCATTGGATCGATCTATACTTTCTTATGGTTCAACACGTGCCCCACCTGGCATTATTATAATTATGTCATATTTCCTTCATCAAAATTTCTATTCTTGAGAACTTTGAATATTACCTTTCTCCTTGTAAAACCTCTAAGGTTATCCTTAAATCCTTCATCAGGTACACCCTAGGCACAGGGCATATTAAGATACCATTTACTAATACCAGAATCATTGTCAATGTACTTCTGAAAAATTTGTCCACTGATCCTTAAAGATTGTTGTTACCTTAATCCTTTCCAATTCATACTGTCAAAACTCATGTTTTCCCTATTAAGGGTGAAATTCCAACCTTTATGCATTCCCCTAGGATTCATTTCAAGTTATCGGGGTTTTATCCTTAATTCCACCTTTACAAGATACTTACACTCTTCCATGGATAAATCAAGTCATATATACTTGATAGATTACCTTATTCAATCATTTTCACTTCGAAAGTCTATACTTAATTTCACAATAGCATCCTTATTCAAACTGAGGTCAATCCATATGGCCTCCAAAAGATAACAACGGTTTTTTTTCTGCTTTGCTTGCCTAATTTGGTAATGACAACAGGGATGTTCTAGAAGATATTGGTCGTGTTCAACGTGAACTTCTTCTTAATAATTCCTTATTTACTTTTGTTGTTTATCTCAACAGTCATCTCAATGTTGGGATATCTTTCATACCTGGCGTCTCCCTTTCTGGGTATCAAGCCACCGGTCTTACACTTCACATTCTTGAAGGTCACTTCCTTCATCCAATTTTCCTAATTTCTTACTTCCTTGTCTCCTCAGTCTATCCGTGTCTCATTATTTATCCTTCGAACTATCTCAAGGTTTTCTCGAATCCTCCCAACTTACAGGGGATAAAATATATGTATCTCTTATGCCTTCAACCATCAATTTTTAACTCATGGTGAATCACCCTCATCCTGACGATTACATACTTTTCTATTTCTATTGCTACGAGCCTTTAGGGTTTCCTCATACCCAACTCCCTTATCATTCCTCAAACTCTATTGCCTTTATATTCCGTTCCACTTCAGTTTCTTTTTATTTTCCTTTCTCTTATCATTATTTCATGAACCAACACAACATAAGCATTGATTTCAAACATCCCGTCATTCTGGATTTGTGTCCTCAGAACGAATCTTGACAACTTTTACAACTTAGATTCATAATTCATCATACTCGTCTGCCTTTATTCTGGCTCTAAAGCTTTTACACTATCTCCATAACTTTGGGAAGTACTTTCCTGAAAACAATTGACTGAATTTAAATCAGTTTATTATAATCTCTTGCTCCGTGCCTTCCTTGGCCTTTCACCAGCGGGTGGCCTCTCTCTTGGGAGGGTAAGTGACAAAAACAGTCTTTTGTGATTCGTCAATCATTTAGAATCTCAAATGATTCCTATATTTCCTTTAGCCAGGCTCTTGCCTCGACTGGGTCAGCTTGTTCCTTGGAACTCTGAGAGCTTAGCGACTTAAAGGTCCTGAAAGAATTTCTCACCGCATTATTTCCTTAGGGTGGTGGTTGGGGATAATAGTCTAAGTTCTGTCTAGAAAGGTCCATAAATTATCGTATAGGAGTACCGTCTCGGGTCTCCTTTCCTTACTCGACTTCTGTTTCCTTAGACTGAACATTCCCTCCTCCTTCCCATAATCGGGATCATCCTACATGTTTTAAATCCTCATTTTCCACTTCATTATGTTATGGGTTCCTTCTATCTTGATGGCGACCTCCCTGACTATCCCGTTCAGGGTTTGCTCTAAATCTTATTCCTCAAACTAGCTTTC
Source organism: Apium graveolens (assembly GCF_009905375.1). Classification (NCBI taxonomy): domain Eukaryota; kingdom Viridiplantae; phylum Streptophyta; class Magnoliopsida; order Apiales; family Apiaceae; genus Apium; species Apium graveolens. The sequence continues at coordinate 232,363,963 of NC_133650.1, read as the reverse complement.
ATCTAAGATCTCATCTTTAAGCTCTTGAACATTTGGAACCCAAATTCTTTAGGAATACCTCATTATTCCCTTATCATCTTTCTCGGTATTAATCTCTTATCTATTTGTTGGCTCTCTGCCTTCATTCATCACTTTTTCTGGCACAATATGTTCTTTTCCAATAATTCGGGCTGTATTGCAATCTCAAACAGCTTTTCGGTACCGGCTCCAGTTACCTTCACTTCTATTTTCATTTTCTCAAAATCTCTTATAAACTCTCCCAAAGACATTATCATCTTGAGTCTCTCCTTTTTACTAAGGGCATTAGCCACCACATTGGCTTTCCCCGAATGATAAAGAATCTCCCAATCATAATTCTTGATTAGCTCTAACCGCCTCCTCTGGCATATGTTGAGCTCTTTCTACGTAAAAATGTACTAGAGCTCATATGGTTTGTGTAAATCTTGCACTTCTCTCCATACAAGTAGTGCCTCCAATCTTTAGGGAAAAACTATTGCCACGAGCCCAAGCTCATGGGTGGGGATATCGAATTTTATATTCCCTTAATTGTCTTGACGCGTACGCGATTACCTTGTTGTACTGTATAAGAAGCACCCTAATTCCTTATGCGAAGCATCACTACACATCACAAAATCTCCTTTTCCATCCGGCAACGCCATCATAGGGGCCGTCACCAATCTTTGCTTCAGTTCTTGAAAGTTGTTCTCGTATTTCTCTGTCCATTCGAACTTCTCAGTCTTATGAGTAAGCGCGTTAAAGGGGCTACTATCTTTACGAACTTGAACGAACCTCCGGTAGTAACCGTCCAATCCTACCTCTGGTAGTCGCCCTAACCATAGTCATCAATTCCTCAGTGGTCCTTTATTCATTCTTGTCAGGATTCTCCACGGGATTCTTCTCAGCAACAATCCCGTTTAGGACAACATCCTCAACCGCTACATCCTCAATATGAACATCATCCGGTACCGCGTTAGGACACTCTATCGGATCCATAATCTGATCTCCAATAAGTAATAAAACATCATCGTGTTGTTGTTCCTCAACCTCAGGGTTTGGAGTCCCGCTACTATATACGATAACGAACTACGCTTCTATCACGATATTTATAAGGGTTCTCATCAGGGTTTTAACTGTCAGTACTACGTTAGGTAGTCCGACTATGAACTTGGCAAGAGTTCTTATTATCTTAGTGAACTTATTATTTTAACGTCATATCATCTCTGAGGTTTATAATGCTTAGCTCTGATACCATTTCTGTAACACCCCCAAATCCGGGGTCGGGGATCCGGGTTGTCACGAGTTCCATTTCCCTTAATAATACTTAATCTTAATAATCAACCAACTACTGCGTACTGTGACCCCACAATATACACACACACCACAAGTTATAGTCTCAGAGATGAATACCCAAAAATAACACAAGTCATTTTATTCCACAATTATAAACCATTTCACCTCAAAAGGGTTTCTAAATAATTTACATATTCTTTGCCATTATTACAATTCATAATATACATAAGTCTGGTTCATCAATAGTTGAAAGCCTACCCTATTGGTTGTTCCTACCTCAGCTACGGCGGCATCAATGCTTCCAGAAAACTGCAGAACGTTTCCTAACCACTTGCGAATTGGAAGCTTGGTCATGTTCATCTTTTCTATCTGTTGTTGTGTGATGAAAGAAGAAAGCAAGGGTGAGCAACAAGCCCACCGAAATAATATATATAATAATTAACAATATATGAGCATTCTCATAGTACTCATGAAAGTCTTGGTCAAGAAGAAATGAACCAAGTTGATATCTTAACGCGACCAAGTCACAAAATATTCAGTATATATACATATATACTTTTCACAATCTTTGAAATCCTCTGACATGTATAATATACACAGAGTTCCAGTTTATAACTGTATAAAAATATCGTTGCAAGGTGATCTCATATATCTAACCTTGTCTCAAAATTTTTCTGAAAATCTTTGTCATTCATAAGATAATCATTAACTAGATATAAGTTTAAAAGATGAAGTTACAAGATACTCCAATATACTTATATCTTTTACGAATACTACTTGAACCACCACCGTTCAAGGTATAAACAGTTTCGAAAGTTCATCACATAAATGAGACTACAAGATAAGACTTGAATAGATTCAATCCTTGAAATGTTGTTTAAAAGAAATGAAGTTATGACATACTTCATTTGAGGGAAATATCATTATAACCGTTTAACCCTGTCAATGCCTCAGCAATCACCCATCCGTAGCCTTTCGATCGAATACTCCGGGTAGTGTTGCAGAAATATCCAAACTGGATGATGAACTCATTACGGGAGTTTGCCGCGCCAGGAAGACCACTTACGATGATCAGTCGCAGTAGTACAACCCCACCATTTTCTACATGTAGAGGAGAACCTGTCGGATTTACTTGTCAACCGAACACTGGACTCCTAAGGAATGGACCGTCTTAGCGGAACTTCCAGGCCATTTGGGCCAATATAATAAGGCTGGGCCGGCGTCACTCGACCACTTACGCCACTCCTAGTTCAGATGAAATCCACGACTCTGAAACGTAAAGCCCGTCTCCCCTTTCCTCAAGTAGGAACTTGTTGATATGACTCCACCAAGAAGTCGCATCTAGTTGGAAAGAAAAACTCACCGATATTTCCCAGGCGATACCTGTTAATGGATTAACTTATTCCAAGAATTTTACTTCCCGAGTGTTGGGTAAGTAATCAAAAACTCTTTTATTAAAACAGCAACCTTGTTGCGAATATAAGAATACATCACGGAGCCGGATCCCTCAGATTTTTGAGCGAGTATTTAAATCCCCTTCGAAAGGAAGATCTTAAATTCGAAAACGAGTTTTGGGATCCGCTCTAACTTATAAAATTATTTTGAAGACTCGAAAACATTTTTTAAGAATGTTTGGAGTAATGCTGATTTAATAAAATAAATCAGTCCCGATATATTAGAAAATATCTGAATATTATTATTTAAATAATATTCCCACAAGGATAATCCTTATAAAAATAATTGAAGTAGAAGTTTTAAAACTTATACTTGAAATGAATAATAAATAACCAAAGATATACTTATACGAAAGTACGATCTTTATTTGAATAATCGAAAATAAGTTTAATTATCGAAACATTATTCTTTAATAAAATAAAAAATATTATTTAATAAAAGAAGCGGAGTCATAAGTCCTGAAATGAATATTCAAAATAATATTCATTTAATAAAATAAGCGGAGTCATAAGTCCTCGAATGAATATTCAAAATAATATTCATTAAATTAAATAAAGTTATCGAATAAACCTTATTCGATTAATAGTTTTGAAAACTATATCTATATATATATATAAATAAATATATATATATATATTATACTCGGGAACATCGACTCCCGGTTTAGAAAATGTTCACCTTTGGGTCCCCTATACTAAGGGTATACGCAACTACTGCTTATCTCTAGCATAGGTATTATGCAACTTATAAGCAATTGAATCAACAATTAGATATCAAGATTACGAAACAGACATGTATATATACCATATCACATGCTCCAATATATCGCAAGATTTGTTAATAACAATCATGCACTTATCACAAGATAATGCATATACATATATTTACATCACAATAACAGTATAACGGGTAGAAAACTTATCTAAGTGCTCCGGGGTAGACTTAAGCTTAGAGTGGGTCCGGTAACATATGAACAACAACATAAACTGGAATTAAACCATGGTCGCTTAAAAAACTAGACTTTAACCAATTGAACCCTAACGTTTGCTTATGGTCATTTCTACGCTTAACAAATCACATAAGTCGTTCGAGTACCCTCGGCTCCACCTTTTTTAATAAATTAACCGTTACGAATTTTAAGGCGACGCTTTCGCGAATACCCTACCAACTGCCTAGTCCACTTTACATAATTATTTCATACTCCAATTAGTCATTTAAGGGCCCTAACCAAGGTTTCAAAGTAAGGCGATGGGTAATGGTTCATTCGCGAAACGTCGTTACTTAAAACGGTCGTTTCTCCTAAACCGTACATCGGATTCAAGCGAACCACATATCAAAACGAAGCTTACGACATAATATAACTAAACATGGCAAAGTCACAGATTCAATAGTTAGATCTCTGTCCCGAACACTAAGAACAAGCAGTTGTATGAAATTGGGCATTACGACGACTATGTTTACGCGATTACCAAGTTTTAAACCACTCCAAACAACCACCATTCAACTCACAACCAACGATACAACCAACCCTCATCCAAACCCTACTACATCAGTTTCCAAACCTCAAGATTTTCCAATTTATACAACCCCACACATGAACTACTAGCTATATTTAAGTTTCATTAACTATAAACAAGATTTCAACATCCAAATCACTACAAATCCAATCCAAACTCTAAACACACAAGCATCATGCTTCTCATTTACTATAACCATCAAAACCATCATAATACTCAAAGTAAACTAGGTTTTGGAGGTGTTATACCTTCCTTGGAGTGATTAGAGTAGCTAGGAAGTCTTAGGGAGCCTCCTACAAGTTTGATCTTTCCAAAGAAATCAAGAACACAAAGTTAGGTTTTGAAGTTTCTAAAATTCAGATTGAAAGAACTGTCAAAATGAGGGTCTTACCATGCTTATTTGGACGAGACTTGTGAACAAGAGTTGTAGGTCATCTCAATACCTTTCCAAAGAGATATAGAACATACTATTTGAGTGAGTATTGAAGGAGATATGGTAGTTTGAAGTTGGTGCTCTCGTTTTGGCCGAGAGCTTTTGTTCTTGGAAAGCAAAAGTCAACTTCTAATTTGTGTTTTGTATTTTTGATTTGTTTTGCTTGGTTGTTTCCTTTTGTTTTGCTTAATTACCTTTTAACCATGGTAAAATTTGTGTGGCTTGTAATCAACCAACATCCCTCCATTTGTCATGCTTATGTCACCATGTCTATGTCATCCATTTGCCACATGTCTCTTCCTTGTGGTTTGATGATGTCACAATCCTTGGCTTCTTGTACAAGCTTGTCTCTTGGTCGCTTATTTGTTTTACGGTTCGCTTAACTTTCGTTCTCGTTTATCGTTTGAGAGATCATACCCGGGATCTTATCACTTGGGTTCCCCTAAACCCTTCTCAATACATTATATTCCTTTTATGATCCTCTCTTATAATCCTTGAATTTAAATCCTTTTTATCCTGTTACCTTATACTCAATTCTTTCGGTATCTGGTGGATTTTCGGGAAAAATCAAAGTGTTCGGATTTGGATTCTGACGATCTTTACATACACTTATATACCATATATAGTACTAATAAGACCTCAGAATATCCATAAAAGAACTGCTACATTGTGTGGCATAAAAAGTTTTCTTATTCAGCATAATTAGCAAAATCACTATTCATAAGGTTTACAAAAAGTCCAAAATTTTTGGGGTTATTACAATTTCTGAAACGCAATTTATACCCGCTTTTATCAATTAAACGAATCAATGCGCGGGTAAAATTAATCTCAAAAATCCCCAAAATAATTTTAAAATTCCCGGAATATTCCCAACTTAAATAAATACGAGTTTCATAATTTTTTGATGAATTCGGGAATTAAATACAGATTTTTCAAATAAATGCAATCAGAATATCATACAGAGCTAAATAATTGATGAAATATTGATTTTTAAATTTTATAAAATCCCAAAAATAAATATTGAGATTATAAAGTCGTGAAAACAATTTTAGAGATAATCCACATATTTACACAAATAAACTTATATTAAATCCACTTTTAAAAGTAAAAACAATTCAATACAAGTCCGTAATTAATTACACGAACGACCCTATGCCTCATAAATCACACATAAATAATAATCAAACAACACATAGTGGTCAAAACCAATACGCATATTTTATTTATTTAATAATTTCCATAATTACACATTTAAATAATACAAAATATGTGAGTGGTTATATCCTTCCCCCCTTAAAAAGATTTTGTCCTCAGAATCTGAATTAACTAAATAAGTGAGGATATTTGTCAAGCATATCTGACTCTAACTTCCAGGTAGACTCTTCTACTCAAGGATTTATTCAAAACATACTCACTATAGACATAAATTCATTACTAAAGACTCACTCTTGACGATCTAGGATCTGGATCGATTATTCCACGCAGAATAAATTTGGATAAGTGCCCATTGGCTCCTAATCAATCACTTGATTCGAATCAGATACATATCACCTTAATATTGATACGCATAATACATTATATACATATACTGCAACTGTAGCGGTAACACCAACTCATAGACAATTTTACCCGTATTTCTTTTATACCTCGAACGGTTTAATACATTTAGGACCCTACTTGACCCTTCTATTCAAACTTAACCAATCTCTTTCAAGGTGAAACTTTTGTCAACACCAATGATTCTATTTCTATATCCACACTCTTTTAATACAAGTTCGTCTTTTTCCTTTGTCTATCCCGAGCTACTTCAACTTTTTTTCCAAATCAACCTCACTACGTCCTTGGCGTACTGAATTAATTCAGGACCTAACAGCATTTCTATTCCCACTTTCTCTAAATAGTATGGGGAACCACCCTTATGTCCATACAAGGCTTCGCTAGGTAGCATTCCCCTACTAGCATGATAACTATTTGCATAGGAAAACTTAGTCCATGGTAGGTGATTACCTCAGTTTCCTTTTAAATTCCAAAATATATACCCTGAATATAACTTATATTGTTTGAATCGTCTTTTCACTTTTACCAATTGTCTGGGGATGGTAAGTGGTACTCATATTTCACTCAATCCCCAAACATTCCTGGAACTTAGTCTAAACCTCAAGTAAATCCTCGGGTCTCAATCAGTCATAATAAGAACAGGGACTCCATGCTTTGTCACAATTTCATTCAAATACTACTCCGTTAGCTTATCCAATGGTACCTTTCATTAATTGGGAGGAAACATGCAGACTTTGTCGATTTATCATCAATTTCCCAAAAGTTCTCTGTCATGTCTTGGTACGCCCGAGTGCTTCCAGGTGAATAGGACCCTAGAAGTGTGGGCTTCTCTTTATATTTTACTCTTCATCTTAGTCACATTGAAATTCATACTCTAGCGGAAAAATCCAAACATACCTCTACTACCCCTTTTTGGGTGCAACTTTCCTTTCCATTTAAACTATCCAATTCTTGATTCATAACTTCTTCTTAGCACTTCTTGATTCCTCCCATTCCTTCTGACTGAAAAGTGATCTCATACAATTACTCCCTATTACCTCCAGGACTTGAATTTTCAATTTCTAACTTCTTCCATTCTTCAGCTAATTCTTCAATAATCTTAATAATATTCAATTTTCTTTTCTACTCAAGACATCTATCCCTAGATGGACCTTTCTTGGTTGGTAGTCACTTAAACAACCATGGCTCATAATCAATTTTGATCAAATTCTCATACTTTTGAAACTTAGTATACAATTTCTACTTTTCAACCCTTCGCAAACATTTCTTTAGGTGTTCAACTTGGCCTTCCTTAGCCCTTAGATGGGCGAGGATGTTATCAATAAATACCTTCATACCATCCAAATACTCCTTATACACCATGTCCTTAATTCCTTATACTTAGCTGATACACTTATTACTCCACATATTATCACCAGAACTTGTAACATTCATAACCCACTCTCATCGCAATCTTTGATATGTCCTCAGGCTGGATCTTATGTCAATCTTTGAAAAATAACACACTCTTTGAATTAAATCACATAAGTAATTAATTCTTAATAGGGGTTGCTTATTCTTATTCGTCATTTTGTTAAACTCCCAATAATCGGTACACAACCTCATAATTCCATCCCTCTTCTCCAACAACATCACCGGTACACCCCAATGGATTACTCAAATTCCCCCCCAGCTTAAGTATTTTCTCCTTCGTATCCTTGTACCTGGTGGATTTACCTTATATTCTTAAATTATTACTCCTTTTCTCGTATGATTGGAAGAACTTCTTATATTGCTTCTTCTGGTAATCAATCATTGCCCTGGTTCTTTATCATAGTTTTGGGCAGCTGAACTTTTAATCATATTAAAAGTCTTAGTCTTGGTTGTACTGGATGTCAAACCTTTCGATGCACTACCTTCCATGCTATCTCGAGAAGAAATTCTACAGTTCTTGGCAACATGCCTCACCTTGCCACAGTGGTAATAGATGACTCCCGGGTTTTCTACCTTACATTCTGACGCGTAGTGTCCTTTCTGTCCACACCTAAAACATTTAGCATTTACCTTACACCTTCCATCATGCCTCTTACCACATTGCTTATACTCCGATATAGGGGACTTAACCGACTTGGCTTGATTAGAGCTGGCTGAGGTATTACTAATCATGTTTAAAGAAATTCTTTTCCCTCTAAATTCTTTATTCTTACTTCTTCCAACCTTTTTCTGAGACTTTTGGCTGGATCCTTCTTGACCTAATGCTTCTTTCATATCATCAATCTTTCGCTTCTTACCTTCTTTTTCTCTAGCGGCTAACTTCTGACCAAATTTAATTAGTAAGGTGGCCTGAACTACTGAAGGATACGTCTTGAATTGCAATGCCACCACTCCACTACAAATTTCAGGCTTCAATCCTTGTTGAAACCTCCTTGCCTTCGGAGCTTCAGAGCACACATAATCTGGTACAAATCTAGTCAACTCTGCGAACTTAGCCTCATACTCATCTACACTTCTGTCACCTTGCTTCAGTTCTAGAAACTCAATCTCCATTCGATTTCTCACACAGTCAGGAAAATACTTTTTCAAAAATAACTCAGTAAACCTAGCCCATGGAACAGGGCCTTCTCCTTCTAATGCTCGGGTTGACTCCCACCAATAATTCGCTTCATTTTCAAGAAATAACTTGCATATTCATTCTTAAAATTATCACTTACTCGGACAAGGTTGAAAGCTTTCTCTCTCTTCTAACCATGCTCCCGCAATCACTAGATTAGGTTCACCTTTAAACTCAGGGGTTTAACACTCTGGAAAGATTTAAAATTAACATTTTGGTCCACTCTTTGCTGCTGCTGAACCTGTTGGATTAACTGTTACTGTTGTCCTTACTGCTGGCACAATAAATCCATAATTTCATTTATAACTGGACCCACAACAATACTACTACTATTTTCTTTAGACTGGGTAGCTTTCCTGGGTGACATCTTCCTGTATCAGAAAAATGTTGCCCAATCCAAATACCCATGTCCTTAATATCAGAAATCTAGATTAACAGCACTAGCAACAGTAGCAAGGATGACAGTAGCAGAATCAACAACAGTACAGGAAAACTGAGTTATTAAGAAACTAATCACCGTAGCATGGTTCCTCAATACAACAGCAACTAACTAACTTCCTTTCACTACTCAGTTACCATATCACGCTAATCTGATATACTACGAGACTTGGCTGGCTATATCAGCCACCAATTACATAGAACAAACTGATAAATCCAGTCAACTTAAGGAATGCTGGACTCTTCTAGGCACCCTAGTCCAAATTTCAATCAACCTTTCTCCAGGGATGATTTCTTATCACCCTCAAGGGATTTATCAATCACTGAATTACCTTTCCCGAGACTATAACTCCATCTTTAGATCCTGAACTCTCACGATTACCCTTACTCTTAAATAACATCCTGATATAGGACTCTCGTTCTTCTTAACAGTCGCTCTTACTTGCTTTCAATAATGAGGACCATCTAATCGCGGAAATTCATTACCATAGAAAATCCAATAAAATTTCCGGCTAAAGGGAATCGAATAAGAAGAAATAGTGAAGAAGATGTAGGTATGACTGAGAGCAACCATACAAGTACATAAGATGGCCAGTCTTAGTACCATACGGTCACAACACATAACTCGGTGGCGTCCCACCAGACCCTTTTGTCACATAGACAAATGGTTAATTCATATGCATTGTTTGCCCCAATCAACCGAAAAGTCAACAAGGAAAGAAACAATATTCAGGTAAGAAATTCACAAATAGAAAAGAAAGAATCTGATTTGTATGGAAATCAGCGGAATCCTAAGTAGCTTACCTCGGGTTCACAACTTTCTCACAATAAAGATAAACAACTTATGAAATAGGAAACAATTACTCTGGAGATAAAATATATTTAAAGGAAGAAATAAAAGAGTTCAAAGATGTCACCTCCCGTTCTGATCCACATTCACTACCAAACTTACTCGTCATAACAGCCCCTAACTATTATCACGTTATCCGAACTCACCAAGGTCACATAATCAGTCCAATAACATTCCTTGACACAGAAAATGCGATATTTAGAAATAAAGGGGGCGTCTCTTTAGCTGACACATCACGGGTATTCTCAGAAGCTGACTTTTCTCAATCAGTCTCGAATTCTTGAAAGGAAAACTAGGAATCTCTATCGGACATTACTTATAATACATATACGAAGGAGACGTACTCTAAACTAGTGCAGTTCCAGTCAATCCTCAATAAACGTCAGGGTTACACCTCCGAAACCCTTGACTGAACTCCTAGACTCGCTCCTCTGATTGAGTTGCTGACTCACATATATATAAACTATCCTACACTCTTTTAACTCTACTTTTAACCTACCTGTAGCTCTGATACCAACTGTGACGGCCTCAACCCCGGGATCAGGAGTTGACGTCATCAACAATCACCATAACAAACATAATATAATCAATTCCAAGATAGAATATAAATACGACCCCTTTTTTTCCAAGATCTTTTCCAGGTTTAAGTATGACTTAGCTTACAACTATTACAACTCAACTAATTACAAACAATCCTGACATAACTAACCTAACGCAGCAACTCAACAGACCATCTTTGGTCCAGCACAACTACCTCAGAGGAGCCTGCACGAAAGGAGCTGGAACTCTGCCCTGACTGCCACTCAAGAATCTCCTAGGCATCTGCAATACATATAAAATATTCTGTAAGGGTGAGCAATTGTTTGCTCAGCAGCACCACTATATGAATAACAAGTAAAACAGTTTAAAGTAAAGCAGTTATAGAAACAGAATTCATAATTCGTTAGAAACATGTAAAACAGGTATAAACTGGAAATCAAAACTAGCATGCTCTGTAAAACAATAACATCAATAGTGTGCTGTGTATAAATACCAGAGTCAAATTTTAGCATGCTATCTTCATTTCCAAATCCACTAGATAAACCACTTGCTCCATTATGGAGACCACAAAACCCAAATCAGATACGTAGTGGATATGAGAAGATAGTTGATCAGGCTATCAACACCGGACAGCTCCCACTGCCATCCTATATACATGTTCCGGAACTCAGAGACTTGCTAGGTCTCTGACCTACTGGACTAATCGGTTATATAGTGTGCGCAACCGAATTAGCCTCTTACGCCACCTCAATAGGCCTACTCTGGCCCCAATGTATCCCATATCTGACCGTTTTATCCAGTTTTCAAAACACTTGTACCTATCTCATTTTCAAAATCATTTATTTAACCAGCACACATATAAAATCCATTTCAGAAATCATTTCATTCCAGATAGGTACCTTTCGAAGTTACTTTTCCCCAAAACAATTTGAAAACAGTGATTTATAACTACAGGGGATACGTAACTTAAAACGTTTATGTTCCATTATGAAAGTAAAACATTTAGCTATTCATATGCACTGAACCATAAAAGAATGGTCAGGGGTACTTTCCTTGCAAAGTTTTACGACTATCACTGACTGATTTTGATAGACTTGAACGTTCGGGCTCTCATGGAAAAATGACTGTCTCACTAGAAGACATCCGTGTTTTGCAGTAATCTATCTCAAGATAGTATCCAAGACTCTCAGGGTTCTTCACTGGGAACCTCGCTGTGCTTGTCGACTGATTACTAAGCTATCTTTGTTCGACATCAATTCTTGAGTCCTTCGACTAGAACCTACAGATCCAAAATACCCTACGTTAGACGACTAGGTATGCTTGACATATCCTCGATACCAATTCTACCTGACAGTATTCAAACTCGACTCGTAATTATGTATAATATAATAACACATGCAACAATTAGGACTCATTATCTCGAAAATCGGTCCGGTGTTCGTTCTCAGAAAATACGTATACTCGTCATTTTACGAAGTTAGGGTTATTGGGTTTTGACAGAACATTCATCACAACATACAATCAGGTCTCGCACAATACATATATATATATATATATTTATTTATTTATACTCGCTCGACGTACCGATAATTACAGGGTATGTCCCGAATTTCCAAAACAATTTCCAAAAATTCGGGCAGTACCTCCTCTGTTTGTCGGCCTACACGTCGAATAACTCGACGTCAAATCACAACAACAAATTCACAATTAATCCAAATACGATTCCCAACCTCCGATTCAACTCAGTCAAAATTCCACATAATCCCAAGTTTCAACTTAAGTACACTTATTAATTATTATTCGTATTTTATAATTATTTATTTTAAAATATTAGGACTCAGAACCGCGTCATCACAGTCCACCGTCCGCTCGTTGAAATTCATCGCGGACTGCGGTAAAAATTTGTCGGTGCCCGATTAATTTCGGGTTTCCATACAAATTTTCACCGATTAATTAATTTTTTTATAATTCCACGAAACTTATTTTACAGCACGGAATGATTATCAACTAAATCCTGCAATTTAATAAAATAAGAAATTCAGTAATAAGCATATCAAAGTAACACACTACACCACGCGCCCACGCGCACGAACAACACCAAACGTGCACAAAACAGGACAAGCCGGAAAACGAGGCGGCCGAAGCTCACCCGCAACCGGAAGAAGAACAGCGACGCAACAAATAGAAAACGGCCAATCAGCCAGAATCTAGAAACATAGCAGCCCACCAGAACTTGAATCCACCCACAATCGCCACCATCCCCGCCGGAATTGGAGAGGGGCGGCGAAGAGAGATGTATACATATGAAAACAACAGCAGCCCAAAACACTGCCAATCGCAGACACATATATACACGCATATGTATATATTTATGTATATAATAAGCAAAGAAAAACCACAGCAATCGACTGAAACAACCGAGCAGCAGTCATACTTACCAGAAAAGAAAGGGAACAAAACCGGGGAATAAAAGGAACAAGAAAGAACAGATGGGAGATATAGAAACAATAGGGGTGGCTTTGTTTATTATTTATTATTTGGCTTTGTTTATTATTTATTATTTTTTTATTTATCATTTCTGTTTCCCAGCCAATGCACAACATGTGTCTGCAGAGTAATAAAATATGGACACGTATCAAAAGAGATTGACATAAACTTCCCGTGGCCCGGTTTTATCCCGAATCTAGCGATTAAAACGATAATTCACGATAAAAAATTTACCCGAAAATTACCAAAATACTTTTAAAAATTTCTAAAAATCCCGAAGTTAATAAAATAAAATTTTCATAATTTTTAAAGCATTCTTGAAACGCAACTCGTACCCGCATTTCACAATTAACGAATCGAGCTGCATTCAAAACAATTTCAGAAAATCACGAAAATAGTCTTAAAATGTTATAAGTATCCCGAAGTTTATAAAAACATAAATTTTAAAATTTTAAAATAATTTCTGAAATGTAATTTATACCCACTTTTATCAATTAAACGAATCAACGCGCGGGTAAAATTAATCTCAAAAATCCCCAAAATAATTTTAAAATTCCCGAAATATTCCCAACTTAAATAAATGATACAGAGCTAAATAATTGATGAAATATTGATTTTTAATTTTTATAAAATCCCAAAAATAAATATTGAGATTATAAATTCATGAAAACAATTTTAGAGACAATCCACATATTTACAAAAATAAACTTGTATTAAATCCACTTTTAAAAGTGAAAACAATTCAATACAAGTCCGTAATTAATTACACGAACGACCCTATGCCTCATAAATCACACATAAATAATAATCAAACAACACATAGTGGTTCAAAACCAATACGTATATTTTATTTATTTAATAATTTCCATAATTACATATTTAAATAATACAAAATACGTGAGTCGTTATAATTTGCATATCCACTAGTAGTCAACATGACTTATAATTTCCCACAACTTCTAAGAATTATAACTTAAATACGGAGACTGAAATGTGCTACAATACTAAACTTATTTCTAAATAAAGCTACTCCATCAAAGGATAGGTCTTATCCGTTGAGGCTACAAATACTAGATTTCTACTTAAGTATTTTGTTTAACTTATCATCAAACTAATTCATATATTCCTAACAATAACACGACGGATAATGGGTGGAATTTTTACAGTTTATTTTTTAAAAAAATGGCTATTTTAGGCAATTTTCATTGGTTATTTTATTTTACTTTATTATTTTTAGCAGTTATTCTTTGAGATAGTATAAAAGCTTATATCATTTCAATTGCTTTTCTTTTATCATTCTCAAAGCAACTGCTCTAATTTCTTTCTCTTTCAAAGCACTTACTCTTTCTCTTCAAGCTCTCATTCTCTAACAATGGCGCCCGTTGTAAAGATTATGTCTCAAACTGGGTTTATTTATGAGAAGAACAATTTCACTGCATTAATAAACAAGGGTATTCAGCAATCTGGTGACTATCTGTTAGGGCGAAAACACGCGCTAATAACACACGCAAGTATACGCGTTCGCAAGTAATATAGAATACTTTCTACTTCGTTCCCACAGAGACTCAAACTAATTATTGTTCAATTAACTCACTCACCAATGTATGATTACTTCTCAATGTTAAGACAATAACACTTAGAGTTGATTAACTAATTATTAACTATAATTAACTACTGTAATTACGCACTTAATTAACACTTAAACAAATAATATTAAAACACTCATGAGATCACAACTTCATTACTACTTCCTTCAATAGCTATTATATTACCCTTAGCATGCAACAGTGATGATATTAATTGAATAACACGAAACTGATAAAAGCCAACTTTCATTGTACTAATACCATTCTACCAAACATCCACAATTAAGATAGAAGTTGAATAGTCATCAATTATGTTGAGTCCCTATATGTCTACAGAAATTGACAACATAACGATTTAAGCACAAGTTATTCCTTTTGATTACACAGGACGAATAAAACTGTTAGAGTTACCCACTAATCATGCATACTCGTACATGAACCTATGCTAGCATGGCAAGTTCTAAATCTCAAGATCCACCGTCGCTTCACAAGAGATTAACACCCTATCTTATATGTTCGCGACGCACATAAGACGAATACGCACAAACAATACTAGATATCATACAACCATCACACACTAAGGTATTAAACAACTAACTAAAGAATTCCATAGTAAATCCGTTACGACCCCATGATCACGATTAGCCCAGGTTAGCACTCATCGTCATCATGGGTTCATATGAAAACATGATAAATAAACACAAGAGAATAATAACTAAAACTACTTATATTAAACCAGAGTACGTCACAAGAGTAAATAGGTTCAAATTAAAGAAAACTAGCATCCAACGTTACAACGAAATAAAGAATCACAAGAAAATATGCTTCCTCTTCGTTGCGGTGTGCTAAAATGGTCTTCTTCCTTATCTCCTCGCTCCTTGATTAATACTACGATCCAACCTCTGTGAAACGTCTCTGAAATCTACTTATATAGGAGTCCCATAAAACCCAGATAGCTCAGAAGTTGGAAGCCAAACAGAAATAGAAGTCTAAAATATTTATTCTGAAATTACAACCCTGCGCGGCCGCTCAGCTTTCCTGAGCGGGCGCTCAATTTCCTGCGCGGCCGCTCGGCAAAGCTGAGCGGGCGCTTAGACCCCTTCTGGAAAATTGATCTATTTTGCTCCGTTTCTTCGCTGAAATCTGCTCCTATCTTCCCACTTACAATGCTGAACACATGCCAAGATTTATTATTGATGAATTCTCTCCCGAAATGCAACTAATACCCTGAAATGCACAAACACTAGAAAAACGCATCAAATACACAAAATACTTGATTTCAAGACACCAATTTAAGCTATTATAAGACGTTCTAAGTGGTATAAAATGCCACTTATCACACCCCTAAACTTAAATCGATGCTTGTCCTCAAGCGTCACAGACTCAAAAACAAAATAAAAATATACACGAATGCAATCTATATGAAATACGGCGATCCCCCTTACTACGACCAAACCAACCAACTTACGACATCTCAATAAATGCAATTAGGCGAATAAATATCAATCGAATCATACAAACTAACATACAGCCAGAAACGTGGTGTGTGCAGATGCTTAATAGATATGTTTCGAAACTAGATCAATTATCATAACTCAACTATCCTCAAGGCAATCGCATGATTATACAAAAAATAAAAATTCTAGGCACAAAGTAACTTATAACACTTCAAGAATCCTGGAGCTTATTACAGAATTATGCTTTTATTCAAATGCTTATTTGACCGTGCAATGAGTGAGGTCCACAAAAGACTTATACAATGGCATCCATGTAGCGAGCGTTAGGTTAGCGGATCCCAGACTATAAAAGCCTTAGGTCACTAGGCACAAAGTCCCCTAAGAACTTAATAACTCGAATACCAAAGAGCCCACTCGTGATCAATTATGCATTAACTCTTTATTTATTTTTTCTTTTTTTTTCTTTTTTTCTTTTTTTTCTCTTTTTTTTTTAAATTTCTGAGCAAGTGCGTTTCGCTCCATCTTGCTCAACCCTAGACTACTCGCATGAAAATACGAGCCGGCTACTAGCCATTTGACGCCTAGCCACAATTAGCAATGAATTCCATTTTTCACTCCATTTTTTTCTTTTCATTCATTTTATCACTAAGAGCCTATTATAAAATTCTAAGCATAATCAATAGATTAACCTCAAAAACCATTAAACCATAACAACAATCTAGTCCTCAAGCATTCTCTAAGACTTAGTGAAATTACAAGTGTTTCTAGCATGCATATCACCCTACACGACTCAATCATCACTTTAACGCTATTAATATACTCGCATCAACATCACAAATCAATTGGTAAATCAGCGCAAAAGGGATCATGGTATATGCATGAGCTACATGACGTGATAAACAAATAAAGCTATAAATAATAAAAAAACTATATGGCAAAAATTATGCAATTATATGAACTAAACTATCATGAACATGCAACTATATGACACACCCAAAATATTCCTTAACTACCACCTGCAAACTTAAAATCTTCACTTTCCCCAGTGAAGGTAGTAGAAAGGAACACAGGGTATACCTACTCGGAGAGATCATCATCATCATCACCCTCAGAGGGTGGTGTATCAGGAGGGGGATATGCAGAATCCTCACCAAAAACTGGCCACTGGATATCAGCTCCAAGGCCTCGAAAAGTAGTCCCAAGTGCAAGGGTGAGCTCGTGAGCAAACCTTCTCTGTGTCTCGTACATAGCGTCCATCCTCCGTGACAGCCTCCTATACTGGGCATCAGCCATCCCAGCACCCTCCTGGGCTCTAGAAGAACCAGCCTCATCTCGCCTTGGCCTCGCCATGGTAGCACCTCGTGCTGGACGCCCTCCTGGAAGACGATAACCCAGCCCATGCTCCTCGGGCTCACCACCGGTCCACTCCTGCATCGCATGCAGAGTCCTGGAATCAATAGGAGCGGCCGGCAACTACAACTGCTCATGAGATGGCCACTGAACTCCCACCGCTCGGCAAAGCTTTGTAACCATAGATGCATAAGGGATGTTCATGTGCTTAGCTCCCCTCAGAAACTTCAGAATTCCTTGGTAGATGAAGTCACCAAGGTCCACATAGTACTCCTCATTCAAAATTCCCCATAACAACTATGCTCTCTCAACTGTGACCTCATGTACATGCGAAGTAGGCAAAATATTAGCACAAATAAAAGCATTCCATGCACGGGCATACCTGTTCATCGCGATCGCCGGAAAGTGACGATACTCGTTAGTCCCAGTCTTGAAGGTCCAAACTGTGCCCGGCCTACAGAGAGTGGCACAAATCAAATCCAAGTCAAAATCCTCAGCAGTCTTCTCATTCCAGTTCTCCTCCATGGGCCTCCTCTATCGCTGGCCAATCACACGGCGAATCGCCACATGGTGATAATCAACCGTCATCCCCCGGACAACAGAATACCCATTCTTCTCAGCCTTCGCGTTCGCGTAGAACTCGCGAACCACGCTCATCAGCACTGCTTCAGGAGATTCACAAAAAGCAATCCAACCCTTCTCAGCAATCATAAACAACAACTCACCATCCCTCCCCGATGGTAAAAATCCCCTCTCCTTAAAAATTGGCTTACCCAGAAGCCTAGTATACTCCTCCTCAGCAGCCCTATCATTCAAATGAGGCCTCGCAGCAGTACCCCTCGAAGAATCAGCAGTAGGGACAGTGTTGCTGCTATCGATAGTCCTGGATCTCTTGGGTGCCATTTAAACTGAGTAAAAGTGTTTAAGATTTGTGTGTTTAGGTTTGGGAGAGAGTTTAAGGTTTGAAAGTGTATGGGGATATATGGGATAGGTGTATGTATATATAAGGTAGGGATTAGGGTAAAATTTGATTAGGAGTGGGTTTTGAGGGTTAAAAATGTGGGTAATGGGAGAATAATTCATGCGTAATGGGGCTGTAATTTTTTTTTTGTTTTTCAGATTTTTTTGGAATTTTATTGGACTTAAAAAAATTTCTCCCAGTCGGCCCCTGAGCGGTCGCTCAGCAGAGCTGAGCGGGCGCTCAGGAGGCTTCTGGAAAAAAAAATTTATGGCCCAGTTTTTCTGATTTTTTTGTGGTTTTGGATAGGTTACTAACTTCTAAGGGTTCCTGTAACAACAAATCATGGGTTGCCTCCCATGAAGCGCTTCTTTTTCGTCATTAGCTTGACGTTGCGTACCTTACTCAAGTTGACAATAAAACGGCACTACCACTTCCCGGTTTGCCGTGTCACCATAGTAGTGCTTCAAACGCTGACCATTGACCTTGAATGCTTGGTCCGGATCATTCTCAAAAATCTCCACCGCTCCATGTGGAAACACGGTTTTGACAATAAAAGGTCCCGACCACCTTGATTTCAACTTCCCAGGAAAAAGTCGGAGACGAGAGTTGAATAAAAGAACTTGCTGCCCCGGCACGAATAACTTAGGATATAGCATCCTGTCGTGTCACCTTTTCACCTTTTTCTTGTACATTTTGTTATTTTCGTACGCTTGGAGTCAAAATTCGTCAAGTTCATTAAGCTGAAGCATTCGCTTCTTTCCAGCTGCATCTAGATCTAGGTACAACTTCTTCAATGCCCAATAGGCCTTATGCTCAAGCTCCGTAGGTAAATGACATCCCTTACCATACACAAGTTGAAACGGGGACATCCCAAGTGGAGTCTTATATGCTGTTCTGTAAGCCCAAACAGCTTCATCGAGCTTTAAAGACCAATCCTTCCTTGACGGACAAATAACCTTCTCTAAAATGCGTTTGATCTCTTTGTTAGACATTTCCGCTTGACCATTTCTTTGCGGATGATAGGCAGTAGCAACTCGATGGTTCACATTGTAGCGCTGCATCATAAAAGTAAACTTACGGTTGCAGAAATGTGACCCTTCATCACTTATAATTACTCGTGGCGTTCCAAACCTTGTGAAAATCTGCTTATGAAGAAAATTCAACACTGCCTTTGCATCATTTATTGGTAGAGCTTTGACTTCTACCCATTTTGAGACATAATCGACTGCCAGCAAGATGTACTGATTATTGCAGGATGAGACAAAAGGCCCTATGAAATCGATTCCCCAAACATCAAAGACCTCGACTTCAAGCATCACATTTAACGGCATCTCATCCTTTCTCGTAAGATTTCCCACTCTTTGGCAATGATCACACCTTAAAATGAACTGATAAGCATCCTTAAACAAAGTAGGACAGAAAAAACCTGCTTGCAGAATACAAGCTGCCATCTTCTCACCACCATAGTGTCCAACATAAACTGTGGAGTGGCAGTCTCGTAATATCCCCTCTGTCTCACAGAACGGGATACATCTCCTGATGATCAGGTCAGCTCCCTGTCTAAACTAATACGGTTCATCCCATATATACCACTTTACCTCATGCAGAAACTTCTTCTTTTGAGTTGTGGTCAAGTTAGAAGGCATTATATTGCTGACAAGATAATTCACAATATCTGTGAACCATGGCTCCTCCTCCTGAACTACAAACAACTGCTCATCCGGAAAAGATTTGTTGATCAATGTCTTATCATGTGAAGTAGACTCGGGATTCTCCAATCTAGAGAGATGGTCAGCTACTTGATTCTCAGTACCTTTTCGATCCTTGATCTCTAATTCAAATTCCTGTAGCAAGAGCACCCAATGAATGTGTCTCGGCTTCGAATCCTTCTTGGAAACCAAATAGCGAATGGCCGCATGATCAGTGAATACTGTCACTTTTTTCCCAAGCAAATAAGATCGAAATTTTTTAAAACCAAAGACTATAGCCAAGAGCTCCTTCTCAGTAGTGGTGTAGTTCATTTGGGCCCCCATTTAAGGTCTTTCCAGCATAGTAGACCACATAAAAGAGATTATTCTTGCGCTGCCCAAGAACTGCGCCCACCGTATAATCACTTGCATCACACATCATCTCAAAAGGCTCTGTCCAATCAGGTGCTGTAATAACTAGTGCAGTTATCAAACTCTTCTTAAGAGTCTCGAATGCCGTTAAGCAGTCATCATCAAATTTGAAAGGCACATCCTTCTCAAGCAAGTTGCACAGCGGCTTAGATATCTTCGAAAAGTCTTTGATGAAACGCCGATAAAAACTCGCATGACCAAGAAAACTACGAACTCCTTTCACAGAAATTGGTGGTGGAAGATTTTCAATGACTCCCACCTTGGCTTTGTCCACCTCAAGACCCTTGCTAGAGACCTTATGCCCAAGAATAATGCCTTCACGCACCATAAAATGACATTTTTCCCAATTGAGCACCAAATTAGTTTCCACACACCTTTTGAGTACTGCACGGAGATTATTCAAACATTCATCATATGAATGTCCAAAGACGGAGAAGTCATCCATGAACACCTCGATATTATTTCCAATCATGTCAGAGAATATAGCCATCATACATCTCTGAAAAGTGGCCGGTGCGCCACATAACCCAAACAAAACTCTGCAAAAAGGAAACGTGCCAAATGGACAAGTGAAGGTAGTCTTTTCTTGATCCTCTGGTGCAATACAAATCTGATTATACCCTGAATAGCCATCCAGAAGACAATAATACTCATGACCGGCCAACCTGTCAAGCATCTGATCAATAAACGGAAGCGGGAAGTGATCCTTCCTTGTGGCCTTGTTCAACTTTCTATAATCCATGCATACTCTCCATCTTGTGACTGTTCGAGTGGGAATGAGCTCTTTCTTCTCATTTGCTACCACAGTGATACCTCCTTTCTTAGGTACACATTGCACGGGGCTCACCCAAGAACTGTCAAAAATAGTATAAATGATTCCTGCATCCAGCCACTTCATAATTCATTCTTCACCACTTCTTTCATGATAGGATTAAGTCTGTGCTGTTGCTCAACAGTCGGCTTACTACCCTCCTCTAGCAGAATCTTATGCATGCAATATGAAGGGCTGATCCTTTTGATGTCTGCTATAGTCCATGTGATAGCCGATTTGAATTCTCTCAAGATCCTTAAGAGTTTGTCCTCCTTACTACCTGAAAGGTCAGATACAATAATAACAGGTAAAGTAGATGCATCACCTAAAAAAGCATACCTCAAGTGTTCAGGCAATGGCTTAAGCTCCAAGGTAGGTGCTTCCTCAATAGATGGTTTAAGCTTTCCTTCAGCATTTTTGAGGTCAGAAGTACCAAGAGATTCAAATGGCATGTCTAGCTTTCGCCTCCAGGGAGAAGCATTAAGATATTGTAGTTGCTCATTGCCATCCTCATCATCACTGTCAAAATCCCTCACTAAGGCCTTCTCTAATGCATCAGACATTAGTATATGATCAAGTTCTGAAGTAACCGCAGAATCAATCAAATTCACTTTTAAGCACTCCTCGTCTTCTGTAGGGAATTTCATTGCTTTGAATACATTGAATGTCACATCCTGGTCCTGCACCCGCATTGTAAGTTCACCTTTCTGCACATCTATCAAGATACGGCCAGTAGCCAAGAAAGGTCTTCCCAAGATTATGGGAATCTTCTTATCTTCCTCGAAATCCAGAATAACAAAGCCTACAGGAAAAAAGAGCTTATCCAGCTTTACTAGCACATCCTCCACTATGCCTCTTGGGTAAGTAATAGAACGATCAGCCAATTGTAGAGACATGTAGGTGGGCTTTGGATCAGGCAAGTTTAACTTTTTGAAGATCGAAAACGGCATCAGATTGATGCTTGCTCCCAAATCACAAAGGCATTTGTCAAAAGACAACTTGTGAATGGTGCAAGGAATGGTGAAGCTACCTGGATCTTTAAGCTTTGGAGGTAACTTTTTTTGCAGCACAGCACTACATTCTTCCGTTAGAGCAACGGTCTCAAGGTCATCCAGTTTCACCTTCCTTGAAAGAATACTCTTCATAAATCCCGCATAACTAGGCATTTGCTCCAAAGCCTCAGCGAAAGGTATATTGATGTGAAGTTTCTTGAACACCTCCAGAAACTTACCGAACTGTTTATCCAGCTTTTGTTGCTGCAATCTCTTAGGGAAAGGTGGTGGAGGATAGAGCTGTTTCTCCCCTGTATTACCCTCAGGCAGAGTGTGTTCAACAGTAGTCTTCCTTGGTTCCGCCGCTTTCTCCTTTTCCTTAGCTTCTTCATCACTAACTTCAGCTTCTCCTTCTTTTGCTTTCTCAGCATCAACAACTTTTCCAGACCTTAAGGTAATAGCCTTGACTTGTTCTTTAGCTTCCTTCCTTCCTGGCACTTCAGTATCACTGGGAAGTGTGCCAGGTTGACGATTAAGCACTGCATTGGCTATTTGACCGATTTGATTTTCCAAGGTCTTGATAGAAATCGCCTGACTTTTGCATAACAGCTTAAGTTCCTCAAAATCCGCACTAGAGGGTGGAGCTGCACCTCCTTCTTGAGGATATGATTGCCTTTGAGCATAATGTTGTGGTTGCTGGAATCCAGGTGGATTGAACTGCTTGCTTACGCCTTGCTGATATGGTTGCTGAATAGCATTTTGATTATTACTCCAGCTGAAATTTGGATGATTTCTGTTGTTAGGATGATAAGTAGCTGGTACAGGCTGCTGTTGTCGCTGATAATTGTTCACATACTGAACAGATTCGTTAACAAGAGAACACTGATCCGTAGCATGAGAACATGCACAAAGCTCACAGACCATAGCTATCTGATTGACTCCATAGGTAGCTAGAGAATCGACCTTCATAGACAGCGCTTGGAGCTGCGCTGCAATAGTTGTAGCTGCATCGACTTCCAGAATACCTGCTACCTTCCCAGGCATCATCCTTTGAGTTGGGTTTTGATGCTCATTTGCAGCCATAGTCTTAATAAGATTATAAGCCTCAGTATAGCTTTTGGCCCACAAGGCGCCTCTAGCTGCTGAATCGAGCATGGGCCGAGATTGAGCCCCCAAACCATTATAGAAACCAGTGATCACCATCCAATCAGGCATTCCATGATGTGGACACTTTCTCAACATCTCCTTATAGCGCTCCCAAGCTTCGCACATAGATTCTGTAGGTTGCTGCGTAAACTGAGTAAGAGCACTCCTCATAGCCGCAGTCTTCGCCATTGGATAAAACTTCACCAGAAACTTTTGCGCAAGATCTTTCCAAGTAGTGATGGACCCAGCTGGTTCAGAATGTAACCAGTCCTTAGCTTTATCCCTCAAAGAGAATGGGAAAAGCCTCAGCTTGATAGCCTCATCAGTCACACCATTGTATTTGAAAGTACTACAGATCTCGACAAAATTCCTTATGTGCATGTTGGGGTCTTCAGTCGCAGCACAACCGAAAGAAACAGAATTTTGCACCATCTGAATAGTGCCCGGCTTGATTTCAAAGTGTTAGCCTGAATAGCCGGATGAAGAATGTTTGACTGAATGTCATCATATTTAGGCCGAGAAAAGTCCATAAGAGCTGGATCTTCTGGAACAATACGATCACCCATGATTAAAGGTTCTTTCTGCTCACTTCCTGAATCCGAATCTTCAAAATCTATCTTCTCCGGAATATCAAGAACTTCATCTATCTCCTCAGTTGTATCTAAAGTCCTCTTGCGAGTACGAGAACGAGTTTGCATAAACGCTCACTAAAGTACGTGAAACACAACCGGAAACAATAAGTACACACGTCTTAATCACTGAGTCCTAATGACCAATGATGGTAAGTACATAAACTAAACAAATACGCCGAGTCCCCGGCAGTGGTGCCAAAAACTTGTTAGGGCGAAAACACGCGCTAATAACACACGCAAGTATACTCTTTCGCAAGTAATATAAAATACTTTCTAGTTCGTTCCCACAGAGACTCAGACTAAATATTGTTCAATTAACTCACTCACCAATGTATGATTACTTCTCAATGTTAAGACAATAACACTTAGAGTTGATTAACTAATTATTAACTACAATTAACTATCGTAATTACGCACTTAATTAACACTTAAACTAACAATATTAAAACACTCATGAGATCACAACTTCATTACTACTTCCTTCAATAGCTATTGTTATTACCCTTAGTATGCAACAATGATGATATTAATCGAATAACACGAAACTGATAAAAGCCAACTTTCATTGTACAAATACCATTCTACCAAACATCCACAATTAAGATAGAAGTTGAATAGTCATCAATTATGTTGAGTCCCTATATGTCTACAGAAATTGACAACATAACGATTTAAGCACAAGTTATTCCTTTTGATTACACAGGGCGAATAAAACTGTTAGAGTTACCTACTAATCATGCATACTCGTACATGAACCTATGCTAGCATGGCAAGTTCTAAATCTCAAGATCCACCGTCGCTTCACAAGAGATTAACACCCTATCTTATATGTTCGCGACGCACATAAGACGAATACGCACAACCAATACTAGATATCATACAACCATCACACACTAAGGTATTAAACAACTAACTAAAGAATTCCATAGTAAATCCGTTACGACCCCATGATCATGATTAGCCCATGTTAGCACTCATCATCATCATGGGTTCATATAAAAACATGATAAATAAACACAATAGAATAATAACTAAAACTACTTATATTAAACTAGAGTACGTCACAAGAGTAAATAGGTTCAAAGTAAAGAAAACTAGCATCCAACGTTACAACGAAATAAAGAATCACAAGAAAATATGCTTCCTCTTCGTTGCGGTGTGCTAAAACGGTCTTCTTCCTTATCTCCTCGCTCCTTGATTAATACTACGATCCAACCTCTGTGAAACGTCTCTGAAATCTACTTATATAGGAGTCCCATAAAACCCAGATAGCTCAGAAGTTGGAAGCCAAACAGAAATAGAAGTCTAAAATATTTATTCCGAAGTTACGACCCTGTTTTGCTCCGTTTCTTCACTGAAATCTGCTCCTATCTTCCCACTTGCAATGCTAAACACATGCCAGGACTTATTATTGATGAATTCTCTCCCGAAATGCAACTAATACCCTGAAATGCACAAACACTAGAAAAACACATCAAATACACAAAATACTTGATTTCAAGACACCAATTTAAGCTATTATAAGACGTTCTAAGTGGTATAAAATGCCACTTATCACTATCACAAGATGATGGACTTTGTGAAGAATTGCAAGCTTAGCTATGCCATGCTGGAATCACCCACAATCTTTTGTGAAGTTGTTGAAGAGATGTGGACCACTGCTACATAAAACTCAACAGATAAGACAATCACACTCACCATTAAAGGTAAAAAATTATGTATCAATAATGATGTTATAAAAGCATGTTTCAAGATTCCTGATAACACTGCGACCTCACCACACACTGACACTGATATAATCAATATGCTTAATTCCATGAACTATGCTCTTTCTACCTCAAAGTTTAGTGACATTAGGAGACTGGGCCTTAGGAAAGAATGGAGTTTTATGTGTGATATAGTGACAAAGGTCTTTTCAGGAAAAGTCAATAATTTTGATTCAGTCAATATCTCCATGCTTAACATGCTCTACATGCTAGTTACAGATAAATTCTATAATTTCAGTGACCTTATTTTGTTTGAGTTAGGTTTTAAACTAGGAAAGTAAAATAAGAGAGGTAAGAATGTGTATTATGCTAGATTCTTTATGATGTTAGCTAACCATCTCTCTGAGGGTATTGTGCTTGAGAACCCTAACAACAAATTAGATTGTTGGGTTCAAGAGAGAAGGCTCATTGCAGATTTGAACTGGGCCAATCATCACAAGGAGGTGCCACTGTTCTATTTCCCTGTAATGGAAACACCTCAGGTAAGTGAGGTAAGTTCATCTATTCCTACCACTATTCCAACCTCACTAATTTCTTTGAGTTCTAGTATGGCTATGGCAACTGTGTCAATGACCCAACAGTTGCCTACCCAAGCTACCAAACCTGTAAATATTTCAAAATCCAAATCAAAGAAAGCCCCCTCTGGTATCTCTCAAAAGATGCCAGTTGCAAAATCCACCAAAACCAAAGAGGGGAGTGTGCAGGTGGGTAAGACAGGTGAGGGAAGGGGTGAACATAAAAGAAATCCTAAGGATAAGGATGGAAAGTTGAGCGGTTCCCAGCCTAGCCACACTGCAGTTTCCCGACAAATTGCAGTGCTTAAAAAGGATAAAAGCTCATTTCTAGCTGCATCCTCCCAAAAGGATGTAGTTATTGAACAAATCTCTCAACCAAGAGCACAGACCAAGAGGGTTAGGGACACAAGCTCACCACAAACTTATGCTAGAAAGAAGAAATCTAAAACCTTTGGGGATGCACAAGATACACACACTGTGTAAACTAGTGCTAAAGACACAGTCACTGCACCTTCAAAAATTCAGCTTGATGTGACTCCAATAAATATGGAGTCACATCCAAAATCTCTAGTAATAGAAGCACCTCAAACACCAAACTCACCCACAAACTCACTGGATGTGGATATGATAAACACATCAATTACTGATTCCCTTTCTTTAACTTTGTTGGGGAAGCCAAAATCTAGTGCAAGTGAGCATCATCTTTTTAATGATTTGTTGGCTCACTTGCCCATTCTTTCAGGAACAGTTGAATCATCTGTGCCCAAAATATCTTCAATCAGCATAGATTCCACAATAGTTTCCATTCCTAGTTCATTCATTTCTACTCACTCGACGGATATTTTTTATCTGTCGAGTAATGATTGTATCCCGACGGATAAGCTTAATAGCAGTTATCCGTCGGATAGCAAAAACACTCACCCGATGGATATCATTCATCCGTTGAGTATCTCTGCACAGCTTCAAACTTCATTTATTTCAAGTGTAGAAGAATTAGTGGTTGTACAGTCACTATTAGAATTGAGAGAGAAGAGTGTTATGAGTGAGAGTCTGGGTTGGTCCCAGGAAAAAGGAGAGGAAATGAGTGAAATTATGCAATCCATTTCTTCAGGATTGGCAAAAGAAAGTGAGAGGAGTCCCACCTTAGATGGTGAAGGTGAGGGTGTGAGGGTGGGGAGCCAGGGTGAGACCCTGATGCAACAAAAGAGAGAAAACGAGAGAAATGCAGGTACTGGAGCTATAAGGATGGATGTCATTGCTAGTGAGTTAAGGAATGTCCAGGATGCAGATAGAGAGGGACTATCTCAGCAACCTAAAGCTGTTATAGATTCCACCTCCCTTGATGCTGAGGCATTTACTCACCCTGTTCCAGCTTATCAACTTCTAGCTGAACAGGGCAATGACAATGTAGAAAGGATGCTCAATCTGGTGCATACCACACAGTCTATTATAAAAGCTAAGGATGCCATCACAGCTTTGCCCTCTACAGCTGGTTATGTGGATTATGAGACTGGTGGCTCAGCTGATTTCTTTGGTGATGAAAGTGGGGATAGTGAAGATGAAGCAATGGACATAGGGGGAGAATTAGGTTCCAGTTCAAGATCAGATATGCCATCATGGGCATTCAAAGCATTATGATGAGCACTACTTCAAGATAACCCTGATCCAACAAATCATTCAGATAAATACTACTCTTCAAACCACTTCAAATGCCAACACCAAGAAGCTCCTTTAGGCACATCTAGCCTCTCTACAACTTCAACAAATTTAAGGCTTCCAACATGTTAGGGATGTAAACACCATCAAGGGTGATATTGAGGAGATGAAGAAGGCCATTTCAGACAAAATGGACTCTAAGCTTCCATAAGCTACAATGCTTGACATCAAGAGGCAATTAAGAAAAAAATCTGATCTTGCAACCAAGATAGATGCATTGGATACAAGAATGTCAGCCATGGAAGCATCTTTAACAGCCATTCATCTTCATCAAGCCCAACAGACAGATTTACTTCAAAAACTGGTGGCAGCTCAAACTCCTTCCTCCAATCAACTTGATGATAACAAAAAGGGGGAGAAAAGACCAAGTGAGGGGGAGAAGCTTCAAATTCAAATCAGTAAAGTAATTGTGCCTTCAATTACTATTTCAAAACCACCAGTTACAGATAGTATAGATCTGATAAATGCGGCAGCAGCCAACTTTAGAGCAGCTGAAAAGAAGAAGTTGAGTCCACTCAACTGGGAGAAGATTGATGAGGATTTAGAAAAGAAGTTTGATCTAGTCAAGAAGCCAGTGAAGTCAGCCATCCATCACTCTCAAGTTAAGCAAATTTCTGTGAATGAGATGAGCATGGACTATCTGGAAATGGGACAGTCATCCTGCATCAAATCTCTAAAGGCTGAAATAATTCTGAAACCAAGGGTAAATTATCCAAAATTATCATTGAAGAACCCTTTGGATACTGTGTATGAGACACCTAAGCCTGATGAAAAGAAGCTTATGTCAAGGTCAATTGCTTTCTACAAAGATCCAGCTGATTCACCTTCCAAAAAGAGAATTACTAAAATTTTCAGAAATGGGAAAGAAATTTGTGTGGTGGCTGGACATCCTCAATTTGCTCAAGCAAAGAGAGAAGAAAAGGCTAGATTGAAGCAGGAAAAGAAGCAAGCTGCTCTAGATGCTAAAAAGGCTAAACAAAAGAAAGAGCAAATTACTATCTTGGCCAAGCTACATGCTGTAAATTCATCACAACAAATTCCTGCTCAGCCATCTGAAATCATTGAATCTCAAGATCCAAAGAAGCAAGTTGAACAACAGAAGAAGTCTCCAAGAATCAAGGAATTGGCTAAAAGAACCAAAAGAAAAATGGACATTGTTGATAAGGAATTGGAGAATCAGTTTCCCAAGGAGTCCACTCCAACTACAACTCAAGCATCAAAACCCTCTGTGGTATTTGAAGATATCAAGGTGGTGGATCCTTACAGGAACATTCATGGTGAACCTATTGTGCCTAAGGATGAGCCATTAGAATGGGACAACATACCAATTCCTGACTTCAATTTACCAATCCTCAGCAAGCCAAAAAGAACAAAGTCAAGAGCAGTCAAGAAAGTGAAGTTGTCACCTCTCAAATCCAAGTCTTTGGTCAAAGCTCAATCTAAAGTCAACAAAGGAGATTGTATGTACTTGTATGACATCAAGGAGTTTTCTGATCTAAATCTCTATCTACATGAACTAGATGAAGTGAGAGGAATTGATGCATACAGAAACCTACCTGAAAGGTTAATGTTCAAGTACAAGGGAGGAAAGGAGATTCAGTGGCCACTTCACAGGATCCTTCTAGAAAACCAAGTTGTACTGATTAAGGTTTATTCATCTTTCAAGAAGAACTTTGGGTTCAATATTACTGCAAGAAGATAGGTACTGAAGAAGATTGAAGAACTGAGGAGTGTTAGAGCTAAAGATGCACTCCCAAAGACTCTAATTATCCCTTACAAAGGGAGAAGAGTGCATCTAAGGCCCTACTGGCTGATGGAGTTCATGGATGACAAAGGAGTGAGAAGATTTTTCAGATTAGAAGACCAATTGAGCATCTCTAGCAATGAGACTCTCTTGGAAATGCAAGAAAAGCTAAATCTCTCAGAATCTGATGAACTGGAATTCCACAGGCAGCTCCAAAATCAAATTGAAGAAAACAACAGGAAGCTTGGAAAGAGATCCAGACCTTCAATGAACTAGATAAATCTGCTCAGGCTAGAGGAGCATCTTGAAAATGACTGTGAGCAAAACTTTGTACATTTTGTTAATTGAAGCACTTTTCAGTATTATCTACTCTCTTTTAAAGTTATATTTTTAAGGTGTTTTGTTATCATCAAGTATCTCTTAATTTATGGCTAGAATTCCAGTAGACATAAATTGGGGGAGATTATTGTGTATATGTTGTGTACTTGATGATTTCATGAACAAAACACCTTGGTAGATTTTACTTAATGAAAATGTAGCACTCGACGGATAAGGATTATAGTCTCGACGGATAACTCATTTTAGTCCTGACGGATAATGACTTATTATCCAACGAGTGAGTAGCTTATGTAACAATAAGTCTGTAGCACATTTATATATACACATTGTTTAGAATCTGTAGTAGTACTTAAGTCATGTTGACTTTAACTAAATATGCAGAATAAGTTGATTAATTGTACATAGATGATGTCTTATAATTCTGCATAAATGAAATGGAGTCAAGTGCCTGATTGCTACCCGACAGATAAACAACAATGAATTCGACGGATGACCAACAACCCGACGGATGATCAATAACTCGACGGATGATCATAAACCCGGCGGATAAAGAATTCAAATATCTGTTGATAGTGACAACACAATCATATGCGTCGAGTGTATGCAAATGGAATGTGGTAGCCTATTCAACTGGGTTTTCGAGAACAAAGAAGCATTGCCATTTCCATGCTATTATGAAGATATTCAAAGATGCTGGAATAGAGTAATGAAGTAGGATTGTATTAGACTTGATAGTTTTTGTTTTATTATCATGTCTTATTACTTTGTAATCTTGGTGATATATAAACCAAGAAGCAGCAATAGAATAGGAACTAAGAAACTACGCAACCAAGAGAGAAACATTTGTAAGCTGTATTATTAGCATTTCTCTCATTCTTAGTTATTATCATTTTGTAAGCAGCTGTGAGCTTTTTGCACACAGAGTTTTCTCGATATATATTATATATCTCTGGTGGAATCATTCAAATCCACCAGAAAGTTTTTAAAGACTCTTGTTTTTAATTACTTGTGTTTTGATTCGTTTCAAGTATTTATTCCGCATTCAGCTAATCAATTCACACTTATACATATATTTGAGTTAGAACATTTTTATTAAAGAAAAAGTTTTAAGAATTCCATTCAACCCCCCTTCTGTAATTCTTGTTACATTGTTAAGGGACTAACATTCTCGATAAGTGATTTTTCAGACTTCTCGAAGGATTATTGACAAGCTTCATTATGACTTATCGATAAGTCATTGTAAAGATCTCTATTAGTGTTAACTCACAGAGTTCTCTATAAGTATGAATTTTAGACTTATCAACAACTTAAAACTGAAATAATTTGATTTAATAAATTATTTTGGTAAAATGCTTTTGATAAAATATTTCTAATTTTATTTTAATATATTCAAATAAATTGGAAACAATTCAGTTCATTCAAGATAAACTGGGTATTTATTTGACATCTCGATAAGTCATTTATCAGTTCTCGATAAGAGTCAGGAAAATGAATATCAATATGTAACTATTCTCGATAAGCAAATCCCCAATATTTATTTTGAGTTCTCGATAAGTCATTTACCTTTTACGATAGATACCCAGACATCTCGATATACACCTACGCCTTCGAGATCTCTAAGTGACCTAATTTTTCCAATTCTCAACCGCTCTCTCGTTTCAAACTCTTTCTCTCTAATTTTTATTACCCACTCAAATCTACTTCTCTAAAATGGCACTAAACAATGTTAGAGCTGTAATCCCCAAGGAAGGAACCAACTATCTCGCTTTTACAGATGCTAATCAAGCTCCTGAAAGCTTCAAGGGGTTTGTTAAATTTTTTTCTAAGACTTATCTTGCAGGAGCTCTGACTGTTAATCCAATCCTCTACTTGGATGTTCAGCATAAATTCTGGAGAACAGCTGTGGTCAAAATAGTTGGGCATGAAAACTCAGTCTCTTTAGTGGTGAACTGCTTCATTGTAGGCCAACAGATGGAGTTTAATGAGCAAGATGTGAACCAGACTTTGGGAATTCCAACTAAGCAAATGGTAGAGATTCTTATTCAACAGGAGCTAGCTGATTTCATGGACGTCATTAATTACAGTGAGAAGATCAACCTGTCCAGTCTAAACAAGAAGAATCTGAGAAGGGACTGGTCATTCTTATTTGACTCCATCATAAGGGCCTTCACTTGTAGAAAGATAGGTTATGACAACATATCAAGTATGGTCCAGAAGCTGGTGTTCACCATGGCTCACAAAAGTCACATTAATGTGGGCTTATTGATCCTGGAAGAACTTAGCACCAAGCTCACAATGCCCCTAGCTACAAGAGGTAAGGAAATCTTCTTTCCTAGGTTGATAATGTCCACTTTAAATCATAAAGTTAAGGATATTCATTTGCTTAATGGTATAAATAGAACACTAATAGGAAACTGTAAACAAATGTCCAAAGTTCTATTTAGCTCACTTATTACAAAGAACAGGGTGAAGGTAGGTCTCAAAATGACCCCATTCATGATTGAGAAATTTAGGACCTATTCTTACCCCATGCCTGACATGAGGTCTAGTGCTATAACATCTAGTTCAGTTATGGCTCTTGTCTCTGTGGAAGAACAAACACAGGACAACCCACAGGGGCCTTCTCAAACTGAGACGCTTCCTTCTGTACCACTAGAAGCTAGGTAACCAACCACTTAATCCTCTCAAAAGGCTTAAAAGAGTAAAAAGAAGAGGAAGCAGGCACCTTTGAAAGTAGTTAGTGAGAGTGGTGATGATAACACATAACCTGATTCTCACCTAGTCAGAAAACCAAAGAAGGTTAAGAAAGCTGAGTTGACCACTCAATTGACCACCTCTATACCCTTTCAACAGGATGCAGTTGTAAAACAGGGAATTAAACAGACTCTAGAGACATCCTCTCAACAGGATGTCTCTATTGAACAAAGCATCCACCCTAATGCATCTTGTAAAGAGTCTGCACCAACACTTGAGCAAACTCAAGTGTATGAAAGAAGAAATAAGGATGGCACACACACATAGATCATATCTTTTGAGGCTCCCTCATCTATTCAGGGGGAGCTGCCAACACTCAACTCTGAAATTCAAAATTTAATCTCTCAATTTTTTTTCTTTATTCAATCAAACACTTGAATCTGATTTTCAAGTGTTGCCAACATCATATGACATGGTTCAAGAGACTGTGCTCACCTCCCAGGATCCAAATTTAGTTGGTGAGAGGCTACACTCTGGGGTAGACCTTGATGACACCAACACGACCACAAGGGTTTCATCAGTTTCTACTGAAGACCCCGTGGTGGTCTCAAATACACCTTCATGTGCAAGTCAACCTCCACAGGTCGTAAGGTTTGAGAGTAGTACTCCTGAGGGGGAGCTATCTAAATTCTCTCCAATTCAATTGGAGGTTCCTTTTGCAGGAACAACTCCCCTCACAACCCTAGATGAAATTACACTCACAATTGAAGTTAGGGAGCTATTGGGGAGGCAAGTTTAGCACATTTAAGTGCAATCTCACTTCAAAATGAGCAAGGGTTTGAGGCCATGGTACATGACAGTAACCTGGTCAAATCCCCTCCAATTTAATTGGAGGTTCTCATAGTTGGTGAACAACATACTGTCAAAACCACAGTTTCTACTGTGAGTCCAAATGTGGCTTCTGTCACATGTGATGTTCAAGAACCCCAACCCTCCACCTCAAACCCTACAAACATTTTTTCAACATCCAACCCCACACAACAACCCTCTCACCTAATTTAATAATGGCTACAAAATGCTCCATCCCAACCAAACACCATGGAAGACCTTCTTGTTGAACAACTTTCTTGTCTTACAAACATCACACAATACCTGCTTACTATAGATATGTCCAATCAGGACTATCAGACCATTATGTTCTCCAATAATGAAGACGTTGATAAGAAAAAGTTAAAGATAGTGAATGAAGCTGAGCAGGATGGAAATGTGGATGCTTGGCTCTCCAAGGACTTTACTTTGGAAATAGATGAGGTCTTGGCCAGGTTTAGGGAGGAATATGTCACCATTATAAGGATTAATTCCAAGACCATCACTCCACAAGAAGTATATGATGCATTTAATGAAGTCTACAAGGCTCAAATCAAAGCTTTTCACCTCTTTGGTAAAGCACTACGAGTGATTTTGACTAGTCATCAAGACAAAATCAGAAAAATGGTGAGAGAGAAGATGAATGAGATTATCCCTTCACAAGTGTAGATCAAATCAAAGTTTAGCAACTTTGCAGAACAGATGGAAAGATTTGATCTAAATGAAGTGGATACAAATATCAAAAATATAAGGTAATCATTTGTGGCTCTAAATGAGGTGGTTCAACAGCATATTGCGAATTCAAATGACACCAGACTCAAGTTAAATCAACTTCATCAAAGCAGATATGAGCCCTCAACTCTGTTAATGGAGGGTATCAAGGAGTCTGTCCAAGCCACATTTGGTGCTATTATGCCTTCTAGCTCACAACAGCCAATTTCTACTTCTACAAATCTATAGATCCAATCTCTTCAACAGCAAGTTTCTACTCTTCAAGACTCCAATAACTCACTCACAGAACAAGTCTCTCAACTCACAGCTTTGGTGCAGAGTCAATAGGCTGACATTCAAACCCTGGTAGACTCCCATAAACATCTAAAAATGTAAAATTCAGTTTCTTTGGGATCTATCATGGGTGCACTCAACATTCCCTTACCAGCCTTGCCTGAAGCTGTGAGGCTTGAAATACCTTCACCTCTTATCCTTCCTGCTACCAAGACTAAGGGGGAGATACAGGAAAGGTTATTAAAATCATCATTTCAAAACAAGAAAGCTAAGGAAATGGAAACTAGTCAAAGCTAAGGGAATGGATCATGAACAGCAAGTTAATATTGGGATGGAGAGGCTAGTCCATGCAGCTGAGGGGGCAAGTTTGAGCAATTAACTTGAACAACTGCTAAGAGTTCTCAGGGACTCTATATCCAACAATCACTTCACATACAAGAAAGCTTTAGACAAGACTATTAACTTCTTAATGGTGATCATGGTAGTAACCAAAGATGGTGTCAAGAAAAAGAGAGTTGTGGTCAACATAAATGACTCTGGTTTGGATAGATGTTTACAGGTGTTCATAAATTTTCTCACATCAAGGAGGGCATCTGAACTGGACATTCTAATTAACAAAATAAACAAAGTGATTCCTAAAGACACTCTTTTGCTGACTGAATTGAACAATGCTCAAATAGCCGCTTTTCCAAAAGCATATCTATAGCCAAGCAAGGGAGTGGCATACATCTGTCCAACCACCAAACATTGCAAGCATTTCCAAATTCCAAAGCAATGTGTCATGGCAAATAAGAAGCTGATGATGATCAATGAGAATGGTTTGAAGACTAAGAAGAACAAAAAAGTTGAGGATATAGAGATGATAAAGATTTTGGGGAGATACTTAAGAAATGCTGAATCTATGCTACCTCAAACAAAAATGAACACTAAGGATGATTTGGATGATGATGAGCAGAAAAAAATGATCAAAAACCTTCTGGCTCAAATCCAAGTTAATCCTCTAAGGCAGCTGGAAGCAAGGTGTATGAAAAGAGGAGAGGTCAAGATGACAAGAATAGAGATGGGAAAAGAAACAGGAAGGAGGGAGAAGGGGCTTCTAGGAAGAAAGGTGTCCAAGTCAAACAAATCCAAATTCAAACCCCTAAACCTAAACAATCAAACATTCAACCACCCTTAACTTTAAGCCTAAACTTCTGTATAAACAAACTGCAAACACTCTACTTAAAATACCAATCACCTCCAACCAAACCTTTCTTAAGAAAATCTCAAACCTACCTTCATTCAAGCCACCTATCAAAACTCATTTCAAATCTGTTGGGAGAAAACCAAAGAAGCTACAAGTTGAAGAAAGGGCTATCTGGAATTGTTTTAATCAAGCTTGTGGAAGCTCTAAGAGGGACTGAAATCTTTGAGGAACTTCAAGTACTAGTAAATATAAATGACCTTATTAGAAAGGAGTCAGGCTATGAGAATTTCATGTAATGAATGAACTTATCAAACTCATACAATCACTCAATGTATAAAGGTTGTATTTGTATTCTGTCAATTTTTATGTAATCTTTTATTGTTCATTGTAGTTGAGGTTAGTCTTGTTACCAGGCATGAATTTGTGATAAGCAATCTTCTCACAAATTGGGGGAGATTGTTGTGCAAGACATGCATGTACTATAACAAGACTAAGTCATATTGACAACCCTAAGATTTAGTTGTATGATAGTTTAAATCTGTATTTTATGTTGCATTACTTAAGTCTGTAAAAATGTTAAATATCATACTGGAGTATTTTCTGTAAACAGTCTCAAGCCTAAGAATAAACTCTCTAAGAAGATCAACAAGATCATGCCTCAAGGAAAAGGTGAAGAAGCTTGGAGTTGAATAAATCTGTTTTAGAAAAAATGTTCTAAGTCAAGATATCTACAAGTCACATATCAAGTCATATAGAGAAGTCATTCGAGAACTCCAAAATGACTTATAGAGAAGTCCAAATTGGCTTATAGAGAAGTCCCAGAGATATTGACAAGTCAAATGAAGACATGAAGGTTGGGGATATCGAAAATTTATTTTGCATATAGAGAAATTAGAGATATCGACAAGTCAAAATGAAGATATGAAGATTGGAGATATCGACAAGTTAATTTTCTCATTAGAGATCTCAGAGATATCGACAAGTCAAAATGCTTATAGAGATCTCAGAGATATCAACAAGTTATTTCTACATGCAGAGTTTTGGAGACCTCGACAAGCCCAGTTCACTTATAAAGAACTCAGAGACCTCGACAAGTCAAAGACACTTATAGAGAACTAAGAGATCTCGACAAGCCATTATACTTATCGAGATGTCAGTTCTCTATACAACAAATTGGAGATCTCGATATGAACCTCAAATACAGAATGCATACAAGTTAAATATTCAAGGTTATCAATCAACAAACTATCTAATCACTTAGATTGAAAAGTATACAAAAGAAGCTTGAAGAGTGCAAGATCAAAGCCCAAGATTAACTGACAAAGGAAAGTCACAGATCTACACGATTTGCAAAGATACACAAAGCCTGGAATGGAAAGCTTTAGAGATAACTTAACGTAGGGTTTAGTACATCTTATTATATGTTGTGTAAACCTCTGTTTACTAATCTATAAATTAAATACTGGTCCTTTGTTTTAGTTGAAATAAACAGATGTAGATTTTCTTGTAACTCTCTCAAGAAAGAAGCTGAGTTCTTTAAGCTGAGTTCTTTACTTACAAAGAACCCAGGATTGTAGCAAGACATACTTAATTTTAATATAAAGTTAAGTGAGTTTTGAAAATACTCTGTTTATTGTAACACCCCCAAATCCGGGGTCGGGGATCCAAGTTGACACGAGTTCCATTTCCCTTAATAACACATAATTCTTAATAAACAATCATCTACTGCGTACTGTGACCCCACAATATACACACACACCACAAGTTATAGTCTCAGAGATGAATATCCAAAAATAACACAAGTCATTTTATTCCACAATTATAAACCATTTCACCATAAAAAGGGTTTCTGAATAATTTACATATTCTTTGCCATTATTACAATTCATAAATATATATAAGTCTGGAACAACAAAAGTTGAAAGCCTAGCCTACTGGTAGCTCCTACCTCAGCTACAACGGCATCAACGCCTACAGGAAACTGCGGAACGTTTCCTATCCGCTCACGAATTGGGAGCTTGGTCATGTTCATCTTGTCTATCTGTTGTTGTGTGATGAAAGAAGAAAGCAAGGGTGAGCAACAAGCCCACCGAAATAATATGTATAATAATTAACAATATATGAGCATTCTCATAGTACTCATGAAAGTCTTGGTCAAGAAGAAATGAACCAAGTTGATATCTTAACGCGACAAGTCACAAAATATTCAGTATATATATACATATATACTACTCAAAATCTTTGAAATCCTCTGACATGTATAATGTACACAGAGTTCCAGTTTATAACTGTATAAAAATATCGTTGCAAGGTGATCTCATATATCTAACCTTGTCTCATCGTTTTTGTGAAAATCTTTGTCATGCATAAGATAATCATTAACCAGATATAAGTTGAAAAGATGAAGTTACAAGATACTCCAATATACTTATATCTTTTCCGAATACTACTTGAACTACCACCGTTCAAGTTATAATTAGTTTCAAAAGTTCATCACATAGATGAGAATACAAGATAAGATTTGAATAGATTAAATCTTTGAAATATTATTGAATGAAATGAAGTTACGAGGTACTTCATTAAGTCCCGATATATATCCACATATATATCTCTTATACATTTCCTGGAAACCTCTGTTATGTAAAGTATGAACAGAGTTTGCAATATCCAATGAATTTTGGAAAGAAAAGAATTTTGGCATAAACCCGATATCTTGCTGATCAGGCAAAGATACCAATAAGTAACCTTTTCTACTAGTAGATGGATGAATCCCCCACCAGTCATCACCCTAGCCTCATTAGGACCTTGTGCTGGACCGCCACCCGGCCTCTTACACGTTGATGGACTGCCACCCAGCCACTTACACTTTGATAGACCGTACCCCGGCCTGTCGCTTATGCCGACTCAATTAGATGGGCTTACTTCCCGAACATTGGGCAAGTAATCAAATTGTTTTTTTAAAAACATCAACCTTGTTGCGAATATAAATTACACCACAGAGCCGGATCCCTCAGGTTTAGAGCGAGTATTTAAATCCCCTTCTAAAGGAGGATCTTAAATATAAAAATGAGTTTTGGGATCCGCCCTAACTTTTAAAAATCATTTTGAAGACTCGAAAACATTTTTAAGAATGTTTGGAGTAATGCTGATTTAATAAAATAAATCAGTCCCAATACATTTAGAAAATATCTGAATATTATTATTTAAATAATATTCCCATAAGGAATAATCTTTATAAAAATAATTGAAGTAGAAGTTTTAAAACTCATACTTGAAATGGATATTAAATAACCAAAGATATACTTATACGAAAGTATGATCTTTATTTGAATAATCGAAAATAAGTTTGATTATCGAAACATTATTCTTTAATAAAATAAAGAATATTATTTAGTAAATAAGCGGAGTCATAAGTCCTCGAATGAATATTCAAAATAATATTCATTAAATAGGATAAACAGAGTCATAAGTCCTCGAATGAATATTCAAGATAATATTCCTTAAATAAAATAAACCGAGTCATAAGTCCTCGAATGAATATTCGAAGTAATATTCATTAATAAAAATAAAGTTATCGAATAAACCTTATTCGATTAATAGTTTTGAAAACTATATCTATATATATATTATATAAATATATATAATATACTCGGGAACATCGACTCCCGGTTTTAGAAAATGTTCGCCTTTGGGTCCCCTATACTAAGGGTATACGCAACTACTGCTTATCTCTAGCATAGGTATTATGCAATTATAAGCATTGGAATAAACAGATAGATATCAAGATTACGAAACAGACATGTATATAAACCATATCAGCATGCTCCAATATATCGCAAGATTTGCTAATTAACCATCATGCATCTATCACAAGATAATGCATATACATATATACATCACAACAACAGTATAACGGGTAGAAAACTTGCCTGAGCGACTGGGGGTGATAAATGGCTTGGGACGAGTCTGGTAACCTATAAACAACATATAAGTTGGAATTAAACCAAAGTCGCTTATGAATCTATACCTTAACCAATTAGACCTTAACGTTCGCTTTTACGCTTAACGATTCACTTAAGTCGCTCGAGTACCCTCGGCTCCACCATTTTTAAAAATTTAACCATTAAGAGTTTTAAGGCAATTCTTTCGCGAGTAGCTTACCAACTGCCTAATCCACTTTACTTAATTGTTTCATAATCCAATTTAAGGTCCTTAACCAATGTTTCAAAGTAAGGCGAGGGGTAATGGTTCGTTCGCGAAACGCCGTAACTTAAAACGGTCGTTTCTCCTAAACCGTACATCGGATTCAAGTGAACCACATATCAAAACGAACCTCGTAACAGGAACTATCTAATCATGGCAATGGTCAAAACCTAACAGTGAGTTCTCGGGTCCTGATTTTAAGAACAAAAACAGTCTAAAGTAAATCGGACATTACGACGGCTATGTTTACCCGATTGCCAAATTTTATCCTACTCCAAATCAACCACAAATCAACCATACAACCAAACTCCATCCATAAAATACTACAACAGCCCCAACACCTAAAGTTCTCCAATTTATATTATTCTCAAACATGAACTAAAACTATACTTAAGTTCATTAACCAATAATCCAAGATTTACAACTCTAAAAACATTACAAAACTAACCAATCTCTAAACATTCTATAATCATGCCTCTCATTAACTATACTATTCATAATAAGCTCTTAACATTCAATAATAATGCTAGGTTAAGAGATTATACCTTCCTTGAGAGTAGGAATAACTAATAAGCTTGAAACAACCTTGGAAAATCCTTACTAAAGCTTTATCTAAACAAAAAACACAAGATCAAAATTTCAAGTTCTTGAAAAACACTATTAACTCTCTTCTTCCATGAATTTTAGGAAGAGATTGTGAAGGAATTTGAAGCTTAAACTTATAGGATATCTATATCTATGTACAAGGATCCTTAGATAATTACCTCACTAATTAACAAAGCTTGGAACTTGGATTTGAGTTTTTTTCTTCCTTTGAAATGAACAAAGCCGAGAGCTCTTCTTGAAAATGGAATTGTTTTGTGTTTTTTGATGTTATGATTTGTTTTTGGCTTGGTTGATCCACTTTGTTTGTTAATTAGATTATTACCATGGTAAATTTTGTGTGGTTCACAATCAACTAACAACACACTTCTTTTTGTCATGCTTAGGTCATCATTCTTATATCACCTTCCCATGCTTGTCCTCTTCTTATTGGTTTGATGACATCATCATCACTAACCTCTTTGATTAACTCCTAATTACTTGCCTAATGACCGCTGATCTGTTATACGGTTCGCTTAACTTTCGTTCTCGTTTATCATTTGAGGGATCATTCCCGGGATCTTATTACTTAGGTTTCCTTAACCCTTCTCAATACATTATACTCCTTTTATGATCTTCTCTTAAAATCCTTGAATTAAAATCCTTTTTATCTTGTTACCTTATACTCAATTCTTTCGGTATCTGGTGGATTTTCGGGAAAAATCAAAGTGTTCGAATTTGGATTCTGACGATCTTTACATACACTTATATACCATATAGAGTACTAATAAGATCTCAGAATAACAATAAAAGAACCCCTACAAAGTGTGGTATGAAAAGTTTTCTTATTCAGCATAATCGGCAAAATCACTATTCATAAGGGTTACAAAAAGTCCAGAATTTTGGGGTTATTACAGTCTCCCCTCCTTAAAAGGATTTTGTCCCGGAATCAGATAGAAAATGAATAGGGATGCTCTCTTAGCATTGCACTTTCTAAGTCTCAAGAAAATTTTCCCACATTGTGGTTCTACCACCAAACTCTTCCTAGTTTGATAACCCTTCTCCTAAGCACTTGTTCCTTTTCGATCTATAACCCTTTCTGGTTGCTCCATATAGGTTACGTCTGGTTGCATGCCTATGCGCTCATATGCCCCTATTTGTCTGGAATCCGAATTATACTTCCTTAACATTGATACGTGGAACACGTTATGAACTTGCTACATGTTCGGGGGTAGGGATAGCTCATATGCTATGTTAGGTCACACACACACTGTAGAGGGGGGTGAATACAGTGTATAGCACAATCAAATCGAACTTTAATAACTCAAGTAACAGAAAACAAACTTTATTGAAATAATAAACTCTGTTACAGTATGGAACTGTTCTCTCTCAGTGATGAACAAATATCACGAGAGCTGCTAGGGTTACAAAAATAATCTTCTCGATTATGATAACACTTATAGTGTAAACCCTATGTCTGTGTTTATATACTACACAGTTACAAGATAATCGCTAATTGATATGGAATATAATTCAGCTTCCTAAAATATATCAATCAGATATCTTTTCTTCCAAGTATTCTATTCTTCATAGAATTCCATCTTCATGCATATCTCTTCTTATGTTTATCTCGATCTTCTTTCCTTTAACCAGCTGTCTTCCTTATCTGAACGTCCTTCAGTACTTAAGTTCTGATATCCATCTTCTGATGATTATCTCCTGATAATATAAGTACTGATATCCTTAAGTCCTGACTTCCAGTAAGTATTGATTTATCCTGTTTAAGTAAGATCTGAAAACTAAACATAAATCACATTAGCCATGACATTATCAAATATATCTAACAATCTCCCCCAACTTGTAAATTAGCATAATATACAAGTTTAACAGATATTTGATGATGTCAAAAACATTAAGTACAAATGCATGAGAATTTGACTAGATAACTACAACTTACAGTCCTTAAAGCTTTACCAATCTTTAACTTCTGATAACAACTTCAGTCTGTATCCATATCAGAATTTAAGTAGTTGTAGATCTTGACTTGGCTTTATCTTCTGATCTCTCTGATTTCAGGAGTTGTTCTGAGATAGTTCTTCAACAAACATCTCTCAGCATATCTGAGTTCATCAATCATCCTCCTTTTAGCATCTTTAAGTTCTGCAGAATCTTTACCAGTTTGAAAGATTGCAGCCCTGAGATTATTAATTCTAGCTTTCCTTATGTCCTGATCCAGTCTGATCAAATATGCCTTGTCAGACTCAAGATTGAATCCCACAACCCTGTAACCCAGAAAGGTAGTTATAATCTTAGCAGAATTGGGCTTCATCTCAACAATATCACCCTTGTGATCTCTTTACTTTGGAAGATATGAGCTGTCAGACTTAACAGAATAAAGCTTTTTCTGTTTCTGAATTTGACTCTTCAAAAAGCTTGCAGCACTTTCTATTATTTTGTCAATCATTTGAAGTAAGAATACTACATGTTCTAGTTCTTCAAAATACTTCAGTGGTATAGCATTTTCCCTTATATGGTAAACCCTACCATCTGTCATGAAATATAACAAGATGTGTTCT
Source organism: Apium graveolens (assembly GCF_009905375.1). Taxonomy (NCBI): domain Eukaryota; kingdom Viridiplantae; phylum Streptophyta; class Magnoliopsida; order Apiales; family Apiaceae; genus Apium; species Apium graveolens. The sequence goes on along the minus strand of NC_133650.1, from coordinate 232,320,558 downwards.
TTCAAGTAGGTATGGTAAACCATTTGTACAGATTCTAGTTGATTCAATCTCTCAGGAGTTGCTCCAATACCTGGTTCACTTAAGGAAGTTGGATCATTGGTTGTGTTATGTATTCTTCTTTCATCAGCACTTCCCAATCCAGTTTTATCTCTTGCTTCCTTTCCAGTAACCACTCTTGCTTCAAAACCACTTGCAGCAATCTTCAAAGGTTGAGTCTGTTTGGCTTTAGTGAATCCTGGTAGGAGTATCTTTGAAGGTTTAACATGAGCAATGTCAGAGGTTTCCTTTGATATATCTTCTGATATGAAGTTAACTTGAGCTATTTCAGAGGTTACTTGCTTCTTTGAGATATCAGAACTAACTATCTCTTGACTCTGAACAACTTGAGCCATGTCAGAGGTTGTCTTAGAAACTTTTCTTGAAGTCAGAGCAAGATCAGCATCTTCATCAGTAATTTCTTCATTCACAGGAGGCACATAAACCTTGATAGGTTCACCAACTTTCTCTTTGCCCTTGGACCTTGGATCTATCTGCAGTTGTGATTTAGCTTTGGTTGCTTCAGAATTTGTCCTTTCTTTTATCACAATGCCTTTGAGTTTTGGAAGTTTCTTTTTACCAGAAGCTTCAGATTTAGATTTAACTTTTTCTGATTTAAGTCTAGCTTCTTCTTCCATCAGACTCTCCAAGTCCATTCCTGGATTTTCCTTAAGAAATAACTGTCTTGACATTTCTTCATCAAGATCTAAAAGTTCATCAGAACTTATCCTTTTACCAGTAGCAGAAGTAATTCTTTTTCCAGCATCAGAACTTGTGCTGTGACATGTGATTTCAGCTTTTCTTGATGAGAAACCTCTACCTTGACTATGACCTCCACCCATTCCAGAGTTTCCCTGGTCATCTTTTTCATCATCCTTCCCCTTTAGTGTCTTTTCAGTTTTGCATTTGGACTTAATTACTTTCTCCCCCTTTTTGGCATCAGCTGGTAAGAGAAGAGAGACAAGCAATTCCACTGAGGCTTGGATTTTATCGAGTTGAGATTGCTGAGAAGCTTGATTTTTCAAAATATCATCAATCTAAGATTGTTGTTTCTCTTGGGTCTTCTCAATATAAGCAACCCTGTCAAAGGTAGGTTGGAAGAATTTTTTCTTGTCAATTTTCTGAACTTGTTCTTGCTTGATTAATTCTTCCTGAATTTTATGTAACTTTACATGAGTAGTTGAATGGAGACCTTGCAGATGTTTAGTACTCAATGCAGTGACTCGAAGCTGTGTTTTGAAATCATCAGTAATTAACATCTCATCAGCTTTTGTCAAGTGCTCAGCAAGATTCTTTGCAGATGGAACACGGGTAACTGAGTTCCATTCCTTAGTCCACTTCTGTCCTGCAGGAGTTTCACTCCAAGGCACTGGTGCTTCTCTTGTAACAAACTTCTTAACTAGTTCCATTTTGTGAACAGTTTGCTGAGGTGCATGTCCTAAAGGACCTGCTTCATCAGCATCTGCATTTGGAGCAGCATCACCAGTATCATCAGCATTTGCAGCATCAGAACTTACAGAATCAGCATCTTCTGATAAAACAACAGTATGAGAAGCAATTGAGGCTTCAGCATCATCCTCTAAGTGCTGATCTGGTTCCAAGTTCTAATCAACATCCATATCCTGATGCTCACCTATATTCTGATCATCAACATCTAGATGCAGAGAAGGTGTAGTAGACAATTCTGGAGTTTGAGTAGCATCAGTTACAGGTGTTGTTGATGGATTAATTGTTGTTGGAGCTTCTAAGTAAAGTACCTCAGGCACAACCAGTTTCTGAATATCAATTTCAACACTTGTGCCTGGATCAACAGGAGATACAGTCTTATGTACAGGAGACACAGATGGTGTGTTGGCCTTTTCTGTAGCATCTTCATGAGTTGGAGTTAATGGAGAAGCAGTAGCTTCAGCAGATTCTGGTTCTTGTGAGATCAGAGATTCATGATCTCCTTCCTTAGCTGCTGCTTCCTCATCATCTAAAACTGGCCTTTTAGCTCTCTATTTCTTGTATCTCTTTGAAGGTGGGGATTCCTTGGGAGGTTCAGCAGAAGTCATTCTTCTAAGCCTTTTGAGAAGCTTAGATCCCCCAATTCCAGAATCCTTCTGAGAAGGAACTTTCTCAGCTTCTTTAACAATAGGTTCTGATGAAGAAACCTGTTCCTCACTATCAGACTCATCTCTCATAACAATCCTCCTTCTCTTCTGTGGTGTTTGAGAAACAGTCTTTGTCCTCTTGGGCTTGGAAGATGAAGGCTTCACAGTAGGTGCTGAGGATGAAGGTTGAGATGTCTGTGAAGTTGAGAGATATGATTTGAGATATGTTCTGAGGGAAGGTTGAGGTATAGATGTATGAGTGGTATGTTCTGATGGTTGCTGTGGTGTTTGGGTTGTGATGGTGGGTTGGACATCAGGATAAACAGATCTATAGGTTTGAGGATCAGCATTTACCGAGATCTGTTTTACAGACTGAGGAATCTGTAAAGGTCTAACCACCTTTTTCTTAAGGTCAGTATTTACCAAGTCATTAAAGGCTCGTTTTGTAATTTTGAAAGGTGGAGTTAAGTCAGTGGTAGGTTGGGGTTCATCAGCACAACAGAAATTATATATAAGCTGACAAAATCGAGCAAAGTAGACAACATTCCTATCTTCTGTCATTCTATCCCCAATAAAACCTATCACAGCATTTGCAAAATCAAAATGAGTTTGGTTAATAATAGCATACCCGATGTGCTGACTCATTATAGGAATGGCATCAAAGTTGGAACACTTATTCCCGAAGGCTTTAGTGATGCATTCGAAGAAGAAGCTCCATTCTTTTCTGATATGAGCCCGTTTCAACTGTCCAAGCTTAGCCAAACTCTGCTCATACCCTAAACTTGCCATTAACTCTTGTAGAGCTGATTCCTCCGGTGTTGAGAAAATACAGCCTTCTGGTAAATGTAAGGCCTTGCGAATTGTACCAGGAGTTACCACATGTTCAGTATCATCCACTTCAAAAACAATGTTGGGAGTACCATTAGCACTACCATTGTCAAAATGCCCAGTCCGCCAAAACGTCAGAACTTGTTGGCTTGAAAAGACTGAAGGCTGGGTCAATGCATACCCAATTTCACTGTGTGCAAGAAGATCTTGCACAAAATGCAACTCAGATGGAGCTTCAGCATGATCGAGAATTGCAGCATAGTTATTTGGAATAAACTTAGCTCCATCAATGATCAAATCCTTAGGTGCCATGAGAATAATTGAAATTTAAGATTTGCCTGTTAGGTGTTTGATAAAATGTCTGTATAAAAAACCAACGTCAGGAGATGAGAGAGAGTAAAAGCAAAGAAAGAGAGATAAAGTGTAAAAGTAAATAAAATATTGTATAATCTTCTCTCTCTCTTACTTATACTTGGTAAAAAAAATATAACCGTTGGACACCTGTCAGACATGCAGTAATAATGAATAGTTAATGGGCACGGGAAAACAGTAATCATTACTTACCCACTTGCAGTTTTTCAAGGAAAAACCGTTCCACTTACCCAGTAATTCCATTAATTGAGATAAAGCAGTTTTAATGCAAAATTTAAACTGTTCCCACTTATTCAATTATTTGCACTACAACACCAATATTCTGAAAAAAAAATCGAGTGTGAGAATGACCAAAATAAATCAAATAAACAAGTACTGATATTTTAAGATCAGAACTTAATTTAAATCAAAAATGAAATGGTCATCAGAATATAGATATATCAGGATTTATCAGTGCATTTAAATTATAAACATCTCAGAGACAAAAACTTGCAAAAAGTAGAAATTCCATTAATATATTAAGAGAATACATTCATGAAATTTAAATTACATCAGAGCATTACAAGATTGTCCTAAGCTTCTAAACCTAATATCAACAGCCTTAGTCCTAGCTCAAGAAGCAGGGCAAGGCTGACGATGAAGAAAAACAGGAAGAAGAAAATAAGTTATTTCTTCTTCCTACTCTCTACAAAAAGAATAGCGAGTCTGATGATTCACTCTTGCTGGCGGAGAGCTTCCAGTCTTTCTTCCTCCAATCGCTCCAGATGGCGATGGTAGTCCATGTGTGGGTGAGAACCTCCTGGGGAATCGAGTCCCGAATCTCATCAGGAATGACAGTCACGTGCCATTCCTGCTGCCATGCCTCACAGCTCAGCTCCATGTTGAAGGTCTCATAGTTCAAGAACATGTTGTAGTTGACCATGGTTTTGTTGGTATGAAGGAAAGGAGAGTGAGTATGTGAGTAAATAATTGATGTATAGGCTGATGTGAAGTGTTGGTTTATATAGGCAAGAGAATGCCAGGAGACGCAAGGAAATTTAATGCTAACAGGTAGAAATAATTCTACCTCATCTCCCTAGACTTGGAAGAAGAAAAACAGTCATTGGAAAGGTAAAACAGGGTTTAATGCGCACAAGAAATAAGTAAAAAATTACTGTGCATGTACGTGTACCACTATCCCTAATTATATTGATTGTTAATATTCCGTCCAAACATATTCTGATTTAAAATGAGACTATTTTTAGATTTTATCCACAAATAAGACAAGTAAAGGATCAGAATTTTAATATCAGAACTTAGACTTATACCAGAACTTAACAGTCATCTGAACATGATTTCTTAACTCGAAAAATGAATGCCCGTCTTTGTAATTCTTCACACAAATTCTGATATAGATTCTTCAGAACTTAATCATCAGAACGTTCAACAGAACTTGTCCTCAGAATTTATGCAATCTGACACATAAACTGTTCATCTAAAATAACATAGATCACCACAGTAATTTTCATCATTCATATGGAGTGTTTAGTGTGTGCATTAAGCTAAATATCAGACAAAGAGTAAAGTCTGATTCACTTCAGTACATCTTAGAAATAAGGCATAACTAAAACTTTACTAAAGATCTGTCATTATTCTGAAGCCTACTATTGAATGAGTTCATGCTTGAGTCCACCTCAACTATTTTGTGCTAATTTTTTGTGCATCTTTTTAAATTCCAGTTTACAGTGGCTTCTTAGTGTAAGTGAGTCATGACTGCTTATCAGAATTTATGTTATTATCAGAATATTTCTCCAGTAATCATAGAGTGTGAAAAGTCACCAAGAAAATATTTTGCTTTTTCTGATGCATATTACTTAATACCAGCAATGCACTTGGGTCGTCCCTTCCACATTTTTACTCTAGACCTCAAAGAAGTACCTGATTTTTATTTCTTTTTCTTTTCCATTTTTCTTTTGATAAGTGAGGTTTATCAGCACTTAGTACATTCAACAGATTTACTAGCATCAGAACTTAACAGAAGAGAGGCATCATTCTAGTTTTTGACTTAGTAATAAGATAGACAAAGTAAACTCAACTAAGCTCAATATCAGAATTTGCTTGTGTCAATAGATTTCCATAGAAATAATTACTTCTAACGTGAGATCTCTAGTGTATTGAAGACTACTAGGTCAGCATCTAGCACAGGTATTCTCATAGGATTGAATAGTTACATAAACAGTCATATCACTATCTGAGTTTAGAAAGTCACATCAGACAACAGTCAGTACTTAAGCAATTTTCAATTAAGCACAGAATACACAAAAAGAGTATTTTCTGTAAATACTGAGCATAAAGTCTGATGCATCAGAACAAAACTAAGCAGATTTAGAGAAAGAACCTGAAACCATTCCAAGTTCATTTACCAATCTTGTAAAAGTAGCTTCACACAGTGGTTTTGTGAAGATATCTGCTAGTTGTTGATCTGTTGGAACAAAGTGCAATTCCACTGTACCTTCATCCACATGTTCCCTTATGAAGTGGTACCTGATGCTGATGTGCTTTGTCATTGAGTGTTGAACTGGATTACATGTCATAGCAATAGCACTTTGATTATCACAGTAAATAGGGATTTTAAAATATGTTAACCCATAATCCAGTAACTGATTCTTCATCCAAAGAATCTGTGCACAACAGCTTCCTGCAGCAATGTACTCTGCTTCTGCAGTTGATGTGGAAATTGACTTTTGTTTCTTGCTAATCAAGAAACTAATCTGCCTCCAAGAAATTGGCAGCTTCCACTTATGCTTTTCCTGTCAATTTTGCAACCTGCAAAATCTGCATCTGAGTAACCTATTAGTTTAAAATCTGATTCTCTGGGATACCACAATCCCAGATCAGTTGTTCCCTTAAGATACTTGAAAATTCTTTTCACAGCTGTTAAGTGAGGTTCTCTTGGATCTGCTTGAAATCTTGCACAAAGATAGGTAGCATACATGATATCAGGTCTACTAGCAGTTAGATAGAGTAGAGAGCCAATCATACCTCTGTAATCAGTAATATCTACTAATTTACCAGTATCCTTATCCAGTTTTGTTGCAGTGGCCATGGGAGTGGATGCACTTGAACAATCTTGCATTTCAAATTTCTTCAGCAAATTTCTGGTGTACTTAGTTTGATAAATAAAAGTGCCTTCTTCATTCTGCTTGACTTGAAGGCCCAGAAAATAGCTAAGTTCCCCCATCATACTCATTTGATATCTTGACTGTATCAGTTTGGCAAACTTCTTGCAAAGTCTGTCATTTGTAGAACCAAAAATGATATCATCAACATAAATCTGGACCAGAAGTAAGTCCTTTCCATGGTTGAGGTAGAACAGTGTTTTTTCTATTGTTCCTCTGTTAAATCCACTTTCCAGAAGAAACTGAGCTAAAGTCTCATACCATGCTCTTGAAGCTTGCTTAAGTCCATAAAGTGCTTTATCAAGCCTGTAGATATAATCTGGATATTTGGAATCTACAAAGCCTGGAGGTTGTTCAACATATACTTCTTCCTCCAATTCTCCATTGAGAAAAGCACTTTTCATATCCATTTGAAAGACAGTAAACTTTATGTGAGCAGCATAAGCCAAAAATATCCTTATGGCTTCCAATCTGGCAACTGGTGCAAATGTTTCATCATAATCAATTCCCTCCAGTTGAGAATATCCTTTTGTAACCAGCCTTGCCTTATTCCTTGTAATTATGCCATCACTATCAGTTTTGTTTCTGAATACCCACTTTGTACCAACAACAGATCTGTTCTTTGGTCTTGGCACTAGGGTCCAGACTTTGTTTCTTTCAAATTCATTTAACTCTTCCTGCATTGCTTGCACCCAATCAGCATCTTGAAGAGCTTCTTCCACTTTCTTTGGTTCAGTCTGAGAAAGAAAAGAATTGTAAAGACATTCACTTGAAGTAGCTGTTCTAGTTCTGACACCTGTATCAAGATTTCCAATTATCAAATCAGGTGTATGTGATTTAGTCCACTTCCTTACAGATGGAAGGTTTTCTCTAGAACTGGATACTCCCCCATGATCCATGTTGTCTTTATTAACATTTTCTGATGCTCCCCCTGAAACTACGCTCTCTAAGTTGGATTCTTCAGAATTTAGATTTTTGAACTATCAGAACTTGGCTTATCAGAACTTGACGAATCAGAACTTGAAGAGCCAGATGTATGTTCTGATGCTTCTTGAGATGTGGTTATATCTTGAGTATGATCCCCCTGCAGAGGTGCATCTTCCTTTGGCGTAGTCACCACAGTTTCAATAACATCAGAGTTTAATCCATCAGAGTTTACAGTATCAGGATTTAGATTGTCAGGATTTTCAGTATCAGAATTTGAGTCTTCATTTTCAAATCTCGGCTGATCATGATCAATAAAATCTTCAAGTCCAGTAATCTTCTTATCATCAAAAGAGACGTTGATAGATTCCATGACCACTCTTGTTCTCAAGTTATAGACTCTGAAGGCTTTTGTGGAAAGTGGATATCCAACAAAGATTCCTTCATCAGCTTTTAGATCAAATTTGGATAGCTGTTCAGGATGAGTCTTAAGAACAAAACACTTGCATCCAAATACATGAAAATACTTCAGATTTGGCTTCTTTTTCTTCACCATCTCATATGGTGTCTTTCCTTGCTTGTTAATGAGTGTTGCATTCTGAGTAAAATAAGCAGTCTACACAGCTTCAGCCCAGAAATAGGTTGGAAGCTTTGCTTCATCAAGCATTGTACGTGCAGCTTCAATGAGAGTTCTATTCTTCCTTTAAACAACTCCATTTTGTTGTGGAGTTCCAGGAGCAGAGAATTCCTGCTTGATTCCATGGTTTTTGCAGAACTCTTCCATTATCAAATTCTTGAACTCAGTACCATTATCACTCCTTATTATTTTCACATAATCTTTGAAAAATTTATCCAGTTGCCTGACATGATCAATCAAGATAGATGCAGTTTCACTTTTTGTGTGCAAGAAATACACCCATGTGTATCTGGTGAACTCATCCACTATGACCATAGCATATTTCTTCTTTGCAATAGACGTGACATTTACTGGACCAAATAGATCAACATGTAGTAGGTGATAAGGCTCAAGAATTGATGATTCAGTCTTGCTCTTGAATGAAGATTTTCTTTGTTTGGCCTTCTGATAAGAATCACAAAGGCCATCAGGAGCAAATACTGACTTTGGCAGTCCTCTCACACGATCTTTCTTGACCAATTCATTTATATTGTTGAAATTTAAATGAGAGAGTTTCTTATGCCAATTCCAGCTTTCTTCAATTGATGTTCTACTCATCAGACAGATTGCAGAACCATCAGTATTTGTTGAAAGCTTGGCTTCATAGATGTTACCACACCTGTATCCTTTCAGAACAACTTTGCCTGTAGATTTACTTACAACTTCACAGTGTTCTTCAAAGAAATCCACATGATAACCTCTGTCACAGATTTGACTGACACTCAGCAGATTGTGTTTAAGTCCTGAGACTAGAGCTACTTCCTTAATGATGACATTCCCAAGATTGATATTGCCATATCCCAATATTTTTCCAATGTTGCCATCTCCATAAGAAACACTTGGGCCAGCGTTCTCCATAAAGTCTGATAGCAGGGATTTATTTCCAGTCATATGTCCTGAACATCCACTGTCCAGAACTAGGATGTTTTTCCTGTTGCCCTGCAATCACAAAGACCACTAATGATTAGTTTTAAGGACCCAGACATGCTTGGATCCTTTGGCCTTATTAAGTCTGTTAATATTTGCAGCGGATTTAGCATCAGAGTTTATGTTAACAATTTTCTTATCAGAATTTACACTATCAGACTTTGAATCATAACTTACACTAGAAGGAACAATGGTAACTTTCTTTAAAGAAGGTTTTATTTGATAATAATCATAGTACAAACTATGATATTCCTTACAAGTATAAATGGAATGCCATAAACTACCACAATGAAAACAAGGATTTTGTGGCTTATATCCAACAGACTGACTCTTAACTCCTGACTTTGAAGGTAAGGAGTTTATGTTTTTATTCTTCCTGCAAAAAGAAGCCAGATGGTTAGAACTTCCACAGTTATGACACGTTTTCCTAGGAGCTTCAGGAAAGGCTTATAATCATTGCTTTTATTCACACCTTCCTTTCCATTCCTATTTTTCCTAAGTGATTTTACCTTGTTTGCATTCTTAACATCTTTCAGCTTATGCTTAAGCTATTTTTTAGTCATTAAGCCTACGTTTACTTCAGTTGTCTTTTCATGTTTTAGTTTGTCAGAAGTTAATTCCTTTTTAACTTCTAATTTCTCATTAGCAGACTTTACAGCTACAAACTTAACAGGTTTTAACTTTGGCTTTTGTTTAACAACTATAGGCTTAATATCCACAGTTCCTTTATCATTCTTATCCTCTCCATAACCTAAGCCATCTTTCCAGTTTTCACTACTTAACAAATTCTGAGTTGTTCTGCCAGAGTTAGTCCAAGTCCTGATAATCTCTCTTTCTTTTTCTAACTCAGCTTTTAGAGATTCATTCATTTTAAGTACTTCATCCCTAACATAGAAAGCATCATCTTTATCTTTCTGAGTTTGATGGAACATGACTAACTCTTTTTCTAAATAATCATTCCTCTTTTTGCAAGCAAGATTTTCAGAAGTTAATCTTTCACATGTTAAAGTTTGATCTCTATAACTAATGAACATGGTTTTAAGATATCTTCTCAACTCATTAATATCATTAGTATGAAAGGCATAAGTAGTTTGAGGTACCTTTAATTCAGCAGCTTCAGAACTGCTTTCAGCATTTGCCTTATCAGCATTTGCCATCAAGGCATAATTCTCCTCACTTTCAGAATCTGAGGTATCTGTCCAGCTTTTCTTCTTTATGACAAGAGCCTTGCCTTTGTCACTCTTCACTTTCTTGCAATCAGGAGATATGTGGCCTTTCTCACCACAGTTGGAGCATTTGACATTTGTATAATCTCCTCTGTCAGACTTTCCTCCTCTTCCCTCAGATTTTCTGAAATTTTTCTTATCAGAACTTGTGCCTTTCCTGGAAAACTTCTTTCCCTTCCTGAACTTCCTGTATGCAATCTTTGTGATTCCTTTCACCATAAAAGCACACAGCTTCATCATCTCTTCATCGGCATCCGTCTCAGGCAAGCTTTCAGATTCTGAGTCATCATCACTTTCAGAACTTGATGACTCAGTATCAGACTTTGTGAAGAGAGCTTTACCCTTGTCTTTCCTTGAGGTAGCTGCCTTGGGGGATTCTTCTTCAGCCTTAAGAGCAGTTGTCCTTGACTTTCCTCCTTTCCTCTTGCTTCTTTGTTCCATCTCAAGTTCATGAGTCTTGAGCATTCCACAAATTTCATCAAGAGTTGTTTCATCAAGATTATAGTTGTCTCTTATTGTTGTTGCCTTCAAATCCTAGCATTCAGGAAGAGCTAACAGGAATTTAAGGTTTGAATCTTCAAGATCATACTCCTTATTAACCAGTGACAAATCATTCAAGAGTTTGACAAATCTATCATATAAATCAGTCAACGACTCATTAGCCTTTGAGTCAAAGTGTTCATACACTTGAGTGAGTATTGTCTTCCTGTTCTTCTTAATCGTATCTATTCCCTGACATCTTATTTCCAAGGCATCCCATATCTCATTTACAGTCTTGCAGTTTATTACCCTGTTTGACATTACATTATCAATAGCACTATGCAGTAAGTGTCGTACCTTAGCATCCTTAGCAATTGATGCGATATCTTCAGCACTGCAATCACTCTTCTCTTTTGGTACAGACTTTGCTGCTTCACCTGCAACTGCAACAGCGAGCTTGGTTGGTTTGTGAGGTCCATCCTTGATTCTATCAAGATATTCAGGATCTGTAGCTTCCGGAAACATGGTCATCCTCACCTTCCATATGGCATATTCAGATGGTCTCAATATGGGAACTCTAATAGTCTCATATCGACTTTGAATTTGTGTCTTTGGAGGTTCTTCAGCTTTGGTGGGCTTAGTTGGAGTTTCTGCTTCAGACATGATTGTGTTTGGATCTTAAACTATTTGTGTGTTAACAGATAGGCTCTGATACCACTTGTTAGGTCACACACACACTGTAGAGGGGGGTGAATACAGTGTATAGCACAATCAAATCGAACTTTAATAACTCAAGTAACAGAAAACAAACTTTATTGAAATAATAAACTCTGTTACAGTATGGAACTGTTCTCTCTCAGTGATGAACAAATATCACGAGAGCTGCTAGGGTTACAAAAATAATCTTCTCGATTGTGATAACACTTATAGTGTAAACCCTATATCTGTGTTTATATACTACACAGTTACAAGATAATCGCTAATTGATATGGAATATAATTCTGCTTCTTAAAATATATCAATTAGATATCTTTTCTTCCAAGTATTCTATTCTTCATAGAATTCCATCTTCATGCATATCTCCTCTTATGTTTGTCTCGATCTTCTTTCCTTTAACCAGCTGTCTTCCTTATCTGAACGTCCTTCAGTACTTAAGTTTTGATATCCATCTTCTGATGATTATCTCCTGATAATATAAGTACTGATATCCTTAAGTCCTGACTTCCAGTCAGTACTGATTTATCCTGTTTAAGTAAGATCTGAAAACTAAACATAAATCACATTAGCCATGACATTATCAAATATATCTAACATGCTAACTTCCCAATACTTCTTAATATATCCAAGGGTCCAACAATTCGTGGGCTTAGCTTTCCTTTCTTTCCGAACCGCATCCATCCTTTCCAAAGGAATGCCTATAACAACACTAGGTCCCCTACTTCCTACTCTTTGTCATTTCGTGTCAAAACAACATACTTCGTGTGTCCATCTTGGGCTACTACCAGCCATCCTCTGATTAGATCTATTATATCCTTGGTCCTTTGGACTACTGCGGGTCCGAGCATCTTGCGGTAGAGCAACTTCATCCTAACATAAGGGAGATCGACATTGTCTTCCCTCAAGGATCTCATAAGGAGATATCTCGATACCTGACATACGATCTATTGTCGTGAGAAAACTCAATCTGTGTTAAGTGATCATTCCAAATTCTTTCAAGTCTATTGCATAGAATTTCATCATAGCTTATAGCACTATAGCTTTTGCTTCTCAATACCCCTTCTTTTCCAGTTTGTAATCGTTACTATCTTCCGTACAGGATACTATTCTAGATATACCTTTACTCGCTAGAGTTTTATAACCTCTTAATAATCGCGTCAACCTTAGTATCACGGACGCGTTAGAATCGGAATACCACCTTACTTGGTACCACTTCATCTCTAGCTGCCTCCATCTTCGAAAGCTTGGTCCTTCGTATAGAAGTAAAAGAATTTATTGAGAGATCACTATGATCATGAACACTTGTTCTATTGCATAGTTAGTACAGAAGGTGGCCAGCCTTTAGTACTTGACAAGCAATTAAACAACATATGGTATCCTACTAGGCTTCTATCACACAGATAGATAGTCATTCGGAAATACCTCCCCTTCTGGAAGGGTTGTTCTTCTCAGCTTATATGAAATGAAAAGGAGAGAAAAGAACGAATTGAATAGAATTGTATATATGTAAAAATATACTGCCATAAAATATATGGCTTGGAATCTACCTCTGAACTATAGAGGTTTGTCATAGGAGAACAAAACATATATGTATATATATCAACATTAAGTATTATAGCATCGCATTTCACATGCCTAAATATTTATGCTATTCCGTCCATCATTCTTGTTGGATTTTTAAACACAGCGGGGCGTGGAAAAACACTTCTACACACACAAAATCCAAATAAAAGCATATAAATCGTGAATAAAAATTCGAGGGATCGAATCTAACCTTTAAAAATAATTCGGAGACAACGATCAGAGATCCTTAGCAGTTGCTCCTCAAGTGTGAAGCACTCAACCGGTATCCACCAAGAAAACGACTTTTAGGAGGAGGAGGAGGTGGAGAGAATTTGGTTTTCTGAAACTTTTGGGTTTCTGGGGTTAGAATAAAATAGGGTCTATAATAGTGTATTTATAGGCAAAATTTTCAGCTGAAATTTTCCCATAAATAATATTATTATTATTATCCCATTTATTATTCTCATTAATAATTAAAACACCTTTTAATTATTAATCCTTTTTCTAAACACTTTAGAAATAATTCTCTCTCTTGATTTAATTTCCAAAAATTAAATCCTTAATTAATAATATTAAGAACTTTTCTTAATTAATTTATAATCAATTAAATCTCATTTAATCAATTATTAAATTTGCCAATTAATTATTTATTTCACAAATAAATAATTATTAGCCATTATTAATTAATTCCTCCACCATAAAATCATTTTCTTTTTATGGTGTGACCCTATAGGTTCAATATTAAGCCGGTAGTAGAAATAAATAATAATAAAACTATTTTATCATTATTTATATAAATTCTCTAATTTATTAAATATGATTAATTAATTAATCACATTTATTCTACATCGTGAGTGATGCTTCTCAACATATCGCGACTATCCGGATAATATGAATTCACTGCTTAGAATACCAAGAACCTGTCAGTGAATAGTTACCATACAATAAACTCCTTCTACCCTACAATGTCCCGATTAAATACAAGGCATGGATCTCGTGTCAAGCCTATCTAATTCAATCACTTGCTTACCATTTACTATGCGTAGTTCTATGCAAATTAAAAACTCCTTTCTAATTTCATTCACTCTGGCCAGAGATTCCTGAACTAGCATAAGTGGATCAGCCTTGAACATTCGCTTCCTTCACTGGAAGGGGTAGATCCTTTATTGATCATACACTATCTTCGTGTACAAATTCCTATACCCAGAAGAGCCCTAATAATTGTCCCTGGAGACTAAGAACTAAACCAAAGCATAGTTCAGTGTACACAAGATGACTATGATGAGCTCAAGTCTAAGGATACTTGTACAACTATCACTATGTGAACAACTGCTGACACGTGAGTGAACTCCATCAGTTGTTCAGCTGTGCGAGTCATGTTCAGTGAACTTATTCCATAATAAGCACCTACATACTAGCTATAGTGTCACCACACAAATGTCTATGAGAACAGACATCCTTCATAACGAAGCAAGCATAGTATGTACCGATCTTTGCGGATTACTAATTACCAGTTAGTAATCCTATGATCAGGAACTATTTAAGTTTAGAGTTATCATCTTTTTAGGTCTCACTATTATGATCTCATCATAATCCATAAAAAGCTTTACTCTAAACTATGGTATATCTTATTTAAACACTTAAATAGATAGAGCCCGTAATAAAAACAAAACAAGTCTTTATTAATATCAATGAAATCAAAACAGATTACATAAAAGTTATTCCTAAATCCTAATACATGATTGGACTTAGGACATATTCCTTTCAATCTCCCACTTGTACTAAAGCCAATCACTCCGGTATCTAATACCCATCTTGTCTTTATGACGATCAAAGTGACTTTCATAAAGTAGCTTTGTGAGTGGGTCTGCTATGTTATTATGTGTGTCAACTCTAATTCAATATAATACAAGAAATGTTACCGCGCTCCCACTAACCCTTTTGTAGACACATGGTTCATCTACGTTTTTGATAAAATCAAACTCTTTGATTGTCTCATCAAAATGAATGTTCCATATACGAGAAGCTTGCTTTAAACCACATATGGTTCGCAGCAGCTTACACACTAGGTTTTCATTTTTCTTGGAAAGAAAACCATCTGGCTAATTGCCAGATCTCATAGTCGTAGTAAGCAGCATTCGCAAGCAAAATCCGAATTGATTTTAACAGGGCTACAGGTAAAAGGTTTCATCAAAGTCAATCCATTGCGTTTGTTTGAATTCTTTTGCCACAAGCCTGGCCTTAAAGGTCTCCACCTGGCCATCTGCTATAATCTATCTTTTGTATACCGTATACATAGATTCCATTCTGGATTTCATGGTACTATGCCATTTCTCTGAGTCAACACTACTCATAGCCTCATTATAGGTCACGGGGTCGTCATCATCAAATGATTGACAACTCATTGTCATTCTCAATGACAAGGCCATATTACCTCTCAGGTTGGCGAGACACTCTCCCTGACCTATGAATGGGCTGTTCCACAAAAGGTTGTTCAGTCAGAACAGGTGTTTCCACTCGATCTGTAGTAGTTTGTGCTTCTTGAACTTCATTAAGTTCAATTTTGCTCCCACTATTTCCTTCAAGGATAAACTCCTTTTCCAAGAAGGTAGCATGTCTGGAGACAAACACCCGATGATCGGTGTAAAAGTAATACCTTAAAGTCTCTTTAGGATATCCCATAAAACTACATTTTACGGATCGATATTCCAGTTTATTTGGGTCAACTTTCTTGACATAAGCTGGACATCCCCAAATCTTAACGTGTTTAAGACTTGGTTTCCTTTCTTTCCATATCTCATACGAAGTTTGAGGAACAGATTTTGGAAGGCACCATATTCAGTAAATATGCTGAGGTTTCCAATGCATAACCCCATAGGAATACTGGAAGATTTGCATAGCTCATCATGGACCGAACTATGTCTAACAAAGTTTGATTTCTCCGTTCAGATACCAATATGGAGGCGTCCACAGGGAGACTATACCATTTACTTTGAGATAATCTAGAAACACTCCATTAAAGTATTCACCACCTCGATCTGATCGAAGAGTTATAATACTATGTTTGGTTGTTTCTCCACTTCATACTTATACTCTTTGAACTTTTCAAAGGCTTCAGACTTGTGTTTCATCAAACACATATCTGAATCCAGATCTATCATCTATGAAAGTAATGAAGTATGAAAATCCACCCATGGCTTGCGTAGACATTGGTCCACATATATCTGTGTGTACCATTCCTAGCAAATTTGCAGCCCTCTCTCCATGTCCACTAAATGGAGACTGCAGTGCCACTATGAAGTGAGATTTTCATCATCCCTTTTCTTTTATTAGTTTGTTCAATCTGAAGTAAATTATGTCACATATATACAGACCATTACTTAAAGCACCACGTCCATAAAGAATATTATCTCAAAGAATAGAATATTCATTATTCTCAATAATAAATGAAAAATCCAGCCAAGTCTAACTTGGGAATAATATTCCTCACAATCGAGGGAACATAATAACAATTATTTAAAACAATAGTCTTGCCTGTAGGCTTATGTAAATGAAATGATTCTACATCTTCAGCAGCAACTCTTGCTCCATTTCCATCAGTAGAATCACCTCCTCTTCCTCAAGAGTCCTACTTCTCCTTGGTCCCTGCAACAATTGCAGATATGAGAACCACAGGCGGTATCTAATACCCAAGTAGAAATGACATATTCACTTCTATCATGAACATACCTGAATCAGAAGCGGTTGTCTCACTACCCTTCTTCTTCAATTCTGCAAGGTAAACCTTGCAGTTCCTCTTCCAGTGTCCCACCTTGTTACAGTGAAAGCAAACAACTTTGCTCTTGGGGTCTTCAGCTTTTGGTGGAACCGGCATTTTCTCACCTACTTTCTTCTTCTTGGAAGAGTTCCTCTTCCTTTTCTTAGGATTGGAACCTTCACCAATTAGAAGAACAGAACTCTTCTTAGGGGGAAAATTCGATTCCGCAGTCTTCAACATGTTGTGGAGTTCAGGCAGGCTGACATCCAAATTATTCATGTGAAAGTTCACAACAAACTGCGAGAACGAACTCGGAAGCGATTGCAAGACCAAGTCTTGGCTCAGCTCCCCATCCATGGCAAAACCAAGTTGTCCAAGACGTTCAATCAAATTGATCATCTTAAGTACATGGTCATTCACAGATGATCCCTCAGACATCCTACAACCGAACAGCTCCTTCGATATCTCATATCGAGCTGTCCTCCCCGCCACATCATACAACTCTTGTAGATACATGAGGATAGTGTGAGCATCCATATGCTCATGTTGCTTCTGTAGCTCAATGTTCATGGAAGCTAGCATGATGCATTGAGCAACATTTGCATCATTTATCCACTTACGATACAAAACATATTCATCATTATGTGCATCACTAGCAGGTTCAGTAGGCTTAGGTGAGTCAATCACGTATTCCAGCTTCTCAATCCTGAGAACAATTCTCAAGTTTCGAAGCCAGTCAGCATAATTAGGACCAGTCAATTTGTGAGCATCTAGTATGCTCCTGAGTGATAGTGCAGAAGACATAACGTACAAAGTAAATCTGTAAATGATAAACACATAACATCACTCAGCAAATATTCGATTTCATTTCAAAACACTATATGAATCGGGTCTTTATTCATAAGTGGCTCCCACTAGTTTTCCTAATTTATTCAACCCCCTACATGAAAAATTAAGCATTCATAATGCTAGTGGGAATAGGGATCCTACATTCCATTACACAACCCCGGCTGTGGCACGAAACGCCATGTAATGTTCAATAGGCAGACAACTCTTGTCAATTACATCTAATGTTATTCCCTAATCAAACTTTAGCCTCTTGAATAATTGAGTCACGGCTGTGGCACGACAAACTCAATATTCTAAGTCAAGTCAAACCCAACATTCCGTACAATTGAATCAGTCCCCAAAGGCCCACGGCTGTGGCACGTAACGACCTTTAGATTCTTATTCAATGTACACATCTCTATGTAATAGACAAGTATTTCTTATTTCGAAATCAAAGCCCTCGGCTGTGGCACGAAACGACAATGATTCAAAAATAAGAACTACTTTCTACCATGTTGGAAGGCTATGACCGACACAAGCCCGTTGTATCATTGGCCAATTACTACTTGATATTATTTAATATTAGAGGGATTATATTACGTTACAATCATAATCATATTATAAAGAGATTCTTCCTTTTAAATTAAATATTTCAAATCAATAATCAATAATCAGACGATTCCCAGATCGGGTGGAGCATTGTCAAGAGGCGTCACTTAATAACCCTTTCTTACAGATAGAAATCTGTTGTTGACAGAATCATCCTTTCTCTCATATCGAAAATTCATATTCAATTACGTGTTTCACAAACACAAGAATCTCATGAGTGTATTCATAATATTGTTCTTAAGGTTATGAAACAATTTCACTGTACTAGGTTGTCTAACAAACGCCAGAATCATCCTTTCTCTCATATCGAAAATTCATATTCAATTACGTGTTTCACAAACACAAGAATCTCATGATTGTATTCATAATATTGTTCTTAAGGTTATGAAACAATTTCACTGTACTAGGTTGTCTAACAAACGCCTTATGTTCTTTTAAGTTCACCTAAATCTATCATCGCATGATAAACTAAGCATATATCACATATATTAACATGAATAAACATCAAGATAGGCATGTTATATCATCTAGCACATTAGTCTAAGCAGTATACATCTCTATGTATCATATGAAGCATTTAAAAGTAATTAAAACAGTCAAAAAATAGCTTTAAAACACTTCATGGAAATATAAACAGTTCAAAACTTTTATATAAACTAAAATTGATCACTCCATTAGATCCGTCTCGGAAAAACGAATCCAACGGTATATTGCACGCCCAAAACGGAGTTACGAAACTCCCAAAAAATCAATTTTAAAATCAACAAACGGGCTGTAACGCATTACCGGAACGCGTTACAAGCCCTGTAACGCATTCCGGTGATGCGTTACAGCCTTTTAACCCATTTAAAAGGTGTAACGCATTCCCTGAATGTGTTACAGATGTGTAACGCATTCCCAGAATGCGTTACACCCCTATATTTGCGTTACACCCCTATATTTTTTTTCCAGCCGCCGCCTTCTTCTCTCTCCTCGAACTGCGTGCATGTCAGACCTGTACTTGCTGTTTCTCCGTGCAGCAGCACTCAACAGACAAATACACAGCAGCAAAAGTGCAGTTATATACATACATACTTACAAATAATATATATATATATATGATTTATTTAATTACGAATTTAATTGTAACAACTTCAAAAATTCATAATAAATAATCTATACATCATAAAATTATGAAAAAAATACCCAGACGATCTACAACACTTGTAGAACCCATATCAACATTCAAAATTATTCTGAGAAACGATTTCTCATCAGACAAAATTAATCCCTAATATAACTTGTAAAAATCATAATTAATTCATACAAGCACATAAAATTCTGAAATGTTTACCACAGATCTATATGCATACAACCTGGCTCTGATACCATTGTTGGATTTTTAAACGCAGCGGGGCGTGGAAAAACACTTTTACACACACAAAATCCAAATAAAAGCATATAAATCGTGAATAAAAATTCGAGGGATCAAATCTAACCTTTAAAAATAATTCGGAGAAAACGATCAGAGATCCTTAGCAGTTGCTCCTCAAGTGTGAAGCACTCAACCGGTATCCACCAAGAAAACGACTTTTAGGAGGAGGAGGAGGTGGAGAAAATTTGGTTTTCTGAAACTTTTGGGTTTCTGGGGTTAGAATAAAATAGGGTCTATAATAGTGTATTTATAGGCAAAATTTTCAGCTGAAATTTTCCCATAAATAATATTATTATTATTATCCCATTTATTATTCTCATTAATAATTAAAATACCTTTTAATTATTAATCCTTTTTCTAAACACTTTAAAAATAATTCTCTCTCTTGATTTAATTTCCAAAAATTAAATCCTTAATTAATAATATTAAGAACTTTTCTTAATTAATTTATAATCAATTAAATCTCACTTAATCAATTATTAAATTTGCCAATTAATTATTTATTTCACAAATAAATAATTATTAGTCATTATTAATTAATTCCTCCACCATAAAATCATTTTCTTTTTATGGTGTGACCCTGTAGGTTCAATATTAAGCCGGTAGTAGAAATAAATAATAATAAAACTATTTTATCATTATTTATATAAATTCTCTAATTTATTAAATATGATTAATTAATTAATCACATTTATTCTACATCGTGAGTGATGCTTCTCAACATATCGCGACTATCCGGATAATATGAATTCACTGCTTAGAATACCAAGATCCTGTCAGTGAATAGTTACCGTACAATAAACTCCTTCTACCCTACAATGTCCCGATTAAATACAAGGCATGGATCTCGTGTCAAGCCTATCTAATTCAATCACTTGCTTACCATTTACTATGCGTAGTTCTATGCAAATTAAAAACTCCTTTCTAATTTCATTCACTCTGGCCAGAGATTCCTGAACTAGCATAAGTGGATCAGCCTTGAACATTCGCTTCCTTCACTGGAAGGGGTAGATCCTTTATTGATCATACACTATCTTCGTGTACAAATTCCTATACCCAGAAGAGCCCTAATAATTGTCCCTGGAGACTAAGAACTAAACCAAAGCATAGTTCAGTGTACACAAGATGACTATAATGACCTCAAGTCTAAGGATACTTGTACAACTATCACTATGTGAACAACTACTGACACGTGAGTGAACTCCATCAGTTGTTCAGCTGTGCGAGTCATGTTCAGTGAACTTATTCCATAATAAGCACCTACATACTAGCTATAGTGTCACCACACAAATGTCTATGAGAACAGACATCCTTCATAACGAAGCAAGCATAGTATGTACCGATCTTTGCGGATTACTAATTACCAGTTAGTAATCCTATGATCAGGAACTATTTAAGTTTAGAGTTATCATCTTTTTAGGTCTCACTATTATGATCTCATCATAATCCATAAAAAGCTTTACTCTAAACTATGGTATATCTTATTTAAACACTTAAATAGATAGAGCCCGTAATAAAAACAAAACAAGTCTTTATTAATATCAATGAAATCAAAACAGATTACATAAAAGTTATTCCTAAATCCTAATACATGATTGGACTTAGGACATATTCCTTTCAATTCTATGGACCATGCTCTTGATCGAGCTCATAAACACTCACCATTGAAACTCCCTTGACAACGAAAATCGAATCTGGGATTTCATTCTAGACATCATCGTTACTAGAATTCTATGCTTGCACCGCAACCTTCCTCGTATAGTAATACGACTCTCTATTGATAAGAAGGAATAAGTATTCAATAGGTAGATAATCTACTTAATTAGTCTATCAATGATAACTTATACACCACCACGACCCGATCAGTGGTACTCAATCTCAACATCCATTCTAATACAACTATCACGGTTGTAAGTAATCGGCTCATTACTCATAGAATCATTCCTGCATTACTATGGTCCACCGTTGACCTACTGTAGTCGTTTGTTTTCCATGAAGTCTTAATAGCTAACCATACGGAGTCCATACCTGCCGTATCGGATTCTTCCGAGGAGGTAACATAATTACCATTCATGATTCATGAAGAACACTCTAGATCCTGATGTACATACATGACATGAAGCAGATAAACTTGTAGAAGAGTTTTAATCAAAGCAACGATAGCAGGTTAATACCATTCTTAATCATATGCCTTCGATAGAAGACTTAACTCAAAGGTTCGTTTAGTCCTTTTGAAACATGGTCCTGACTTATTCTCAAGATAGTACCTTCTAAGATATGTAGCCCGCTCACAACGATAACATTAATTAAATCTTTACCAAACTACTATTATGGTTGAGTATCGCACAATCATCAGAAGGAATGTCAGTCTTTCACACCATAATATAACCTTCACGACTTTAACCATCATCAATGTATTCCTCTGGCACGAGCGCCTATAATTGCCCTCTTACACTTAAAGTGTCGGCCACCTCTTTGGCCTTTCCTGATAGTAAAATTTCCTTACAATCAATATCATTTTAACCACCTCCAAATAAATTTTCTACCTCATTTCAATCACTGCTTATGTGAAAATGCTTTTCTTAAGTCCTAGTGAGAAAAAAAAAATCACCATTTTTTTCCATAAGTCATTGCCTTAGTCTTTAGATGTGAATATTGTCACGACTGACTCTCGATCATACTTAGGACGTCTCTTATCTTGGGTCCTTCTTGTTTTCACCAATCTCGACTCTCATTTGGTCGATCTATACTTTCTTATGGTTCAACACGTGCCCCACCTGGCATTATTATAATTACGTCATATTTCCTTCATCAAAATTTCTATTCTTGAGAACTTTGATTATTACCTTTCTCCTTGTAAAACCTCTAAGGTTATCCTTAAATCCTTCATCATTTACTCCCTAGGTACATGGCATATCAAGATACCATTTACTAATACTAGAACCATTGTCTATATAGTTCTGAAAACTTTCTCCACTGATCTTTAAAGGTTGTTGTTACCTTGATCCTTTTCAATTCATACTGTCAAAACTCATGTCGTCCCTATTAAGGGAGAAATGCCAACTTTTATGCATTCCCCTAGGATTCATCTCAAGTTATCGAGGTTCTATCCTTAATTCCACCTTTAAAAAGGTACATGCATCCTTCCATGGATAAATAAAGTCATATATCCCTGATAAGGGTATCTTATTCAATCATTTCCACCTCGATAGTATATACCAAATTTCACAATAGCATCCGTATTCAAGTTGAGGTCAATCCATATGGCCTCCAAAAGATAAAAAAAATGGTTATCCACTTTTCTTTCCTAATTTGGTAATGATCACATGGATGTTCTGGAAGATATTGGTCGTGTTCAACGTGAACTTCTTCTTAATAAATCCTCATTTACTTTTGTTGTTTATCTCAACAGTCATCTCAATGTTGGGATATCTTTTGTACTTGGTGTCTCCCTTTCGGGTATCAAGTCACAGGTGTTACATACACTTTCCATTTTTGAAGGTTACTTCCTTCATCCAATTTCCTAATTTTTTACTTTCTTGTCTCTTCCGTCTATCCGCGTCTCATTATTTATCCTTCGAACTATCTCAAGGTTTCCTCGAATCCTCCCAACTTAAAGGGGATAAAATATATGTATCTCTTATTCCTTCAATCATCAACTTTAACTCATGGTAAATCACCCTCATCCTGAAGATTACATACTTTTCTATTTCTATTGCTACGAGTCTTTAGGGTTTCCTCATACCCAACTCCCTTATCATTCCTCAAACTTTATTGCCTTTATATTCCTTTCCACTTCAGTTTCTTTTTATTTACCTCTCTTTTACAATCATTTCACGAACCCACTAATCATTGACTTCAAAGATCACGTTGTTCTAGGATTCTTGTCACCAAAACGAATCTTGAAAACATTTACAATCTTAGATTCATAATTTATCATACTCGTCCGCCTTTGTTTCGGCTCTAAAGCTTTTACACTATCTCCATAACCTTGGAAATTACTTTCCCGAAAACAATTGTCTGAACTTTAATCAGTTTATTATAACCTCTGGCTTCGTGCCTTTCTTGGCCTTTCACCAACGGGTGGCCTCTCTCTTAGGAAGGTAAGTGACAAAAACAGTCTTTTACGCTTCGTCAATCATTTAGAATTTCAAATGATTCCTATATTTCCTTTAGCCAAGCTCTTGCCTCGACTGGGTCAACCTGTTCCTTGGAACTCTGAGAGCTTAGCGACTTAAAGGTCATGAAAGGATTTCCTACCGCATTGTTTCCTCAAGGTGGTGGTTGGGAATAAGAGTATAAGTTCTGTTTAGACAGGTCCATGAATTTCTGTATAGGAGTACCGTCTCAGGTTTCCTTATCTTGCTCGACTTCTGTTTTCTCAGTATAAAATGTTTCATCCTTCTCCCATAATCAGGATTATCTTATACATTAAAATCCTTGTTTTCATTTCATTATGTTATGGTTCCTTCTATCTTGATGGCGACCTCCCTGACTATCACATTCAGGGTTTGCCCTAAATCTTATTCCTCGAACTATGACTTTCATCTAAGATCCCGTCCTTAAGCTCTTGAACGTTTGGAACCAAAATTCTGTAGGAACACCTCATTATTCCATTATCATCTTTCTCGGTATTAATCTCTTCTCTATTTGTTGGCTCCCTGCCTTCATTCATCACTTTTTCTTGGCACAATATAATCTTCTCCAATAATTCAGGCTGTATTGCAATCTCAAACAGCTTTTCGGTACCGGCTCCGGTTACCTTCACTTCTATTTCCATTTTCTCAAAATCTCTTATCAACTCTCCCAAAGACAGTTTCATCTTGAGTCTCTCTTTTATACTAAGGGCATTAGCCACCATTTTGGCTTTCCCTGGATGATAAAGAATCTCATAATCGTTATCCTCGATTAGCTCTATCCACCTCCTCTAGCGCATGTTGAGCTCTTTCTGCGTAAAAATGCACTAGAACACTTATGGCTTGTGCAAATCTCGCACTTCTCTCCATACAAGTAGTGCCTCCAATCTTTAGGGCAAAACTATTGCCCCGAGCCCAAGCTCATGGGTGGGGACATCGAATTTTATATTCCCCTAATTGTCTTGACGCGTACGCGATTATCTTGTTGTGATGTATAAGAAGCACCCTGATTCTTTATGCGAAGCGTCATTACACATCACAAAATCTCCTTTTCCATCTGGCAACGCCAACATAGTAGTCGTCACCAACCTTTGCTTTAGTTCTTAAAAGTTGTTCTCGTATTTCTCTGTCCATTCGAACTTTTGAGTCTTACGAGCAAGTCGTGTTAAAGGGGCTACTATCTTTACAAACTTGAACGAACCTCCGGTAGTGACCAGCCAATCCTACCTCTGGTAGTCGCCCTGACCATGGTCATCAATTCCTCAGTGGTCCTTTATTCATTCTTGTCAGGATCCTCCACGGAATCCTTCTCAGCAATAATCCCTTCTAGGACAACATCTTTAACCGCTACATCCTCAATATGAATATCATCCGGTCCCATGTTAGGACACTCTATCGAATCCACAATCTAATCTCCAATAATTAATAAAACATCATCGCGTTGTTGCTCCTCAACCTCAGGGTTCGGAGTCCCGCTACCATATACGATAATGAACTACGCTTTTATCACGATATTTATAAGGGTTCCCATAAGGGTTTTAACTGTCAGTACTACGTTAGGTAGTCCGACTATGAACTTGGCAAGAGTTCTTATTTATATTAGTGAACTTATTATTTTAACGTCACTTTATCTCTGAGGTTTATAACGCTTAGCTCTGATACCATTTCTGTAACACCCCCAAATCCGAGGTCGGGGATCTAGGTTGTCACGAGTTCCATTTTCCTTAATAACACCTAATTCTTAATAAACAATCATCTACTGTGTACTGTGACCCCGCAATATACACACACACCACAAGTTATAGTCTCAGAGATGAATATCCAAAAATAACACAAGTCATTATATTCCACAATTATAAACCATTTCACCATAAAAAGGGTTTCTGAATAATTTACATATTCTTTGCCATTATTACAATTCATAAATATATATAAGTCTGGCACAACAAAAGTTGAAAGCCTAGCCTACTGGTAGCTCCTACCTGAGCTACAACGACATCAACGCCTACAGGAAACTGCGGAACGTTTCCTATCCGCTCACGAATTGGGAGCTTGGTCATGTTCATCTTGTCTATCTGTTGTTGTATGATGAAAGAAGAAAGCAAGGGTGAGCAACAAGCCCACCGAAATAATATGTATAATAATTAACAATATATGAGCATTCTCATAGTACTCATGAAAGTCTTGGTTAAGAAGAAATGAACCAAGTTGATATCGTAACGAGACAAGTCGCAAAATATTCAGTATATATACATATATACTACTCAAAATCTTTGAAATCCTCTGACATGTATAATGTACACAGAGTTCCAGTTTATAACTGTATAAAAATATCATTGCAAGGTGATCTCATATATCTAACCTTGTCTCAACATTTTTGTGAAAATCTTTATCATGCATAAGATAATCATTAACCAGATATAAGTTGAAAAGATGAAGTTACAAGATACTCCAATATACTTATATCTTTTCCGAATACTACTTGAACTACCACCGTTCAAGTTATAATTAGTTTCAAAAGTTCATCACATAGATGAGAATACAAGATAAGATTTAAATAGATTCAATCTTTGAAATATTATTGAATGAAATGAAGTTACGAGGTACTTCATTAAGTCCCGATATATATATCCACATATATATCTCTTATACATTTCCTGGAAACCTCTGTTATGTAAAGTATGAACAGAGTTTGCAATATCCAATAAATTTTGGAAAGAAAAGAATTTTGGCATAAACCCGATATCTTGCTGATCAGGCAAAGATACCAATAAGTAACCTTTTCTACTAGTAGATGGATGAATCCCCCACCGGTCATCACCCTAGCCTCATTAGGACCTTGTGCTAGACCGCCACCCGGCCTCTTACACTTTGATAGACCGTACCCCGGCCTGTCGCTTATGCCGACTCAATTAGATGGGCTTACTTCCCGAACATTGGGCAAGTAATCAAACTGTTTTCTCAAAACATCAACCTCGTTGTGAATATAAATTACACCACAGAGCCGGATCCCTCAGGTTTTGAGCGAGTATTTAAATCCCCTTCGAAAGGAGGATCTTAAATATAAAAATGAGTTTTGGGATCCGCCCTAACTTTTAAAAATCATTTTGAAAACTCGAAAACAATTTTAAGAATGTTTGGAGTAATGCTGATTTAATAAAATAAATCAGTCCCAATACATTTAGAAAATATCTGAATATTATTATTTAAATAATATTCCCATAAAGAATAATCTTTATAAAAATAATTGAAGTAGAAGTTTTAAAACTCAAACTTGAAATGGATATTAAATAACCAAAGATATACTTATACAAAAGTATGATCTTTATTTGAATAATCGAAAATAAGTTTGATTATCGAAACATTATTCTTTCATAAAATAAAGAATATTATTTAGTAAATAAGCGGAGTCATAAGTCCTCGAATGAATATTCAAAATAATATTCATTAAATAGGATAAACAGAGTCATAAGTCCTCGAATAAATATTCAAGATAATATTCCTTAAATAAAATAAACCGAGTCATAAGTCCTCGAATAAATATTCGAAGTAATATTCATTAATAAAAATAAATTTATCGAATAAACCTTATTCGATTAATAGTTTTGAAAACTATATCTATATATATATTATATAAATATATATAATATACTCGGGAACATCGACTCCCGGTTTTAGAAAATGTTCGCCTTTGGGTCCCCTATACAAAGGGTATACGCAACTACTGCTTATCTCTAGCAGAGGTATTATGCAATTATAATCATTGGAATCAACAGATAGATATCACGATTACGAAACAGACATGCATATAAACCATATCAGCATTCTCCAATATATCGCAAGATTTTCTAATTAACCATCATGCATCTATCACAAGATAATGCATATACATATATACATCACAACAAAAGTATAACGGGTAGAAAACTTGCCTGAGCGACTGGGGGTGATAAATGGCTTGGGACGAGTCTGGTAACCTATAAACAACATATAAGTTGGAATTAAGCCAAAGTCGCTTATGAATCTATACCTTAACCAATTAGACCTTAACGTTCGTTTTTGCGCTTAACGATTCACTTAAGTCGCTCGAGTACCATCGGCTCCACCATTTTTAATAATTTAACCATTAAGAGTTTTAAGGCGATTCTTTCGCGAGTACCTTACCAACTGGTTAATCCACTTTAATTAATTGTTTCATAATCCAATTAGTCATTTAAGGTCCTTAACCAATGTTTCAAAGTAAGGCGAGGGGTAATGGTTCATTCGCGAAATGCCGTTACTTAAAACGGTTGTTTCTCCTAAACCGTACATCGGATTCAAGCGAACCACATATCAAAACGAAGCTCGTAACAGGAACTATCTAATCATGGCAATGGTCAAAACCTAACAGTGAGATCTCGGGTCATGATGTTAAGAACAAAAACAGTCTAAAGTAAACCGGACATTACGACGGCTATGTTTACGCGATTGCCAAATTTTATCCTACTCCAAATCAACCACAAATCAACCATACAACCAAACTCCATCCATACAATACTACAACAGCCCCAACACCTCAAGTTCTCCAATTTATATTATTCTCAAACATGAACTAAAACTATACTTAAGTTCATTAACCAATAATCCAAGATTTACAACTCCAAAAACATTACAAAACTAACCAATATCTAAACATTCAATAATCATGCCTCTCATGAACTATACTACTCATAATAAGCTCTTAACATTCAATAATAATGCTAGGTTAAGAGATTATACCTTCCTTGAGAGTAGGAGTAACTAATGAGCTTGAAACAACCTTGGAAAATCCTTACTAAAGCTTTATCTAAACAAAAAACACAAGATCAAAATTTCAAGTTCTTGAAAAACACTATTCACTCTCTTCTTCCATGAATTTTAGGAAGAGATTGTGAAGGAATTTGAAGCTTAAACTTATAGGATATCTATATCCATGTACAAGGATCCTTAGATAATTACCTCACTAATTAACAAAGCTTGGAACTTGGATTTGAGTTTTTTTCTTCCTTTGAAATGAACAAAGCCGAGAGCTCTTCTTGAAAATGGAAGTGTTTTGTGTTTTTTGATGTTATGATTTGTTTTTGGCTTGGTTGATCCACTTTGTTTGTTAATTAGATTATTACCATGGTAAATTTTGTGTGGTTCACAATCAACCAACAACACACTTCTTTTTGTCATGCTTAGGTCATCATTCTTATGTCACCTTCCCATGCTTGTCCTCTTCTTATTGGTTTGATGACTTCATCATCACTAACCTCTTTAATTAACTCCTAATTACTTGCCTAATGACCGCTGATCTGTTATACGGTTCGCTTAACTTTCGTTCTCGTTTATCGTTTGAGGGATCATACCCGAGATCTTATTACTTAGGTTTCCTTAACCCTTCTCAATACATTATACTCCTTTTATGATCTTCTCTTATAATCCTTGAATTAAAATCCTTTTTATCCTATTACCTTATACTCAATTCTTTCGGGATCTGGTGGATTTTCGGGAAAAATCAAAGTATTCGAATTTGGATTCTGACGATCTTTACATACACTCATATACCATATAGAGTACTAATAAGATCTCAGAATAACAATAAAATAACCCCTACAAAGTGTGGTATGAAAAGTTTTCTTATTCAGCATAATTAGCAAAATCACTATTCATAAGGGTTACAAAAAGTCCAGAATTTTGGGGTTATTATATTTATTGTGCATGCCTTGTTTATTCTGTTAAACATAATATCTCTACAAATTAGATAGCTTTGTTCACCATTCCAAATAATTCTAAAAAGAGCTAAAAATATCCAAAACACATTCACCCCCTGTGTTGTATTCAATATCTAACAGTGGTAATTGCAGAAAAAAAGCTTAAGTCAAGAAAAGAGGCAAATCCTGATGACTCATTAAATCCTGAAAATGAGTCAAATCCTGATGATTCTGAGGATGATCTAGAGTTGATTGGTGACAATGCACAAGTTGAGGGGAAACAATATCAACAAGCTGAATGTCTACTCAAAATTTAGGATCAAATCAAATTGATGAATACTGCAAAGATAAAAAATCTATTCAATCTGGAACTTAAAGCACTGATATAGGGGGAGTTTCACATGGAACCGAAGCTAGAATTCAATTATTGATGATTTGTCAATTCCTGACAAATTGATTAATACTGATGAGATTCCTGATTTTACTGGTAAATCCATCAATGCAAATGCCGATGGGGAGAATCATGATTAAATTTCTTGATTTTTAAAAGTGGATTGCGAATCTCGGCTTTGGATGGAAAAGACTTGATTTCTCTTAAAAGGACGGTAACATTACTTCTTTCATGATTTTAATTGATGCAAATTTTTTTATTCTCTAAAGAGTAATCATGATAAATTTGTCATTAGTGTCCTTTTAAACTTAAGAGTAGTATTAAATAAATAGACTTTGCTTTTACTTGCCTTCTGAATCTATCATTGATCAAATATGCACAAAAGGTATGTTTGTTATACCCTTCATGACATGATTAGGAATAATCGGTTCGTGGGGATAGTTGGAATATCACGGGAGGGGTGTCGAGCAAGATTGAAGTTGTATGTATAACTCAAAAATGTTGGTTTGGATAACTCAACATAGAACAAATGACTTGAAAATAATCTATGTTCCAATAGAATTAGTACAGATTGTGTATTGGGTATCTACATGATTATTTTAGTAGCTGTTGTGGAGAAGACGTCAACAGAGATCCGTATGAAGTTCATTAATATGTTCAAGAAATGGAGGAATAAAGGCTGAAGTCATTCGAAGCAGTTATTAGAATTAGTGAAAAAACCTCGAGGTATATATATGAAGTTGATTGTATATAGTAGAAGACTTATTTTAGAAGATTATAGTATGAAGGTCTGAGAGCGGAAGTAGTCGCCTGTGAACCAGACATTTTACTAGGCGTCACTGATTTGTGAAAAAAAACTAAATACTATCATTAGAAAGATTGTTAAGTGAGGATTCGTATCTAGATATGCAGGTTATATGGTTTATATGGAGAGTCGGAGAGAACACTTGAAGACATGACAGCTTAAAGGATTACAATGCTCTACAGAAACTAAGTCAAAGTGATCACTACCTTGTAGTAGGAGTCACCATGGCCACTCTATTCCTTATCAGAAGTAATAACCTTGAAGTAAAACTCAATATCTAACTAAAGGAGTTGATCTTGACCTAGTAGGAGCAACTGAAAGGAAATTAGAGCAGAAACGATCTCCAAAAGTGCTTTTTTTTACTCTAGTCGCCAGTGGGAGGTTTAATGAATATTACATTGATTTTTCTAAGGAAAAATTTCCCTCTAGGTGATTAAGGTCTCAAGTGGGAGGCTACTAGGGAGTTTGGTCGCAACTTGGAATCATTCCTAAGCGAAAAAGCTATAGAAGGTGGATCAGGTCGCAACTTAGGAGTTTTCTAAGGCAATGTCTTCTCCATAAGACTTGTGGTCGCAAGTTAAGGGTACTAGAGGCAAGGGGTCGCAAGTTCTTCTTCCTAGCTACCTTGGAGTCACAACTTGTGAAGAATAGAAGGCAAAATTTCCTTAAACCCACTCTAAACACAATTGAGGTCTTTGGAAGTGCTCATAGGCGCAAGTGGTAGTCCTAGTACCTAAATGATGCAAATAAGCTCTTGTTTGCTTTCTAGGAGTCACAAGTTGAATTGGTAGAAAAAGCTCTAAGTGAGAAATCAACTCCCTAGGCGTAAATAAGTGTTTAAAAGCACACAAGAGCAAGTGATACATGTGCAAGCTGTTAATTTAAGATTCAAATACTTGGTTATAATGCATCCACGAGTCCAATCACTCCTTACCTACCTACCAGTCTATATAATCAATCGGATGCAGTTTGGAATTGAATCTCTCTTTCATTAAATATTTCGAAGCTCTTGCAAAATATTCTCAACACCAAAAAAACCTTGATTTGAAAAGGAGAGGTCATGCCTAATTGTTTACTCGCCATTTAAAGACTTACATATTACATACACTCATCATTTATAGCTTCTGTATTGTTAATCATTTGATAAGAGTTATAGATTTTAGAGTGATAGATACAAGCCATAAATTTGATAGCTTATAACTTGTATTGGTTTTATCTTTCTGTAACTTTGAATATTTGTTCAGATAATGGAACAGAATTCATAAATGCAAGGTTGAATGATTTATTTACCGAGAAGGGCATCCCAAGACAGTTTTTAGCACCAAAAACTCCATAACATAATGGAGTGGTTAAGAGGAAGAATTAAACATTGGTTAAAGCTGCAAGAAATATTATTAATGAAGCCAATCTTCCTACCTACTTCTGGGCTAAAGCAGTTAACACTGCATGCTATATTCAAAACAGAACTCTGATCAACAAGATGTATGAGAAGACCCCTTATGAACTAATGGCCAATAACAAACCATCAGGGAAATACTTTCATGTGTTTGGAGGAAAATGCTTTATGCTTAAGGACGATGAGTATCTTGGCAAGTTTGATGCTAAAACTGAAAAATGTATCTTTCTGGGCTATTTTCTGGTGTCAAAAGCGTACAGAGTATATGTGATTAGTGATCGAAAGGTTGTGGAAAGACTTAATATAATTTTTGATGATGCCAAACTCCCAAGTATTCAGAAGGAATACAATAATGATAATCTTGATGTTAAAGATCTTTCTGATGACGAAGACGAACCTGAAGTTGCTCCTGATAACCATGACAATGGCAATGATCCTGATAATGATCATAATTCTGATTCAGATTTTGAAGGGAGTGGTCATGAGATAAGTAATGATAGTTAAACTATCTCTGGGACTAGTCCTCAAGCTTCAGATTCTGGAGATCAGGCTGGAAACAACTCAGGGGGAGCGGAACAAGTATCCACTAGTCAGACTCAACATAATTCGGGAAATGATGAGTCATCAAGAGCTAATCTACTAAGACAAAAAGTATGGAATAAAGATCATCCTTGGTATTTGGTACTTAGTGATCAAGATTGCGGAGTTCAAACTAGAAGAGCTACATTAAATGAATGTTTCTATTTTGGGTTTCTATCTCAAATGGAACCAAAGAAAGTAGATGAAACTCTTGGAGATCCAGATTGGGTGATTGCTATGTAAGAGGAACTCAATCAATTTGAAAGATAGAAAGTGGGAAAGCTTGTACCCAGGCCTAAATATAAATATGAGATTGGCACCAAATGGGTTTTCAGAATCAAGTTTGATGAAGATGGGATTGTAACAAGGAATAAGGCGAGACTGGTTGCTAAGGAATATTCTCAAGAAGAAGAAATTGACTACAATGAAACCTTTGCACCAGTTGCTAGACTTGAATTCATCAGAATGTTTTTAGCATTTGCAGCATATTCAAATTTCAAAGTATATTAGATGGATGTGAAAAGTGCTTTCCGGAATGGTGAGCTTGAAGAAGAGGTCTATATGGAGCAACCACCTGAATTTATAGATCCTGAATTAGAAGTTTTTGTGTATTTACTCTTCAAGGCTCTTTATGGTCTTAAGCAAGCGCCGCGAACATGGTATGGCACTCTCTCAGAATTTTTTCTTAAAAATGGTTTCACTAGATGTGTCATAGATAAGACTCTGTTTCAAAAAAGCATAAAAATGATATCATACTTGTGCAATTCTATGTTGATGACATTATATTTGGGTCTACGAATGATGTACTTTGTGCAAAGTTTGTTAAACTTATACAGAGTAGGTATGAGATGAGTATGATGGGTGAGTTGAATTTATTTCTTGGAATTCAACTGAATCAGAAGCTAGATGGTATCTTCATTTGTCAAACGAAGTACATTAGAGATCTTCTGAGGAAATATAAGTTGGAAGATTCAACACCTGTGAAGACTCTGATGGCGACTGCCACAAAACTTGATCAAGACAATCCTGGTAAAAAGATAGATATCATTAATTACCGAGGCATGATTGGATCACTGCTCTACCTGACTGCGAGTCATCCAGATATTATGTTTTGCAGTATGCTTGTGTGCACGGTTCCAAGCTGATCCAAAAGAATCACATCTGATAGCCATCAAAAGAATTTTTAGATATCTAAAGGGTACACCTAATCTAGGTATCTAGTATCCTAAAGATACGGGCTTTGATCTCA
Organism: Apium graveolens; assembly: GCF_009905375.1. NCBI lineage: Eukaryota > Viridiplantae > Streptophyta > Magnoliopsida > Apiales > Apiaceae > Apium > Apium graveolens. The sequence continues at coordinate 232,286,680 of NC_133650.1, read as the reverse complement.
TCGGCTACACAGATTCTGATTACGCTGGTTGTAAGATTGATCAGAAGAGTACTTCAAAAAGTTGTCAGTTTCTTGGAAGAAAATTGGTTTCTTGGTTTAGTAAGAAGTTGCATTCAGTTTCTACATCTACTGTTGAAGCTGAATACATTGTTGCTGGAAGCTGCTGTTCTCAAATCCATTGGATGAGAAACCAACTTCGAGCCTATGGACTTGATTTGAAGAATATTCCTATCTACTGTGACAACACAAGTGCCATAGCAATCTCAAACAATCATGTTCAGCACTCTAGGACCAAACATATCTATATAAGGTATCATTTTATAAGAGGGCATATAATGAATAATATTGTGGAGCTTCATTATGTTCCCACAATGGATCAAATTGCAGATATTTTCACGAAGCTACTTGGTTAGTAAACTTGGCATGTTGAATTTGTCCAATTAAATAGAAATCAACAAATGTAATTTGATGCAGGTAAACTTTACCACCCCGATGATGACGCATTGAGGGGAATGTAAGTTTACATATCTATTTTCATTATATTTTCCATGTTCATAAACATAATTGAAGCTAACTAATTTCCATGTTTTACATGTTATATGCTAGTTGGTAAATAAGTTAGAGTTTATGAAGCAATATACAAATTGTTTGAGTACATGCATGATATATGTTTTTCTCTGATGCAAACACTTACTATATTGATATTTATTTTAGCACACACTCTTGATCCTATCATACTATGGTTTAAGATTTTAGTATAACTTTGATTGAAATGACAAGATCCTTTATGATAAGATCCTGTGTTAGAATAAATATATAGCATAACTAGTAATGGTTATGATAGGTGTTTATGTCAAGAGTACAGTATAATTGGTTCATTATTGTTGTGACTAATCAATTGGTGTAGACTTGTTGAATACACTGTTGACATAAATAATTGATTGTATGACATTAAATGTTGATCCATAATTGCTTAACTCTGATGATCCTGCACTGTTTTAACTCTACCATATCTGATTCTGGTATGATTTTAAAACTTTGATTACCAAATCTTATTGCTTGAGAACAGTTTTCACCCTTCCCCTTCTTTCTATGGATCTAACACGAACTGTTTTTAGCTAATGAGTTTTGATTGAATAGTATTGTCAAAATAATTAGAAAGCATGTTCATCTAAGACATCCTTCATGAATCTGTGTGGTGGTAAGTGAAGGTAAACTTCTTTAAACCTGAAATCACTCTGATACTGATTAATGAATTCTCTAATGTTGTACTTTGGAAGTTTATAATCATCAACCCTCATTGGTTTTAGGAACTGACTATGAGCCTATCAAACCCCATAGGTTCTAACCCAAGTCATTAAAACCAAACACACCTCAAACAACATTATTTACCTTGCTATGATATATTCACCATTTTTTACTCTGATACACCAAATTTTCTTGAGATATCAACTTGATGGTCATACAAAATTACCATTTGGTATTGGAGTTGTATTGAGAATGAGGGAGATAGTGCCAAGAAGCACCATATAAGGAAGGAAAGGTCAACCCTATAGCTCTGTCTCTCATAAAGTAGTGTAGTATCTATAACTTAAGATATCTGTAAGCCCATCTATATTCTCTTAAAAGAATATAGAGCTGAAAAGGCATATAAACTGTTACTAGGTGCATTCTCCCAATAAAATCTTTCTATTAAAATTCGCCTGTCAGCCAGGGAATCTAAATGAGACTCACTACCCCTTGGTCTAAATATTTTCTACGCACATGTGAGATTTACCCACAAGGAAGGTATTAACGCATCAACTATTTTTAAACCATATCAAGGTTACTAACAATAATTGAATCTTAATCCTCAGATCATGGTCTCACCAACTTTATACTCTGATTTTTGGATTAAGGTTAAGATCCTAGATCTATGATACATTTCTCTATGCTCTGATATATGGATTAATTTATGATTCAAGACCTTTGTAGTTCATCAAATTTGATAAGTCTTCACAAACTTCAAAAGAAATCTTCGATCCCTAATAGCATATGACTGATCATTGATTATTTTCCAAAAATTCAAATCTAGAAATGATTTTGACTTTGTCAAAATTGCAACTTGTAAATGAGGACTCAGATATCATCTGACGAGTTTATAAGGTATACTTCTTCATGGAAGTTGAGGGATATCAGGAATTCTGCCACTTAATAGAATCTTAATTTCCCCTCTCAGAAGGAAAATTTCTGAATCACTTAACTGAGAGTTTCCATCCTTAAAGATGAAAGGCAACTTTTCTATGAAAATGATTTTCTTGCAGGTACACCTGGATGTTTGGAGCTTTAAGTAAGTGACACACTGTGAGTTGAGTGACAAATACTTGAGTGTAGAGTGGAGTGAAATATATTGTGAGATCACTAAACAGAAATCACACACTTGTACTGTGAAGAATGGTTACCGACAATAATCTCTTCACTTGGTTGTATTATCCTAAGATTCTATTCTGATACATTTTGAAGGATTACTCAACTAAGGGGGAGATATTATACAGAAGAATAGTCTTTCTTAAACTAAGGAGAAGAGTTTCCAACTTTATTATACTGAGGGGGAGGTTCTTCATCTTAGGGGGAGATTATTGGTTCTGAGTTCCAATATATTTTCTATGTGCTATATGAGAAGATCTGAAGATTGAAGACATAATTTGGAAGACGTATCTATCTACAACTTTACACAAGGGAGAAAATAATTTGTTCTCTGTTGAAGCTGAAGGTTTATAGGAGATGCTGAATGTATAAAATAACATTATTTTGCAAGTCCAGAGATGAATGTTGAAATCTGATTGAAGATCTTTGTTTATGGTTAGTTGAGTTATCCTCCAAACTGTGGCTTCTCCATAATTATTTGACCGCCAGGTGTAACAGTCAAATAGGGGGAGATTATTGAGCAAGATTGAAGCTGTATGTATAACTCAACAATGCTGGTTTGAATAACTCAACCTAGAACAAAGGACTTGAAAATAATATATGTTCCACTGGAATCAGTACAAATTATTTATTGGCCATATACATGATAATTTTAGTAGCTGCAGTGAAGAAGACGTCAACAGAGATCCGTATGAAGGTCATTAATATGTTCAAGCAACAGACAAATATAGGCTGAAGCCATTCGAAGCCGTTAGTAGAATTGGTGTGAAGACCTCAAGGATTATATGTGAAGTTGATTGTATCTGGTAGAAGACTTGACGTTGATTTTAGAAGATTATAGTACGAAGGCCTGAAAGCGGAACTAGTCGCCTGTCAACCATACCATTGCATTAGGCGTTAGTGATTCGTAAAAGGATACTAGGTACTATCATTAGGAACATTGTTAAGTGCGGATTCGTACCTGGATATGTAGATTATATGGTTTATACAAATACTCAGAGAAAAGACTTGAAGACATGACAACTTAAAGGATTACAATGCTTTACAGAAACTAAGTCAAAATAATCACTACCTTATAGTAGGAGTCATCATGGCTACTCTATTGCTTATCAGAGGTAATAACCTTGAAGTACAGCTTAATATCTAAGTACATGAGTTGGTCTTCACCTAGTAGGAGCAACTGAAAGGAAATTAGAGTAGGATCAATCTCCAAAAGTGTTTGTTTTTTACCCTGGTCGCTAGTTGGAGGTTTAATGAATATTGCATTGATTTTTCTAAGGCAAAATGTCCCACTAGGTGATTAAGGTTGCCAGTGAGAGGCTACTAGGGAGTTTGGTAGCAACTTGGAATCATTCATAAGTCAAAAAGCTATGCAAGGAGGATCAGGTCGCAACTTAGGAGTTTTCTAAGGCAATGTCTTCTCCATGAGACTTGTGGTCGCTAGTTAAGGGTACTAGAGGCAAGGGGTCACAAGTTCTTCTTCCGAGCTACCTTGGAGTCGCAACTTGTGAAGAATCAAAGGCAAAACTTCCTTAAAACCACTCTAAGCGCAAATGAGGTCTTTGAAAGTGCTCATAGGCGCAAGTGGTAGTCCTGGTACCTAAAATATGCAAGTAAGCTCTTGTTTTCTCTCTAGGAGTCACAAGTTGAATTGGAAGAAAAAGTGCTACGTGAGAAATCAACTCCCTAAGCGCAAATAAGTGTTTAAAAGCACACAGGAGCAAGTGGTACATGTGCAAGCTGTTAATTCAAGATTCAAATACTTGGTTATAATGCAGCCACGTGTCCGATCACTCTCTCACCTACCTACCAGTCTATATAATCAATTAGATGCATTTTGAAATTGAATCTCTCTTTCATTAAATATTACGAAATTCTTGCAAAATATTCTTAACACCAAAAAAAGCTTGATTTGACAAGAAGAGGTCATGCCCAATTGTTTACTCACCATTTAAAGACTTATCCATTACATACACTCATCATTTATACCTTCTTTATTTGAATTGTTAATCATTTGATAAGAGTTATAGGTTTTTAGAGTGATAGATACACGCCATAGATTTGATAGCTTATAACTTATATTTTCTTTATCTTTTTGTATCTTTGAATATTGTTCAAAGGTGTAAGCAACTCATTGCAGTTTAATTTCTTAATATAAGAATTATTCCGTAAAATCTCTTGTGTTTGTTTATTTCATTTAAGAGTTTTAATATCCGCTGCATTTTAGAGTAAAAACGAAGACATACATTCACCCCCTCTCTGTATGTACCTTTTGGACCTAACAAGGGGTTATAACGAATCTGGATATTTGGAGTTTGACTAGCTGTTAGGGCGAAAACACGCGCTAATATTCACGCAAGTATACGCGTTCGCAAGTAATATAAAATATTTTCTAGTTCGTTCCCTCAGAGACTCAGACTAAATTATTGTCTAATTAAACTCACTCACCAATGTATGATTACTTCTCAATATTAAGATAATAACACTTAAGATTGTTGATTAAATATTAACTATAATTAACTACTTAATTAACCACTTAACTAACACTTCAATTTATCAATAATAAAATACTCATAAGATCACAACTTCATTATTACTTCCTTCTAAAGCCATTGTTATTACCTTTAGCATGTGACAGTGATGATATTAATCGAATAACACGAAACTGATAAAAGCCAACTTTCATTATACTAATACCATTCTACCAAGCATCCACAATTAAGATAGAAGTTGAATAGTCATCAATTATGTTGAGTTCCTATATGTCTACAGAAATTGACAACACAATGATTTAAGCTCAAGTTATTCCTTTTGATTACATAGGGCAAATAAAACTGTTAGAGTTACCCACTAATCATGCTCAACGTACATGAACCTATGCTAGCATGGCAAGTTCTAAATCTCAAGATCCACCGTCGCTTCACAAGAGATTAACACCCTATCTTATATGTTCGCGACGCACATAAGACGAATACGCACAACCAATACTAGATATCATGCAATCATCACACACTAAATATTAAACAATTAACTAAAGAATTCCATAATAAATCCGTTACAACCCCATGATCACGATTAGCCCATAATAGAACTTATCGCCATCATGGGTTCATATGAAATCATGATAAACAAACACAAGAAAATAATAACTAAACTAATTATATTAAAACAGAGTACGTCACAAGAGTAAATAAGTCAAAGCAAGAAAACTAGCATCCAAAGTTACAACGAAATAAGAATCACAAGAAAATATGCTTCCTCTTCGTTGCGGTGTGCTAAATCGGTCTTCTTCCTTATCTCCTTCGCTTCTTGCGTAAAACACAATCTAAAACATAATCCCCTTAATACTCTCTGTGAAAACGTCTCAAATCTACCTATATAATAGTCCCATAAAACTCAGATTACATAGAAGTTGGAAGCCAAACAGAAGTAGAAGTCTAAAATAATTTATCTTTTTCCCCGACCCTGCGCGGCCGCTCAGCATTGCTGCGCGGGCGCGCAGGCCTCTACTGGAAAAAATCCAGGTTTGCTCCGTTTCTTCGCCATAATCTGCCCATTCCTTTCCTCTCGCAATGGTGAACACATGCCAAGGCTTATTCTTGATGATTCCTCCCCCGAAATGCAACTAATACCCTGAAATACATAAACACTAGAAAAACGCATCAAATACACAAAATACTTGATTTCAAGACACCAATTTAAGCCATTTTAAGACGTTCTAAGTGGTATAAAATGCCACTTATCACACCCCCAAACTTAAATCGATGCTTGTCCTCAAGCGTCACAGACTCAAAAACAAATAAAAATATGCATGAATGCAATCTATATGAAAATGCAACGATCCCCCTTACTACAATTAACCAACCAAATTGTCACATCTCAACGAATGCAGTTAGACAACTAAAGATCAATAAACTCATGCAAACGGACATACAGCCAGAAACGTGGTGTGTGCAAATGCTTAACAGATATGCTTCGGAACTAGACCAATTACTATGACTAGACTATCCTCAAGGCAATCCTACGATTATACAAAGAATAAAAATTCTAGGCACAAAGTGATATACAACACTACAAGAACTCTGGAGCTTACTACGGAATCGTGCTTTTTATTTACAACTCAAATGCTTATTTGACTGTGCAATGAGTGAGGTCCACAAAAGACTTATACAATGGTATCCATGTAACGAGCGTTAGGTTAGCGGATCCCAGACTCTAAAAGCCTTAGGTCACTAGGCACAAAGTCCCCTAAGAACTTAATAACTCGAATACCAAAGAGCCCACTCTTGATCAATTATGCAAATTTTTTTTTTTTTTTGTAATAACTTCTGAGCAAGTGCGTTTCGCTCCATCTTGCTCAACCCTAGACTACTCGCAACATATGCGAGCCGGCTACTAGCCATTTGACTCCTAGCCACAACTAGCAACAACTTCCATATTTTTTTTCTCCAAAATTTTTTTCTTTTTTCATGTCTTTATCACTAAGAACCTATAATCGAATTCTAAGCATAATAAGTAGATTGACCTTGAAAACAACCAAATCATAACAATAATCTAGCCCTTACGCATTCTTTAAGACTTAGTGGACTTACAATTGTTTCTAGCATGCATATCAACCTACACAACTTAATATCACTTTAATGCTATCACTACACTCGCATCAATATCACAATTCAGTCGATAACTTATTGCAAAAGGGATCATGGTAAATGCATGAGCTACATGACATTCATAAAAAAAAAACTAAATGGCATAAATTATGCAACTATATGAACTAAACTATCATGAATATGCAACTAAATGACACACACACAATATTCCTTAACTACCACCCCCAAACTAAAAATCTTCACTGTCCTCAGTGAAAGTAGTAGAAAGGAACACAGGGTATACCTACTCGGAGTCATCATCATCATCACCCTCAGTGGGTGGAGTATCAGGCGGTGGGTATGCAGAGTCCTCACCAAAAACTGGCCACTGGATATCAGCTCCAAGGCCTTGAAAAGCAGTCCCTAACGCAAGGGTGAGCTCCTGAGCAAACCTGCTCTGCGTCTCATACATGGCATCCATCCGCCGTGAAAGCCTCCTATACTGGGCATCACCCATCCCAGCACCCTCCTGAGCTCTCGAAGAACCAGCCTCACCACGCCCTGGCCTAGCCATAGTAGCACCTCGTGCTGGATGCCCTCCTGGAAGACGATAACCCAGCCCATGCTCCTCAGGCTCACCACCGGTCCACTCCTGCATCCCATTCAGAGTGCCAGAATCTATCGGAGCTGCTGGCAACTACAACTGCTCATGAGCCGGCCAGTTCACTCCCACTGCTCGGCATAGTTTCGTAACCGTGGATGCATAAGGGATGTTCATATGCTTTGCTCCCCTCAAAAACTTCAGAATTCCTTGGTAGATAAACTCGCCAAGGTCCACATAGTACTCATCATGCAGAATTCCCCACAACAACTGTGCTCTCTCAACTGTGACCTCGTGTGCATGTGAAGAAGGCAAAATATTAGTACATATAAATGCATTCCATGCACGGGCATACCTGTTCATGGCGATCGCCGAAAAGTGACGATACTCATTATTGGCTGGACTGCGGTTCCAAACTGTGCCCGGTCGACAGAGAGTCGCACAAATCAAATCCAAGTCAAAATCCTCAGCAGTCTTTTCATTCCAGTTCTCCTCCTCGGGCTTCCTCTCTCGCTGTCGAATCACACGGCGAATCGCCGCAGGATGATAATCAACCGGCAGCCCACGGACTACAGAAAACCCATTCTTTTCAGCCTTCGCGTTCGCGTAGAACTCGCGAACAACGCTCATCGGTACTGCTTCGGGTGACTCACAAAAAGCTATCCACCCCTTCTCTGCAATCATGGGCAACAACTCACCATCCCTCCCTGATGGTAAAAACCCCCTCTCCTTCAGAATCGGCTTCCCCAACAGCCTAGTGTACTCCTCCTCCGCAGCTCTGTCAGTTAACCGAGGCCTTGCAGCAGTACCCCTCGATGAATCAGCAGTAGGAACTGTGCTGCTGCTGTCAATAGTGCGTGCTCTCTTGGGTGTCATTGATTCGTGAATAAAAGTGTGTAAGAACTGATTTTTGATGTTTGTGAGAGGGTTTAAGTGTAGGAAGTTTTGTGGGAGATATGTAGGATAGGTGTATGTATATATATGGTGTGGATTAGATTAGGGTTTGGGAATTAAGGGATAAAATGATGGGGTAGTGGGAACAATTCGTGGGTTTATGGGCTAAAACTGTTTTTGTGTTTTTGTTTGTTTTTTTTTTCTGAACTGTAAAAAATTTTCTGGAACTCGACCCCTGCGCGGCCGCTCAGCATAGCTGCGCGGGCGCGCAGAGGGTCTCTGGAAAAAAAAAATTTCAGCCCCTGTTTTCTGATTTCTTTGTGTTTTTGGATAGGTTATTAACTTCTAAGGGTTCCTGTAACAACAATTCATGGGTTGCCTCCCACGCAGCGCTTCTTTTTCGTCATTAGCTTGACGTTCTGTACCTTTCTCAAGTAGTCAACAAAATGGCACTAACCACCTCTCGGTTTGCCATGTCCCCATAGTAGTGCTTCAACCGCTGACTGTTAACCTTGAATGCTTGGTCCGAATCATTCTCAAAAATTTCCACCGCTCCATGTGGAAACACAGTTTTGACAATAAAAGGTCCAGACCACCTTGATTTCAACTTCCCAGGAAAAAGTCAGAGCCGAGAGTTGAATAAAAGAACTTGTTGCCCTGGCACAAATAACTTAGGATGTAGCTTCCTATCGTGCCACCTCTTCACCTTTTCCTTATACATTTTGTTATTCTCGTACGCTTGAAGTCGAAATTCATCAAGTTCATTAAGCTGAAGCATTTTTTTCTTACCAGCTGCATCTAAATCCAGGTTCAATTTCTTCAATGCCCAGTAGGCCTTATGCTCAAGCTCCGCCGGTAGATGACATCCCTTACCGTACACCAACTGAAACGGTGACATCCCAAGTGGAGTTTTGTATGCTGTTTTGTAAGCCCAAACAGCTTCATCGAGCTTTAAAGACCAATCCTTCCTTGACGGACAAACAACCTTCTCTAGAATACGCTTTATCTCTCTGTTAGACACTTCCGCTTGACCATTTGTTTGCGGATGATAGGCAGTAGCTACTCGATGATTCACATTATAACGCTGCATCATAGAAGTGAACTTACGGTTGCAAAAATGCGATCCTTCATCACTTATGATTACCCGAGGTGTTCCAAACCTTGTGAAAATTTGCTTATGAAGAAAATTTAGCACTGCCTTTGCATCATTTGTCGGTAAAGCTTTAACTTCGACCCATTTTGAGACATAATCGACTGCCAGCAAGATGTACTGATTATTGCAAGACGCGATAAAAGGCCCCATGAAATCGATTCCCCACACATCAAAGACCTCGACTTCAAGCATCATATTTAATGGCATCTCATCCTTCCTTGACAAATTTCCCACTCTTTGGCAACGATCACACCTTAAAACAAACTGATGAGCATCCTTGAACAAAGTAGGCCAGAAAAAACCTGCTTGCAGAATACGAGCTGCCGTCTTCTCACCTCCATAGTGTCCACCATAAACCATGGAATGGCAGTCTCGTAATATCCCCTCCGTCTCACAGAACGGGATACATCTCCTGATGATCTGGTCAGCTCCCTATCTAAACAAATATGGTTCATCCCACATATACCACTTCACCTCATGCAGAAACTTCTTCTTTTGAGCGGATGTCAAATTAAGAGGCATTATATTGCTGACGAGATAGTTTACAATATCTGCAAACCATGGTTCTTCCTCCTGAATTGCAAACAACTGCTCATCCGGAAAAGATTCATTGATTAACGTCCTATCTTGTGAAGTAGAATCGGGATTCTCCAACCTAGAGAGATGGTCAGCTACTTGATTCTCAGTACCTTTTCTATCTTTGATCTCTAACTCAAATTCCTGAAGTAAAAGCACCCAACGAATGAGTCTCGGCTTTGAATCCTTCTTAGAAACCAGATAGCGAATAGCTGCATGATCAGTGAATACTGTTACTTTCGTACCAAGCAGATAAGATCGAAATTTCTCAAAGCCAAAGACTATAGCCAAAAGCTCCTTCTCAGTAGTGGTGTAGTTCAATTGGGCACCATTTAAAGTCTTACTCGCATAGTAGACCACATGGAAGAGATTTTTCTTTCGCTGTCCCAGAACTGCACCTACCGCATAATCACTCGCATCACACATCATCTCAAATGGTTCTGTCCAATCTGGTGCTGTAATGACTGGTGCCGTGATCAAACTCTCCTTGAGAGTCTCGAATGCTGCCAAACATTCATCATCAAATTTGAAAGGCACATCTTTCTCAAGCAAATTGCACAACGGCTTAGATATCTTTGAAAAGTCCTTGATGAATCACCGATAAAAACCCGCATGACCAAGAAAACTACGGATTCCTTTCACAGAATTAGGTGGGGGAAGATTTTCAATGACTCCCACCTTGGCCTTGTCCACCTCCAGACCCTTGCTAGAGACCTTATGCCCAAGGATAATGCCTTCACGCACCATAAAATGACATTTCTCCCAATTAAGCACCAAATTAGTTTCCACACATCTTTTGAGTACGGCGCGCAGATTATTCAAACATTCATCATATGAGTGTCCAAAGACGGAGAAGTCATCCATGAACACTTCGACGTTATTTCCAATCATGTTAGAGAATATAGCCATCATACATCTCTGAAAAGTAGCCGGGACGCCACATAACCCAAACGAAACTCTGCGAAAAGCAAATGTGCCAAATGGACAAGTGAAGGTAGTCTTTTCCTGATCCTCTGGTGCAATACAAATCTGATTATACCCGGAATAACCATCCAGAAGACAAAAATACTCATGACCCGCCAATCTGTCAAGCATTTGATCAATAAATGGAAGGGGGAAGTGATCCTTCCTTGTGGCTTTGTTCAATTTTCTATAATCCATGCATACTCTCCATCCTGTAACTGTTCGAGTAGGGATGAGCTCATTCTTTTCATTTGCGACCACAGTGATACCTGCCTTCTTAGGTACACATTGTACGGGGCTCACCCACGAGCTGTCAGAAATAGGATAAATGATGTCTGCATCTAGCCATTTCAGAATTTCTTTCTTCACCACCTCCTTCATGATGGGATTCAGTCTTCGCTGCTATTCCACAGTTGGCTTACTACCTTCCTCTAGCAGAATTTTATGCATACAATATGAAGGACTTATCCCCTTGATGTCTGCTATGGTCCATCCTATAGCCGATTTGAATTCTCTCAAAATCCTTAAGAGCTTGTCTTCCTCACTACCTGAAAGGTCAGATGAAATAATAACAGGTAACGTAGATGAATCACCTAAAAAAGCATACCTCAAGTGTTCAGGTAATGGTTTGAGCTCCAAGGTAGGTGCTTCCTCTATTGATGGTTTGAGCTTCCCTTCAGCATTCTTAAGGTCAGAAGTACCAAGAGATTCAAATGGTATGTCCAGATTTCGCTTCCATGGAGAAGCGTTCAGATATTGTAATTGCTCGTTGCTATCTTCATCATCGCTGTCAAAATCCCCCACTAAGGCCTTTTCCAATGCATCAGACATTAGCATGTGATCGAGTTCCGAAGTAACCGCAGTATCAATCACATCCACTTTTAAGCACTCCTCATCTTCTGTAGGGAATTTCATTGCCTTGAATACATTGAAGGTCACATCCTGATCTTGGACCCGCATAGTAAGTTCACCTTTTTGCACATCTATCAAGGTACGGCCAGTAGCCAAGAAAGGCCTTCCCAAGATTATGGGAATCTTCTTATCTTCCTCAAAATCCAGAATAACAAAATCTGCTGGAAAGAAGAGCTAATCCACCTTGACGAGCACATCCTCGACTATGCCCCTTGGGTAAGTAATGGAACGGTCAGCCAATTGTAGCGACATGTATGTGGGTTTTGGATCAGGCAGATCCAGCTTTTTAAAGATCGACAACGGCATCAGATTAATGCTTGCTCCCAAATCACAAAGGCACTTGTCAAAAGTTAGATTGCCAATGGTGCAAGGAATGGTGAAGCTTCCTGGATCTTTCAGTTTTGGTGGTAACTTTTGCTGCAGAACAGCGCTGCATTCTTCCGTGAGAGCAACGGTTTCAAGGTCATCCAGTTTCACCTTCCTTGAAAGAATAGTCTTCATAAACTTCGCATAACTAGGCATTTGTTCCAGAGCCTCAGCGAAAGGTATATTGATGTGAAGTTTCTTGAACACCTCTAGAAACTTCCTGAACTGTCTATCCAGCTTTTGTTGCTGCAATCTCTTAGGAAAAGGTGGTGGAGGATAGAGCTGTTTCTCCCCTGTATTAGCCTCAGGCAGAGTGTGTTCAACAGTAGTCTTCCTTGGTTCCGCCGCTTTCTCCTTTTGCTTAGATTCGTCACCTCTAATTTCAGCTTCTACTTCTTTTGCCTTTTCAGCATCAGCTACTTTTCCAGACCTTAAGGTAATAGCCTTGACTTGCTCTTTAGCTTCCTTCCTGCCTGGTACTTCCGTGTCACTGGGAAGAGTGCCAGGTTGACGATTGAGCACTGCATTGGCTAATTGACCGATTTGATTTTCCAAGGTCTTGATAGAAACCGCCTGACTCTTGCACAACAGCTTAAGTTTCTCAAAATCAGCACTAGTAGGTGCAGCTGCACTTCCCTGTTGAGGATATGATTGCCTTGTAGCATACTGCTGTGGTTGCTGGAATCCAGGTGGGTTAAACTGTTTACTCACTCCTTGCTGATATGGTGGCTGAATAGCATTCTGATTATTCCCCCAGCTGAAATTTGGATGATTTCTGTTATTAGGATGATAGGTCGCTGGCACAGGCTGCTATTGTCGCTGATAATTATTCACATACTGAACAGATTTGTTGACAAGAGAACACTGATCCGTAGCATGAGAACCTGCACAAAGCTCACAAACCATAGCTATTTGATTAACTCCATATGTAGCCAGAGAATCAACCTTCATTGATAGCGCTTGGAGCTGGGCTGCAATAGCGGTGGCTGCATCAACTTCCAGAATACCTGCTACCTTGCCTGACGTCATCCTCTGAGTTAGGTTTTGATGCTCATTTGCAGCCATCGTCTCTATAAGATTATATGCCTCAGTATAGCTTTTAGCCCATAAGGCTCCTCCAGCTGCTGCATCGAGCATGGGCCGAGATTGGGCCCCCAAACCATTATAGAAACCAGTGATCACCATCCAATCCGGCATTCCATGATGTGGACATTTTCTCAACATTTCCTTGTAGCATTCCCAAGCCTCGCACATAGATTCTGTAGGTTGCTGCGCAAACTGAGTAAGAGCACTCCTCATAGCAGCAATCTTTGCCATCGGATAAAACTTCACCAGAAACTTTTGCGCAAGATCTTGCCACGTAGTGATGGACCCAGCTGGTTCAGAATGTAACCAGTCTTTAGCCTTGTCCCTTAGTGAGAATGGGAAAAGCCTCAACTTGATAGCCTCATCAGTCACGCCATTATACTTAAAAGTGCTGCAGATCTCGACAAAATTCCTTATGTGCATGTTGGGGTCTTCAGTTGCCGCTCCTCCAAAAGAAACAGAATTCTGCACCATCTGAATAGTGCCCGGCTTGATTTCAAAGGTGTTAGCTTGAATAGCCGGATGAAGGATGCTTGACTGAATGTCATCAATTTTAGGCCGAGAAAAATCCATAAGAGCTGGATCAGCTTGAACAATACGATCTCCCATGTTTACTGGTTCTTTCTGCTCAGTTCCTGAATCCGAATCCTCAAAATCTAACTTCTCCGGAATATCAAGAACTTCGTCTATCTCCTCAGCTGTATCTAAAGTCCTCTTGCGAGCACGAGAACGAGTTTGTATAAAAGCTTGCTAAAGTACCTGAAACACAACCGAAAAGAGTAAGTAACTACTACGTCCTAATCACTGAGTCCTAATGACCAATGATGGTAAGTACATAAACTAAACAAATACGCCGAGTCCCCGGCAGCGGCGCCAAAAACTTGTTAGGGCGAAAACACGCGCTAATATTCACGCAAGTATACGCGTTCGCAAGTAATATAGAATATTTTCTAGTTCATTCCCTCAGAGACTCAGACTAAATTATTGTCTAATTAAACTCACTCATCAATGTATGATTACTTCTCAATGTTAAGATAATAACACTTAAGATTGTTGATTAAATATTAACTATAATTAACTACTTAATTAACCACTTAACTAACACTTCAATTTATCAATAATAAAATACTCATGAGATCACAACTTCATTATTACTTCCTTCTATAGCCATTGTTATTACCTTTAGCATGTGACAGTGATGATATTAATCGAATAACACGAAACTGATAAAAGCCAACTTTTATTGTACTAATACCATTCTACCAAGCATCCACAATTAAGATAGAAGTTGAATAGTCATCAATTATGTTGAGTTCCTATATGTCTACAGAAATTGACAACACAACGATTTAAGCTCAAGTTATTCCTTTTGATTACATAGGGAAAATAAAACTGTTAGAGTTACCCACTAATCATGCTCAACGTACATGAACCTATGCTAGCATGGCAAGTTCTAAATCTCAAGATCCACCGTCGCTTCACAAGAGATTAACACCCTATCTTATATGTTCGCGACGCACATAAGACGAATACGCACAACCAATACTAGATATCATGCAATCATCACACACTAAAGTATTAAACAATTAACTAAAGAATTCTATAATAAATCCGTTGCAACCCCATGATCACGATTAGCCCATAATAGAACTTATCGCCATCATGGGTTCATATAAAATCATGATAAACAAACACAAGAAAATAATAACTAAACTAATTATATTAAAACAGAGTACGTCACAAGAGTAAATAAGTCAAAGCAAGAAAACTAGCATCCAAAGTTACAACGAAACAAGAATCACAAGAAAATATGCTTCCTCTTCGTTGCGGTGTGCTAAATCGGTCTTCTTCCTTATCTCATTCGCTTCTTGCGTAAAACACAATCTAAAACATAATCCCCTTAATACTCTCTGTGAAAACGTCTCAAATCTACCTATATAATAGTCCCATAAAACTCAGATTACATAGAAGTTGGAAGCCAAACAGAAGTAGAAGTCTAAAATAATTTATCTTTTTCCCCGACCCTGCGCGGCCGCTCAGCATAGCTGCGCGGGCACGCAGGTTGCTGCGCGGCCGCTCAGCATTGCTGCGCGGGCGCGCAGGCCTCTACTGGAAAAAATCCAGGTTTGCTCCGTTTCTTCGCCGTAATCTGCCCATTCCTTTCCTCTCGCAATGGTGAACACATGCCAAGGCTTATTCTTGATGATTCCTCCCCCGAAATACAACTAATACCCTGAAATGCATAAACACTAGAAAAACGCATCAAATACACAAAATACTTGATTTCAAGACACCAATTTAAGCCATTTTAAGACGTTCTAAGTGGTATAAAATGCCACTTATCACTAGCCGAGGCCATAATTGTTCCATTAGAGCAACTCCATTGAGGTACAAAAAAAATGTCATATGACATGATATGGCATAACACTATTAGGGGCTGATGTATCATGAGACATATTGGTGGCGTAAGTGTTTATACATAACACGTCTACCTAAAGACGGTGTCCTTAAATAAAAAGAACAATCAACTATATATGTTATTGTAGCATATCTCGCGTACACGTGGGTGATGGTGTCTCTCCAAGATACGATGTTGTCGGGGCATATTACCTTAAGTGATTTAGGGCATTCACCCCATAGTTTGTTATTTGGAAAATTTGTTACGGCTCGTTTGGTTCAGACTTTTTAGCTATTAGGTATAGATTTTGTTCATTTTAAACTCAAACCTAGTATTTGATTGTGAAACTTATTCCTCCAAACTCATATCTCAAACCACACACTATGGATTTTTGATACTTCATGGTGAGGTGTAGGGCTGCAAACGAACAGAGTCTTTTGTGGACAAAACTCGGGATCAGCTCGTTTAAGTAAACTCGGCTAGTTTTAAACGAACAGATCGTGAACATAAAAATGAGCTCGGATAATTAAACGAGCCGAGCCGAGTTTTTTGTATTTTTGGCTCGGACTCGGCTCATTTTGCTCGAACTCGGTAACATGACTCGGATAAAATTAATTTATATGATAAATAAAAATTATTTATTAATCATTTTTATAAATATTTTAAATTTTTTTAATTAAAATTTAATAAATATTTTAAATTAAAATGATTAATTTAATTAAAATTTAATACATATTTAAATAATAATAAAAATAATTAATTTAATACATATCACTAAAGGGGGTTTGCTTCGTTTATTTTAAAATAAATTAAAATAATGAGTTGTTAAATTAAAATAATGAGTTGTTAAAATAAATTAAAATATTATAATATTTTTAAGAAAAGATAAAATAATTTTGAATAATTATATTTCTTAGCTAAAGGGGGTTTGCTTCGTTTATTTTATTTTATATGTATTTTCTGATCTAAACCAATTTAACTGAAATATCAAAAATTACTAAATCCTTAACAATCGACATCAACAATTTAAAAATAACGTACGATTTCTAAAGTTATGAATGTCTCAATAATTAATAATAAAATTGGTTATTTTTTTAAAACTCGACTTTAAAATTATAAATTATACATTAATGTTGGTCGATTAAAAATGTATGTGAACTATAAGTGGACAACCCGACTTGGATCGAATTCGGCTCAGCTCGGTTGTTCGTGAGCAAACTCGTGTTCGGATGGGCTCGACTCATTTATAAACGAGTCGATCGTGAACATTTTTTTGGCTTGGTTTTTAAATTCGGTTCGGCTCAGCTCATTTTAAAAAAAATATACTTGACTCGGTTAGAACTTAGCTCGATTCTAGTGTGTTGATATGAAACATGCGTACGGTGAATCAAATATAATTTATTCTGTATACAATTATATGTACATTTTTAACACAAAATTAAATCAATAGCTCAATTTAAATAAAAAATAAAATTATATTAATATTTTAAATTAATAAAAAATAATAACTTAAATTTACTCATTGCGTCACCAACCAAACACATAAGAATGATATCTTAATTTCATATCTCCTTTATCCAATTTCTCGTTTCAATCTCATAGCATTCTGCGAGCCATAAAATCTCATACCATTTGGCGAACCATGCAACCCTTTAACCTTTTATTACTTCATCAATAAAATTTTAATGAAAGATGATAATTATATTTAGAAAAATGTTTGATGTACAGAATGGTATATAAAATTTTGTACATAATAATATGTGATGATATTTTAATTAGAATGACCCCTGCATTTAAATTAACAAAACAAATTAAAACACCTCAGATCAAATATCATGTTATTATATACAAAATTCTGTACAGCACTACTCTTATATTTATTTATCAGAAAGAGGGAACTCAATAAATATGGGTGCCGAATGAATCCTAGTCAAAGTAAAACGTTTTATAACAGCAGTAATAATAGTAGTAATTACCTTCCTTACCTCTTTATCGCCTCCCAAAAATCTGTAAAACCCCTTTACTGTTTATTGTCACCACAGGCTCCGCACAAATTTGCTTAGGCTCTGTTTATGATTGATATTAAAAATTGTTGTGCTGTTAGAAAAAGTGGTACTGAAAAAAATGCTGTTGTAAAAATTGTTTGATAATTTTTTTGACATGTATATGTTTTGATGTAAAAATTTAAAAATAATAATGCTTTTGGTAAATTTTGATAGTGAAATCAGTATCTGCTTCCCCAAAAGCTGAAAAACAACTTTTTCTAAAAGTATGGGTGGGGACATATTTTCTCTAACAGCTTTTAGGCTAAAAGCACTTTTCCGAAAAGTATTTTTAAATTTTATCAAAGAGTTTTTAAACTGATTTTCAGTAATCAGTAACAGCAATACCAAACACACCCTCTGAAATCAATAAAAAAAACAGAAGAAATTTTCAGAAACAAAGAAAAAAATTGATCGCAAGTATGCATAGTTCTTGGGCAGTGCTGAGAAAGCCCAGATTATCACCCTTTTTTACTTGTTGTAAAAGAATTTACCGTCCCATTTTTAACCAGGCGACTAATACATTACCTAATCTTGGTGATGGTGATAGTGGCAGGAATGATAGATACAAATATAGTGGTAATGAGGGAAAGAGTACTTGTTATTATTCATGGTTTGCGAGATCAGTGTGCCTGGGAGTTGTCATTGGCTCTGCCTTTAGTTCATTTATAGCCTATGCTGATGATTCTCAACAACAATTTTCTGATACACTTGACAAGAAACCAAAATTCAGCTTGTTTGGAGGTGTTATAGCCAAAATTTGGTATTGGATCATCTCGGGTCAAATACGGGTCAATTGGAATTGAATTGGGGCAAGAAGATGAATAATTAGGTTTTGGTCTACATTGTATGAAGCGAAGACGCGCCCTGTATATGTAGAATGCGTCCATGATTGTGTAGGCTGTACTTTGGGTTGTCATGTAAAGAGATGAGCAGGAAGATATTGAAAGGAGGAGGACGCGCCCAAGGCGCAGGACGCGCCCAAGGCGCAGGACGCGCCCTGATAAGTAAAAATAATGGGATGAGCTGTACAGGTAATAAGGTTGCCAAGCAAGGA
Source organism: Apium graveolens (assembly GCF_009905375.1). Classification (NCBI taxonomy): domain Eukaryota; kingdom Viridiplantae; phylum Streptophyta; class Magnoliopsida; order Apiales; family Apiaceae; genus Apium; species Apium graveolens. Next base: position 232,267,637 of record NC_133650.1, on the reverse strand, counting down.
GAATATGTGTATTTTACAAGGGGAGGACGCGTCCTGCCTCCTGGAGATGCACACTTTGGGATGGTTGAGCTTGTTCTCATTCAAGACAAAGCAAATAGAGATACTTGGAAGATATAGCAATATGTGGAGTTCGTAGCGTCAGGACGCGCCCAATCGTTCAGGACGACCTATGTGTGAAGAATGCATGATCAAGAGTAAGTTTAAAGCAAGACAAGCGTGGAAGGAGCAATGGAGGATTATTTTCACTAACATATTTGTTGTAGGTACTCTTTGAAGAATTCCCTCCTTGAGACGGTCAAGGAGGGGGATGTCCGTGAAAAGCTTGAAGACCTCCAGGGGTATGCCTGATGATTGAAGGCCTCCTCCTGTATTCAACGGGTGTCCTCGTTGGGGATGCGGGGTTAACTTTGGTGTGTGCTTTGGGAACTCTGTTCTTGTATTCAATGGGTGTCCTGATTGGAGAACTTTGGAGTCATCCTGCACTTTGCACCCAAGAGCTTGGGATCACCTGTCCTGCTATCTGGTGGGTTATCCTCATTCGGGGGACAGGGACGCGTCTGGCATTTGGGGTGAACCGTGGTTATACCTGCGTTCGTAATTCAAGGGAGATAGCTGTAGCGGAATGTTATCCTTGCGCAGGGAGATGCATTATCCGTGAAGTCCTGCGATTACAAACGAGCCTTGGGCCTTCGCGGTTGGGCCTCATAGTTGGACATTCCTAAAGCTAGCGGAAGATGGATTCTGGACCGGGCCTGGGAATAAGAAGTCTAAGCCCATTAGATTTCTTATTCCCCAAGAACTACGTGGGCTTGATTCCCTATAAATAGGGATACGTAGGCAAATTGTGAGGGGTCGGAAGGAGATTTGAATGTAGTATCCACGGCCACGAGGGAGATCCATGGATGATGATTTCCAGCCATGAGGGTTGAAGTTTACAACCATGGCCACAAAGGAGCAAAATTGGATGAAAAATTCGGATTTGGTGGGTTAAGCGATTTGCTTACACTGTTTGGGCCGTATCTCGAGTTCCGTAAGTCAGATTTGAACGATCTTACAGCCTACGCGAAGCTTATTGAATTCTCTTTAATTCAGAGATGATATGAATAGGACAATCCAAGTTGAGCAGCCCGGAAACAGAGGAAAACAGCAGCTACAAATTTTTACCAAAAAATCCTATTTGTCTTAGAAGATTGCAAGAAACCCATTCCATTAAGAAGATTGGGAGAAACCTATTTGGTATAGAAGATTGAAGAATCCTATTCTATTTAGAAGATTGAAGAATTCTATTCTATCTAGAAGATGGGAGAATCATGTTCTAATTAGAAGATTGGAGAATCCTATTCCATTTAGAAGATTGGAGAATCCTACTCCAACGAGAAGACTGAACAATTCTATTTGATTTAGAAGATTTGAGAACACTATTCAGTTTAGAAGACTTAATCAGGCGCAAATCTGAGGACGATCGGGAGGAGAACACTCCAAGAAGAAGGCATTACTATCATGAGCTAGTCATCGCCTTTAACAAGATCCATCAAGGTAACACTCAACTAGTTTCGTTGTATTTTCCATTACTTGTTTTTGGGACTTGTGCAGGAAGAGGATTGGGAAAGAGATTTGGCATGGAGAAAATCCCCCACAAACTCTTAGGACGCGCCTTGATTAAAATATTTGGGGCCCATATGACTTTCAGCAAATTTCAGGAAAATTCACCGACTGGACACGTCCGTCCCTCTAGGACGCGTCCTCCAGGTAACATTTCAAGTTCCATATTAATTGTGTTTATTGTAGGTAGGAAATCTTATCAGGAAAAAATCTCATGAGTTACCAAGTGCTGCGTCATAATATATTAAGGCGCGCCCTCTGCATGTGAAACATTCAGTGGAGAATTGCTCTCCCCGGGCGCGCCCTCAGAAGAAAAAGTTTATGGAAGTTTTCAATGAAGATGTCATGATAATCAAATGAGTTATAGTCACTACTTGAAGAATGGCTCGACTGGAACTAATTCCTCATCTTTCAAGACGCGCCATTTCCTTAAGGCGCGCCCTCAAAAAAAATATTGATGGTGAGGTGAACTTTATTGACCACAAGGAGAATCTTAATATTGGAACTTCAAGAGAAAAGAATCTATCAGAGTAGAGGTACCATGAATCCTAGGACGCGCCCCTTAATTGTCAAGGTGAGGCCCCAGGACATGAATGAGCTCCTTCATCTAAGGATATAATATTATATCCTCAACAGTTATAAGTAAACTCTCCAAGGCTATCTCTCTCAAGGCGCGCCTTTATTGAAATACCCATGTGATCTTCCTCGATATTACATACATGATTTATACAGAAGCGAATGAAGTACAATGATCTTCCTAGTATGTCGAGAGTTTAGTTTCAACGAACGCGCCCTCACATCCTCAATAATCTGAGTGAGTTTTCAGGACGCGCCCTGAGCATATTTGGCTCATATGTTAAGGCTTCTTCTTTCGATATGACTACCAAGGTCATCTGGTTGTCTTTAACAAAAAGGGAATGTGGGAGTTGCATTAGTTCAGATGAGGAAGATGAGGCTACAAAGTACTTTTGACAAGGTGCACGCTCGGGGGGTAGGTTACCTCTCATTAGTTCTGTGGTGTTACATATTGCCACATGAGTAAGGTACATGGCTTTTCCTAAAAATAAGAGAGATGCTTAAGGTCGGAAAAATACTCATGTTTAAGGAAACGCTCAACTTTAAGAAAATGTCTCTGAGAGTGAGATGCCCATTATCAGATGCCACTTCGTGAGATGCCTCGTTGGGAGATGTTTCAACAAGAGATAGTTTCTGCATCGCTTGAGCTTTGTTGAAGATAAAAGCCTTCTAAAAATATTGATCTTTGATTTAGTTTTGTTACATGAAGATTTTGTAGAAGACCCTTGTCGAGGTAGATGCTCCTCTTACAAAGGACGCGCCCTCCAAGGATGTTAGCTTGTCAAGGTAGACGCGCCTCTTACAGAGGTAGCTCCCTTAAAGAATGATTTCCCTTGTCGAGGTGGATGCGTCTCTGACAGAGGACGCGCCCTCCAAGGATGATTTCCCTTGTCGAGGTGGATGCGTCTCTGACAGAAGACGCGCCCTCCAAGGATGAATACTGTAACACCCCCAAATCCGGGGTCGGGGATCCGGGTTGTCACGAGTTCCATTTCCCTTAACAACACCCAATCTTAATAAATAATCAACTACTCTGTACTGTGACCCCACAATAAACACACACACCACAAGTTATAGTCTCAGAGATGAATATCCAAAAATAATCACAAGTCGTTTTATTCCACAATTATATGCCAATACACCTTAAACAGGTTTCTGAATAAATTTACATTTCTTTGCCATTATTACAATTCATAAATATACATAATCTGATACATCAAAAGTTGAAAGCCTAGCCTATTGGTAGTTCCTACCTCAGCTATGGCGGCATCAGTGCTTCTAGAAAACTGCGGAACGTCTCCTAACCTCTTGCGAATCGGGAGCTTGGTCCGGTTCATCTTGTCTATCTGATGTTGTGTGATGAAAGAAGAAAGCAAGGGTGAGCAGCAAGCCCACCAAAATAATATGTATAATGATTAACAATATATGATCCTTCTCATAGTACTCATGAAAGTCTTGGTCAAAAGAAATGAACCAAGTTGATATCTTAATGCGATGAAGTCGCAAAATATTCAGTATATATATATATATACATATATACTTTTCAAAATATTGGAAGTCCTCTTCCATGCACAATATACACAAAGTCCCAGTGTATAACTGTATAAAAAAAAATATCGTTGCAAGGTGATCTCATATATCTAACCTTGTCTCAACGTTTTTCTGAAAATCTTTGTCATTCATAAGACAATTATTAATTAGATATAAGTTTAAAAGATGAAGTTACAAGATACCCCAATATACTTATATCTTTCCCAAATACTACTTGAACTACCACCGTTCAAGTTATAATTAGCTTCAAAAGTTCATCACATAGATGAGACTATAAGGCAAGATTTGAATAGATTAAATCTTTAAAATATTATCAAAATAAAATGAAGTTACGAGATACTTCATTTGATGTAAACATCATTTTGAAAACTTGACCCTGCCAACACTCAACAATCGCCCAACCGTAGCCTTTCTATCGAAGTGCTCTGGGTAGTGTTGCAGAAATTATCCAATTGGATGATGAACTCATTACGGGAGTTTGCCGCGCCAGGAAGACCACTTACGATGATCAGTCGTAGTAGTACAACCCCACCATTTTCTACATGTAGAGGAGAACCTGTCGGATTTACTTGTCAACCGAACACTGAACTCCTAAGGAATGGACCGCCTTAGCGAAACTTCCAGGCCATTTGGGCCAATATAATAAGGCTGGGCCGGCGCTACTCGGCCACTTATGCCACTCCTAGTTCAGATGAAATCCATGACTCTGAAACGTAAAACTTGTCCCCACTTTCCCCAAGTAGAAACTTGTTGATACGGCTCCACCAAGAAGTCGTATCTATTTGGAAAGGAGAACTCACCGATATTTCCCAGGCGATGCCTGTTAATGGATTAACTTGTTCCAAGAATTTTACTTCCCGAGTGTTGGGTAAGTAATCAATTCATTTATCAAAACAGCAACCTTGTTGCGAATATAAAACACACCACAGAGCCGGATCCCTCAGGTTTTGAGCGAGTATTTAAATCCCCTTCGAAAGGAGGATCTTAAAAAAATGATTTTTGGGATCCGCTCTAACTTTTAAAAAAATCATTTTGAAGACTCGCAAAACATTTTTAAGAATGTTTGGAGTGAAGCTGATTTAATGAAGTAAATCAGTCCCCAGAATATTTAGAAAATGTCTGAATATTATTATTTAAATAATATTCCCATAAAGAATAATCTTTATAAAATAATTGAAGTAGAAGTATTAAAACTTATACTTGAAATGAATAGCAAATAATCAAAGATATACTTATACGAAAGTAATATCTTTATTTGAATAATCAAAAGTAAGTTTGATTATCGACACCTTATTCTTTAATACAATAAAGAATATTATTAAGTAATAAGCGGAGTCATAATACCTCGAATGAATACTATAAATAATATTCATAAAATAAAGGAGTCATACATCCTCAAATGAATATCCAAGTAATATTCAATAATAATATAAACTGAGTCATAAGCCCTCGAATGAATATTCAAATAATATTCAAATAATAAAATAAACTGAGTCATAAGCCCTCGAATGAATACTCAAATTAATATTCAATTAAGTAAAATAAAGGTATCGAATAAACCTTATTCGATCCATAGTTTTAAAAACTATATCCATATATATATAAATATATATATATATATATATAATATACTCAGGAACATCGACTCCCGGTTTAGAAATATGTTTACATTTTATCCCCTATACTAAGGGTATACGCAACTACTTGCTTATTTCTAGCATAGGTATTATGCAACTATAAGCATTGAAATCAACAGATAGATAACCAGATTACGAAACAGACATGCATATATACCATATCAGCATGCTCCAATATATCGCAAAATTTGCTAATAACAATCATGCACTATCACAAGATAATGCATATACATATATTTACATCACAACAACAGTATATCGGGTAGAAAACTTGCCTGAGCGACTGGGGGTTACGAATGGCTCGAGACGAGTCTGGTAACCTATAAACAACAAGTAAGTTGGAATTAAACCAAAGTCACTTGTAAATCTATACTCTAACCAACTCAGACTCTAACGCTCGTTTTGCGCTTACTGATTCTCTTAAGTCACTCGAGTACCCTCGGCTCCACCATTTTTAATAATTTAACCTTTACGAGTTTTAAGGCGATTCCTTCGCGAGTGTCTTACCAACTGCCTAACACACTTACCATAAATGTTTCATGCATTAGTTAACCTTTTTTGGTCTTTAACCTATGTTTCAAAGTAAGGCGAGGGAAAAAGTTTCGTTCGCGAAACGCCGTTACTTGAAACGGTCGTTTCTCCTAAACCGTGCATCGGAATCGAACGAACTACATATCAAAACGAAGCTCGTAACATGAGCTATCTAAATATGGCAGTGGTCATAATATAGCAGAGGGTTCTCGGGTCCTAATGTTATGCACAAAAACAGTCCAAAGAAAATCGGACGTTACGACGGCTATGTTTACGCGATTACCAATGTTTAAACTACTCCAATTAACCACCAACCAACTCATAACCATCAATACAACAAAACTTCACCTAAACCATACCACATCAGTCCATAATCTCCAAGGTTTTCAACTCAAACAACCACAATCACGACCTATGAACTATAATCAAGCTTCAATTACCAAAAACACTCCAAATCAAACCAAACTACTAATAATCACAATCCATGCTTCTCATTTCACAACACCAACCATTAAACTTACTAACAAATAAAGTAAAGGCTAGGGTTTGAAGTTTATACCTTCCTTGGGAGGTGTTAAGTTGCTAGGAAGCCTTAGGGAGCCTCCTACAAGCTTGATCTTTCCAAAGAAATCAAGAACACAAAGTTAGGCTTTGAAGTTTCTAAAAGTCCGATTTAAAGAACTGTAAAAATGAGGGTCTTACCATGATTATTTGGACGAGACTTGTGAACAATAGTTGTAGGCCATCTCAATACCTTTCCAATGAGCTATAGAACACAATATTTGAGTGAGAAATGAAGGAGATACAGCAGTTTTAGTGTTCTGGTTCTGTTTTGGCCGAGAGCATGAAGAACAATGCCTTGGTTTCTTTTTGATTTTGATGAAAAATGATTTGCTTGGCTTGATTGGTTTGATTTTTGTGTTTGTTTTAGTAAATTACCTAGTTGCCCTTGATTTTGTGTGGTTAAAAAGCCACCACATCTCCTTCCTTCCCATGTCATGCTTGTGTCATCCTCATGATGTCATCCTCCCCTCCTTGTCCTCTTCTCATTGGTTGGGTGACATCATCCTCTCTAATCCCTTTGATTAACTTCCTAATTGTTTGCCTAATGACCGCTGATCTGTTATACGGTTCGCTTAACTTTCGTTTTCGTTTATCGTTTGAAGGATCATACCCGGGATCTTATTACTTAGGTTCCCTTAACCTTTCTCAATATATTATATTCCTTTTATGATCCTCTCCTATAATCCTTTAATTTAAATCCTTTTTATCCTGTTACCTTTTTCTCAAATCTTTCCGTATCTAGTGTATTTCCGGGAAAAATCAAAGTGTTCGGATTTGGATTCTGACGATCTTTACATACACTTATATCCCATATAAAGTACTAATAAAATCTCAGAATATCCATATCAGAACCCCTACATAGTGTGGCATGAAAAGTTTTCTCATTCAGCAAAAACACTATTCATAAGGGTTTCAAAAATTTCCCAAAAATTGGGGTTATTACAGTCTCCCCTCCTTAAAAGGATTCCGTCCCGGAATCAGATCGAAAATGAATAGGGATACTCTCTTAGCATTGCACTTTCTAACTCTCGAGTAAATTTTCCCACATTGTGGTTCTACCATCAAACTCTTACTAGTTTGATAACCCTTCTCCTAAGCACTCGTTCCTTTTTACTCTATACCCTTCCTGGTTGCTCCATATAGGTTACGTCTGGTTGCATGTCTATGCGCTCATATGCCCCTATTTGTCTGGCATCCGAATTACACTTCCTTAACATTGATACGTGGAACACGTTATGAACTTGCTACAGGTTCGGGGGTAGGGCTAGCTCATATGCTAACTTCCCAAACGCCTTAATATATCCAAGGGTCCAACAAATTGTAGACTTTGCTTTCCTTTCTTTCCGAACCTCATCAATCCTTTTTCAAGGGTTTCCAAGGGGATACCTATAACATTACTAGGCCCCCTATTTCATACTCTTTGTCCTTTTTGAGTCAAATCAGCATACCTCTTATGTCCATCTTGGGTTACTACCAGCCGTCCTCTGATTAGATCTATTATATCCCTGGTCCTTTGGACTACTGCGGGTCCGAGCATCTTGCGCTCTACAACTTCATCCTAACATAAGGGAGATCGACATTATCTTCCCTCAAGGATCTCATAAGGTGACACCTCGATAATGACATATGATCTATTGTCGTGATATAACTAAATCCGCGTTAAGTGATCATTCCAAATTTTTTCAAGTCTATTGCACAGACTCTCATTATAGCGTTTAGCATTAGAGCTTTTGCTTCTCAATACCCATTCTTTTCGAGTTCGTAATCGCTACTACCTTCCGTTCCTAATATTATACTGGTTATACTTTTGCTCGTTAGCGTTCTATAACCTTTTAATAACCAGGTCAACCTTAGTATTACGAATGTGTTCCCATTCTGAATACCACCATAACTTTACTACTCCTTTTTCAGCTGTTTCTATTTTCGAAAGCTTAATCCTTCATATAGAAGTAAAAGAATTTATTGAGAGATCACTATGATCATGAACACTTGTTATCTCGTATAGTTAGTACAGAAGGTGGCCAGCCTTTAGTACTTGACAAGCAATTAAACAATAGTTGGTATCCTACTAGGCTTCTATCACACAGATAGACAGTCATTCGGCAATACCTCCCCTTCTGGAAGGGTTGTTCTTCTCAACTTACATGAAATGAAAAGAAGAGAAAAGAACGAACTGAAGAGAATTGTATATATAAAAAAAATATACTGCCATAAAATATCTGGCTTGGAACCTACCTCTGAACTATAGAGGTTTGTCATAGGAGAACAAAACATATACGTATTTATATCAGCATCAAGTATTATAGCATCGTATTTCCTATGCCTAAATATTTCTATTCCGTCCATCATTCTATGGACCCATGCTCTTCCTCGAGCTTATACACAATCACCTTTGAAACTCCCTCGATTTCGAAAATCGAACCTGGGATCTCATTTTAGACATCACCGTTACTAGAGTTCTATGCTTGCACCGCAACCTTCCTCATATAGTAATACGACTCTCTTTTCATAAGAGGGAATAAATATTCAATAGGTAGATACTCTACTTAATTAGTCTATCAATGATAACTTATACACTACCACGACCCGTTTAGTGGTACTCAATCTCAACATCCATTCCAATACAACTCTCACGGTTGTAATCAGCTCGTTACTCGCAGAATCATTGCTACCTTACTATGGTCCACCACTGACCCACTGTCATCATTCACTTTCCATGAAATCTTAATAGCTAACCATACGGAGTCCATACATGTCGTATCAAATCCTTCTAAGGAGGTAACATAATCACCATTTCTGATTCATGAAGAACACTCCTGATCTCAAAGGTTCGTTTAGTCCTTTTGAAACATGGTCCAGGCTCATTCTCAAGATAGTACCTTCTAAGATAGATAGCCCGCTCATGGCGATTACACGAATTAAACCTTTACCAACTACTATTACGGCTGGGTATTGCACAGTCATCAGAAGGAATGTCAATCTTCCAAACCATAATACAACCTTCACAGTTTTAACCATCATCACTGTATTCTTTTAGCACAAGCGCCTATAATTATCCTCTTACCTTTAAAGTGTCGGCCACCTCTTTGGCCTTTCCTGATAGTAAAATTTCCTTACAGTCAATGTCACTTTAACCATCTCCAAATAAATTTTCTACCTTATTTCAATCACAGCTTATGTGAAAATGCTTTCCTTAAAATCTGATGAGTAAAAAAAAATCACCATTTTTCCATAAGTTATTGCCTCAGTCTTTAGAGGTTAATCACTGTCATGACTGACTTTCAATCATAATTAGAACATCTTTTATCTTAAGTCCTAATTGCCCTGAATAATTTCGACCATTACTGGTTCGATCCATACTTTCTCGTGGTTTAACACGTGCCCCACTTGGCAACATTATAATTACGTCATATTTCCTTTATCAACATTTCTATTCTTGAAAATTTTGAATATTACCTTTCTCCTTATAAAACCTCTAAGGTTATCCTTCAATCGTTCCTCCTGTATTCCCTAGATACAGGGCATATTAAAATACCATTTACTATTACTAGAACCATTGTCTATATACTTCTGAAAAATTTCTCCACTGATTCTTAAAGGTTGTTGCTACATTAACCCTTTCCAAATCATACTGTCAAAACTCATACTGTCCCTATTAAGGGTGAAATTCCAACCTTTATGCATTCCCCTAGGATTCATTTTAAGTTACCGATGTTCTATCCTTAATTCCACCTTTAAAAGGTACCTGCATCCTTCCATGGATAAATCAAGTCATATATCCCTGATAAGGGTGTCTTATTCAATCATTCCCACCTCGATAGTCTATACCTAACTTCATAATAGCATCCTTATTCAAATTGAGGTCAATCCATATGGCCTCCAAAAGATAACAATGGTCATCCACTTTTCTTTCTCGATTTGGTAATGATAACATGGATGTTCTGGAAGATATTGGTCATGTTCAACGTGAACTTCTTCTTAATAATTCCTTATTTACTTTTGTTGTTTATCTCAACAGTCATCTCAATGTTGGGATATCTTTCATATATGGCGTCTCCCTTTCTGGGTATCATGCCACCGGTCTTACACTTTACCTTCTTGAAGGTCACTTCCTTCACCCAATTTTCTTAATTTCTTACTTTCTTGTCTCCTTAGTCTATCTGCGTCTCATTATTTATCCTTCGAATTATCTCAAGGTTTCCTCGAATCTTCCCAACTTACAGGGGATAAAATATATGTATCTCTTATACCTTCAACCATCAATTTAACTCATGGTGAATCACTCTCATCCGGACGATTACCTACTTTTCTATTTCTATTTCTACGAGTCTTTAGGGTTTCCTCATACCCAACTCCCTTATCATTCCTCAAACTCTCTTGCCTTTATATTCCTTTCTCTTATCGTTATTTCATGAACCAACACAACATAAGCATTGATTTCAAACATCCCGTCATTCTGGATTCGTGTCTTCAGAACGAATCTTGATAACTTTTACAACTTAGATTCATAATTCATCATACTCGTCTGCCTTTGTTCTGGCTCTTAAGCTTTTACACTATCTCCATAACCTTGGGAAGTACTTTCCTGAAAACAATTGACTGAACTTAAATCAGTTTATTATAATCTCTTGCTCTGTGCCTTCCTTGGCCTTTCACCAGCGGGTGGTCTCTCTCTTAGGAGGGTAAGTGACAAAACAGTCTTTTGTGGTTCGTCAATCATTTAGAATCTCAAATGATTCATCTATTTCCTTTAGCCAGGCTCTTGCCTCGACTGGGTCAGCTTGTTCCTTGGAACTCTGAGAGCTTAGCGACTTAAAGGTCATGAAAGAATTTCCCACCGCACTATCTCCTCAGGGTGGTGGTTGGGGATAATAGTCTAAGTTCTCTTTAGACAGGTCCATGAATTGCCGTATAGGGGTACCATCTCGGGTCTCCTGTCCTTACTCGACTTTTGTTTCCTCAGTCTAAATATTTCTTCCTACTCCCCATAATTGGGGTCATCTTACATAATTTAAATCCTCATTTTCCACTTCATCATGTTATGGGTTCCTTTTGTCTTGGTGGCAACCTCCCAGACTATCACGTTCAGGGTTTGCTCTAACTCTTATTCCTCAAACTAGCTTTCATCTAAGATTTCATCTTTAAGCTCTTAAACCTTTGGAACCCAAATTCTATAGGAATACCTCATTATTCCCTTATCATCACTCTCGGTATTAATCTCATACCTATTTGTTGGCTCTCTGCCTTCATTCATCACTTTTACTGGCACAATATGTTCTTTTCCAATACTTCGGGCTGTATTGCTATCTCAAACAGCTTTTCGGTACCGGCTCCGGTTACCTTCACTACTATTTCCATTTTCTCAAAATCTCTTATAAACTCTCCAAAAGACATTATCATCTTGAGTCTCTCCTTTTTACTAAGGGCATCAGCCACCATATTGGCTTTCCCCGAATGATAAAGAATCTCCCAATCATAATTCTTGATTAGCTCTAACCGCCTCCTCTGGCGTATGTTGAGCTCTTTCTACGTAAGAATGTACTAGAGCTCCTATGGTTTGTGAATCTCACACTTCTCTCCATACAAGTAGTGCCTCAAATCTTTAGGGCAAAACTATTGCCACGAGCCCAAGCTCATGGGTGGGGATATCGAATTTTAAATTCCCTTAATTGTCTTGACGCAGACGCGATTATCTTGCTGTGCTATATAAGAAGCACCCTAATTCCTTATGCGAAGCGTCACTTACAAATCACAAAATCTCATTTTCCATCCGGCAACGCCAACATAGGGAACGTCACCAACCTTTGCTTCGGTTCTTAAAAGTTGTTCTCGCATTTCTCTGTCCATTCGAACTTCTCAGTCTTACGAGTAAGCCGCGTTAAAGGGGCTACTATCTTTACAAACTTGAACGAACCTCTGGTAGTGACCAGCCAATCCTACCTCTGGTAGTCGACCCAACCAGGGTCATCAATTCATCAGTGGTCCTTTATCCAATCTCGTCAGGATCCTCCATGGGATCCTCCTCAGCAACTATCCCTTCTAGGACAACATCCTCAACCGCTACATCCTCAATATCAACATCATCCGGTCCTGCGTTAGGACGCTCTATTGGATCCACAATCCGATCTCCAATTAGTAATAAAACATCATCGCGTTGATGTTCCTCAACTTCAGGGTTCGGAGTCCCGCTACCATATACGATAACGAACTACGCTTCTATCGCTACATTTATAAGGGTTCCCATAAGGGTTTTAACTGTCAGTACTACGTTAGGTAGTCCGACTATGAACTTGGCAAGAGTTCTTATTATCTTAGTGAACTTATTATCTTAACGTCCCATCATCTCTGAGGTTTATAACGCTTAGCTCTGATACCATTTCTGTAACACCCCCAAATCCGGGGTCGGGGATCCGGGTTGTCACGAGTTCCATTTCCCTTAACAACACCCAATCTTAATAAATAATCAACTACTCTGTACTGTGACCCCACAATAAACACACACACCACAAGTTATAGTCTCAGAGATGAATATCCAAAAATAATCACAAGTCGTTTTATTCCACAATTATATGCCAATACACCTTAAACAGGTTTCTGAATAAATTTACATTTCTTTGCCATTATTACAATTCATAAATATACATAATCTGATACATCAAAAGTTGAAAGCCTAGCCTATTGGTAGTTCCTACCTCAGCTATGGCGGCATCAGTGCTTCTAGAAAACTGCGGAACGTCTCCTAACCTCTTACGAATCGGGAGCTTGGTCCGGTTCATCTTGTCTATCTGATGTTGTGTGATGAAAGAAGAAAGCAAGGGTGAGCAGCAAGCCCACCAAAATAATATGTATAATGATTAACAATATATGATCCTTCTCATAGTACTCATGAAAGTCTTGGTCAAAAGAAATGAACCAAGTTGATATCTTAATGCGATGAAGTTGCAAAATATTCAGTATATATATATACATATATACTTTTCAAAATATTGGAAGTCCTCTTCCATGCACAATATACACAAAGTCCCAGTGTATAACTGTATAAAAAAAATATCGTTGCAAGGTGATCTCATATATCTAACCTTGTCTCAACGTTTTTCTGAAAATCTTTGTCATTCATAAGACAATTATTAATTAGATATAAGTTTAAAAGATGAAGTTACAAGATACCCCAATATACTTATATCTTTCCCAAATACTACTTGAACTACCACCGTTCAAGTTATAATTAGCTTCAAAAGTTCATCACATAGATGAGACTATAAGGCAAGATTTGAATAGATTAAATCTTTAAAATATTATCAAAATAAAATGAAGTTACGAGATACTTCATTTGATGTAAACATCATTTTGAAAACTTGACCCTGCCAACACTCAACAATCGCCCAACCGTAGCCTTTCTATCGAAGTGCTCTGGGTAGTGTTGCAGAAATTATCCAATTGGATGATGAACTCATTACGGGAGTTTGTCGCGCCAGGAAGACCACTTACGATGATCAGTCGTAGTAGTACAACCCCACCATTTTCTACATGTAGAGGAGAACCTGTCGGATTTACTTGTCAACCGAACACTGAACTCCTAAGGAATGGACCGCCTTAGCGGAACTTCCAGGCCATTTGGGCCAATATAATAAGGCTGGGCCGGTGCTACTCGGCCACTTACGCCACTCCTAGTTCAGATGAAATCCATGACTCTGAAACGTAAAACTTGTCCCCACTTTCCCCAAGTAGAAACTTGTTGATACGGCTCCACCAAGAAGTCGTATCTATTTGGAAAGGAGAACTCACCGATATTTCCCAGGCGATGCCTGTTAATGGATTAACTTGTTCCAAGAATTTTACTTCCCGAGTGTTGGGTAAGTAATCAATTCATTTATCAAAACAGCAACCTTGTTGCGAATATAAAACACACCACAGAGCCGGATCCCTCAGGTTTTGAGCGAGTATTTAAATCCCCTTCGAAAGGAGGATCTTAAAAAAATGAGTTTTGGGATCCGCTCTAACTTTTAAAAAAATCATTTTGAAGACTCGCAAAACATTTTTAAGAATGTTTGGAGTGAAGCTGATTTAATGAAGTAAATCAGTCCCCAGAATATTTAGAAAATGTCTGAATATTATTATTTAAATAATATTCCCATAAAGAATAATCTTTATAAAATAATTGAAGTAGAAGTATTAAAACTTATACTTGAAATGAATAGCAAATAATCAAAGATATACTTATACGAAAGTAATATCTTTATTTGAATAATCAAAAGTAAGTTTGATTATCGACACCTTATTCTTTAATACAATAAAGAATATTATTAAGTAATAAGCGGAGTCATAATACCTCGAATGAATACTATAAATAATATTCATAAAATAAAGGAGTCATACATCCTCAAATGAATATCCAAGTAATATTCAATAATAATATAAACTGAGTCATAAGCCCTCGAATGAATATTCAAATAATATTCAAATAATAAAATAAACTGAGTCATAAGCCCTCGAATGAATACTCAAATTAATATTCAATTAAGTAAAATAAAGGTATCGAATAAACCTTATTCGATCCATAGTTTTAAAAACTATATCCATATATATATATATAAATATATATATAATATACTCAGGAACATCGACTCCCGGTTTAGAAATATGTTTACCTTTTATCCCCTATACTAAGGGTATACGCAACTACTTGCTTATTTCTAGCATAGGTATTATGCAACTATAAGCATTGAAATCAACAGATAGATAACCAGATTACGAAACAGACATGCATATATACCATATCAGCATGCTCCAATATATCGCAAAATTTGCTAATAACAATCATGCACTATCACAAGATAATGCATATACATATATTTACATCACAACAACAGTATATCGGGTAGAAAACTTGCCTGAGCGACTGGGGGTTACGAATGGCTCGGGACGAGTCTGGTAACCTATAAACAACAAGTAAGTTGGAATTAAACCAAAGTCACTTGTAAATCTATACTCTAACCAACTCAGACTCTAACGCTCGTTTTGCGCTTACTGATTCTCTTAAGTCACTCGAGTACCCTCGGCTCCACCATTTTTAATAATTTAACCTTTACGAGTTTTAAGGCGATTCCTTCGCGAGTGTCTTACCAACTGCCTAACACACTTACCATAAATGTTTCATGCATTAGTTAACCTTTTTTGGTCTTTAACCTATGTTTCAAAGTAAGGCGAGGGAAAAAGTTTCGTTCGCGAAACGCCGTTACTTGAAACGGTCGTTTCTCCTAAACCGTGCATCGGAATCGAACGAACTACATATCAAAACGAAGCTCGTAACATGAGCTATCTAAATATGGCAGTGGTCATAATTTAGCAGAGGGTTCTCGGGTCCTAATGTTATGCACAAAAACAGTCCAAAGAAAATCGGACGTTACGACGGCTATGTTTACGCGATTACCAATGTTTAAACTACTCCAATTAACCACCAACCAACTCATAACCATCAATACAACAAAACTTCACCTAAACCATACCACATCAGTCCATAATCTCCAAGGTTTTCAACTCAAACAACCACAATCACGACCTATGAACTATAATCAAGCTTCAATTACCAAAAACACTTCCAAATCAAACCAAACTACTAATAATCACAATCCATGCTTCTCATTTCACAACACCAACCATTAAACTTACTAACAAATAAAGTAAAGGCTAGGGTTTGAAGTTTATACCTTCCTTGGGAGGTGTTAAGTTGCTAGGAAGCCTTAGGGAGCCTCCTACAAGCTTGATCTTTCCAAAGAAATCAAGAACACAAAGTTAGGCTTCGAAGTTTCTAAAAGTCCGATTTAAAGAACTGTAAAAATTTGGGTCTTACCATGATTATTTGGACGAGACTTGTGAACAATAGTTGTAGGCCATCTCAATACCTTTCCAATGAGCTATAGAACACAATATTTGAGTGAGAAATGAAGGAGATACAGCAGTTTTAGTGTTCTGGTTCTGTTTTGGCCGAGAGCATGAAGAACAATGCCTTGGTTTCTTTTTGATTTTGATGAAAAATGATTTGCTTGGCTTGATTGGTTTGATTTTTGTGTTTGTTTTAGTAAATTACCTAGTTGCCCTTGATTTTGTGTGGTTAAAAAGCCACCACATCTCCTTCCTTCCCATGTCATGCTTGTGTCATCCTCATGATGTCATCCTTCCCTCCTTGTCCTCTTCTCATTGGTTGGGTGACATCATCCTCTCTAATCCCTTTGATTAACTTCCTAATTGTTTGCCTAATGACCGCTGATCTGTTATACGGTTCGCTTAACTTTCGTTTTCGTTTATCGTTTGAAGGATCATACCCGGGATCTTATTACTTAGGTTCCCTTAACCTTTCTCAATATATTATATTCCTTTTATGATCCTCTCCTATAATCCTTTAATTTAAATCCTTTTTATCCTGTTACCTTTTTCTCAAATCTTTCCGTATCTAGTGTATTTCCGGGAAAAATTAATGTGTTCGGATTTGGATTCTGACGATCTTTACATACACTTATATCCCATATAAAGTACTAATAAAATCTCAGAATATCCATATCAGAACCCCTACATAGTGTGGCATGAAAAGTTTTCTCATTCAGCAAAAACACTATTCATAAGGGTTTCAAAAATTTCCCAAAAATTGGGGTTATTACAAATACCCTTGTCGAGATAAGACGCTCCTCTTAGAGAGGACGCGCCCTCCAAGGATGAAGACCTTGTCGAGATAAGCCACTCCTCTTAGAGAGGACACGCCCTCCAAGGATGAAGACCTTGTCGAGATAAGCCGCTCCTCTTAGAGAGGACGCGCCCTCCAAGAATGTTAGCTTGTCGAGATAGACGCACCTCTTACAGAGGTAGCTCCCTTAAAGAATGATTTCCCTTGTCGAGGTGGATGCGTCTCCGACAGAGGACGCGCCCTCCAAGGATGATTTCCCTTGTCGAGGTGGATGCGTCTCTGACAGAGGACGCGCCCTCCAAGGATGAATACCCTTGTCGAGGAGGATGCGTCTCTGACAGAGGACGCGCCCTCCAAGGATGAAGAACTTGTCGAGATAAGCCGCTCCTCTTAGAGAGGACGCGCCCTCCAAGGATGTTAGCTTGTCGAAGTAGACGCTCCTCTTAGAGAAGACGCGCCTTCCAAGGGTGATTCCCCTTGTGGAGATGGACGCTCCTCTCATAGAGAACGCGCCCTCCAAGAATGATACTCTTGTCGACGTGGACGCTCCTCTCATCGAGCAAAACGCTCCTCGTAAAGAGGACGCGCCCTCTAATGATGTTAATTATTTGAGGAAGACGTCACCTCTTTAAAGGGCGCGCCCTCTAAAAATAGATGATTGAAGAAGATTGTAAAAGTTTTGACTTTGATTTGAATAAATGAATCACGCTATTTGTCGAAAAGATGAGATCAGCGGTTTGGAGTCATGATTTGGAAAGAAGCAGGAAATCAAATATAGAATGGTATTGTGTCATCGGTGGAAGGATCACTATCACCAACAAGGCACGTCCTCCTTGCGTCAAAGATTATTTATTACTTGAAGATCAGAGAGCTAGTGTTTTATTCTGGTCGCGCTTTCCTTAGTGCGCGCCCTCATATGATGACCCTTTCAGTTTAAGGCATGCTCATGGGAGACCAATATTGGGATGAAAAAGTTAGAGAACCCTCAAACCTTTGTTAATGGATTGTGCTTTTCCAAAGTATGTGAAGTGCACACTTTTGTATAAATTCTCTTGTTTCTTACACCGAGTTAGCTCATGTAAGCTTAGAGATATGGTACATAAGTGGTAAGCCTCTCTAGACAAACCAAGGTTAAAGTTATCAGGAAGAGAAGGGGTATTCATAGGTGAAGGCGGGAAGAAATGTGAATAACAATTGTGAACGCGGTAAAGAGTGAGAGCGCGCCGTCATGGTCAATAAGGAGGATAAGATTCCGAAGACGCGGCCTTAATTGAGAATCCGCCCTCATAGAGGAAGATGTAGAGGACGCATACTCATACGAGTGGAGGATGACACAAATTTTTGCTTGGATGTAGATATTAGAATTCCAATTTTGTTTCCAACTTCATATGGAATTCGGGGGGTAGTTGTTATAGCCAAAATTTGGTATTGGATCATCTCGGGTCAAATACGGGTCAATTGGAATTGAATTGGGGCAAGAAGATGAATAATTAGGTTTTGGTCTACATTGTATGAAGCGAAGACGCGCCCTGTATATGTAGGATGCGTCCATGATTGTGTAGGCTGTACTTTGGGTTGTCATGTAAAGAGATGAGCAGGAAGATATTGAAAGGAGGAGGACGCGCCCAAGACGCAGGACGCGCCCAAGGCGCAGGACGCGCCCTGATAAGTAAAAATAATGGGATGAGCTGTATAGGTAATAAGGTTGCCAAGCAAGGAGAATATGTGTATTTTACAAGGGGAGGACGCGTCCTGCCTCCTGGAGATGCACACTTTGGGATGGTTGAGCTTGTTCTCATTCAAGACAAAGCAAATAGAGATACTTGAAAGATATAGTAATATGTGGAGTTCGTAGCGTCAGGACGCGCCCAATCGTTCAGGACGACCTATGTGTGAAGAATGCATGATCAAGAGTAAGTTTAAAGCAAGACAAGCGTGGAAGGAGCAATGGAGGATTATTTTCACTAACATATTTGTTGCAGGTACTCTTTGAAGAATTCCCTCCTTGAGACGGTCAAGGAGGGGGATGTCCGTGAAAAGCTTGAAGACCTCCAGGGGTATGCCTGATGATTGAAGGCCTCCTCCTGTATTCAACGGGTATCCTCGTTGGGGATGCGGGGTTAACTTTGGTGTGTGCTTTGGGAACTCTGTTCTTGTATTCAATGGGTGTCCTCATTGGAGAACTTTGGAGTCATCCTGCACTTTGCACCCAAGAGCTTGGGATCACCTGTCCTGCTATCTGGTGGGTTATCCTCATTCGGGGGACAGGGACGCGTCTGGCATTTGGGGTGAACCGTGGCTATACCTGCGTTCGTAATTCAAGGGAGATAGCTGTAGCGGAATGTTATCCTTGCGCAGGGAGATGCATTATCCGTGAAGTCCTGCGATTACAAACGAGCCTTGGGCCTTCGCGGTTGGGCCTTCGCGGTTGGGCCTCATAGTTGGATATTCCTAAAGCTAGCGGAAGATGGATTCTGGACCGGGCCTGGGAATAAGAAGTCTAAGCCCATTAGATTTCTTATTCCCCAAGAATTACGTGGGCTTGATTCCCTATAAATAGGGATACGTAGGCAAATTGTGAGGGGTCGGAAGCGAGAGCCATAAGGAGCCACCACCAACCCTAAGCAATCTCAGCCCCCAATTTATCACAACCACCACACTCCGCTCACTTTTCAGGCGAGGGACCACCATCATAGATCTTGATTCCGGCGACGAATCTCAAATTTTGTTGATACCAAATTCCTCCGTCAACAGGAGGTAACTTTGCATGCATGTGTAAATATATAACACTGCTTGCTGAGTAATATGTATCTGGTGGTGTTATATTTTTGTGGTTTGTCTATGGTTTTAATCGTTTAGTACTTTTTTTTTGTTCATCATAGGGAATTATTTTCTGATGGACATCAGAAACCGACAACAAGCTCTGACTCAAGACCAGCTATCTTGTTATTTTAAGTACATGTTTAAATGTCAAGTATAATTGTAGTTGTCAGTGACATCTTAATGTTTTGAATTAGCGCATTTCCAGGCTGATCTACAAACTATTTGATTCTATCTTCCTTCTGCAACATGATTGGATGACCTAATATGATTTTTTTAGTATTATGATATTTAGCATTCACAAGAGAAAAATTGAAGACCCATAGGATCTTGAATATATAGCAGAAAGCAACTTTTGCGTAAATTGTGATAGGATTTTACTGTTTTTTTTTTTTTTTGAGAAAAAGGATGTTACTGTTATGATAACACTCCTATAGCTCTCTGAGTCGTGTGATTCCATATTCTGTCAAATCAAGGGAACTGATAAGTTCTTGTTCTACATCATAGATTTGTACTAGTTGGTAGTCAAGTATGTGTTAGCCCATGTTTTGAACAGCTCATTACGTCAAAGTGCAGATCATGTTCTTATTGTCCATATATGTGCAGATCAGCGCATTAGAATGCAGAGTCCTCCTGAAAAGGTATGCAACTTTCTTATTTAAGTTGACATCACAGAAATACAAGATTGATTTTGCATTTCATGCCGCTTCACCTGTTCATTTATGTGTAATCCCTTAATTTTAGTAACAAAATTATTCAAACCAACGTATGGTCCTAAAATTATCTTTTTTAAGCAATTTCAATATAAATTAAAATGTGTCAATTGTTCTCAATAGAAACCAAGAGGTTGTTACATAATTTATCATCCAGGCCAATATACGTGGTACAAGTATCCATTTGTCCTTTACTTGCAACTATATGATTATTACCTGTCTTTTTGACAAATGGTCCTAGGATCTCCATAAGTGGCTTTAAGCTGCCAGTGATTTCATAAGTTCATGGCGAACATTATATGCAATTATGCTGATTGATATGGAATGTCGAAACTGAATGACTTGCTAAAATGCTCGAGCATGATGTTTTAAGGGAAAGACTTGTGAAGCATGGTTCAGCATTCACAGTGATGTATTATTCTTATTATTATCATAGACATTATCAATATGTTCCTGAACTCTTCTCTTTTTGACTTGACCAGGTGTTTGAGTACTTTGCATCATACCGATCCCCAGACGAATAAGTGTTTATGACACCAGCTGACCTGATGCGGGCTGTTGTTCCAGTATTTCCTCAGTGGGAAGTTTAAAAGGGGAGTGGTCTCCTGGAGATTTACAGTGTGCTCCTTCAGAGTTCTTTATGCTTTTTGATACTAATAATGATGGACTCATATCTTTTTCAGAGTGAGTGCCGACTCTTTTGTATTTAGATTGACTATCACGCACTTTTCAACAGTTTTACTTACATTTTAGACACTTCAGAAAAAAACTGTTAAATTTCAAGACTGAACTGTAGCCATATGAAAGAGCTCTTGAACTCAGTATTACCTACTTTTGTGACAGGTACATCTTCTTCGTGACACTCTTAAGTATCCCCGAGTCAAGCTTTTCTGTGGCGTTTAAAATGTTTGACCTCGACAATAACGGGTAGGCTTTTTATATCAGAAAACCTAAATGTTTTGCAACCCTGTCTCCCCGTAAGAAAACAATGATATGTCATATATTGAATTGTTTTCTAATTACTCTGTATATCGATCTTCCCTTGTTCTGGCATACTGTTGTATTGATCTTCGATGTACCTTTTGATGGAAATATTGTAGTATCTTAGCCTGTGTCAAAACCAAACTACAACAATAAACTTAACAAGACATCAAAAAACTATAGAGGCTCCAAATTAAAATCTGATAAAAGAGGTAGCTCAACAAAAAAAAAGGTTTCCAGGGACTTATACCAGACAACCAAAATGATTAGCTTTTACCCGACTTTAAAAATAATGGAACATTCAACTAATAACAATTTGCAAGCTGACCAACCATTTTTTAACAAGTAAATCAACAAACACTTTGCGGGCAGTAATATGTAATCTAACAAATTGATTTGAGAGGGTCTAGAGAGTGGCATGGTGAGGTGTGTGAAAATACTGCCCTAAAGAATCGTGCCCCTTCTCGTGCAAGGTTTTATTGGCAACTCCTTAGCGGTACAACACCCAGTTCGGCTTTTCCTTTCTCGCGCACGAACGAACAAGGATGTCGACAATTATTTTCCATGCTCCAAATATCATTCAAAAACACTGAATATGGCAGATCAATAGGATGTGCACATCTTAATGTATATATATATATATATATAGAATGAGAATTGGCAAAGGTCCCTTTTCGTGTTTCACAAAAATTGAAGAGGACAAAGTTTTGTTAGAGAGAGCCATATGTAACAGGGGCTACAAGCCTAATTTATAAGGCAGCTTGAAAACTAACGTAAACAAAATAATTAGTAGAATATATTATGTAATTAAGACACGTTGAGAAAATGCAGAAAGTAACGGGTAAAATAATGAGAGAAAAAAAAACTGAAAACTTTATGAGCGAATTAATGAAAAGATTTTGTGAGAAATTTTATTTTTTAATATAGTAGATATTAACAAATATCCAACAATCCCCCAAAAAATAAAATTTTAAAATAAATTAAATAATATAGGAAATACAAATATGGAGCTTATTTCATCATGTATTCAATACGGGTAGCTTCCGGCTTGGAACCCGCACCTAGTGACATTTGTCGATGTTTGAAAGAAACTAAGTGGACTATGCCTGGAACTTGAATTTTTTAACCAAACATTGACAAAAGCACACACAACGCGGAAAATCAATTGTTAGGGCTTGCGCTTTAATGGCCATGCGCAATAACCGACTCATGAGAGTTTTAGAGATTAGCCCATACCTCATAGTTGCGGCCACACAACTCCTCTCACGTAGGTAAGTCCTCCAAGGTATTAGCGAACGGAAAAATACCTAAGACTTATTAAGAGTGTAAAACTCAACCTTACCGTTCACTATATGAGCACTTCATCATCATAGGAATGAGGAGAAAAATGTATCAATGTACATCTTCTAAGGAGTGAAAACTCCATATATTGAAGGCTCTCACGCAATCATCTATTCAGCTTGTTTCTAACCTTGGAACTTATAAACAAGTAGGGTTGCCGCTGCTGATGATGCAAATTTTGGACTTAATCCCATTCCCCTCGATAAATCTTGGACCTCGTATATTCCTAGATAAACCCATTATCTCATGGTCAAAAATTAGGGTCATTTATAATATATCTTGATGTACACCATTAAGTCTTCGGACGTCCTTTATCATTAATTTTCTGTTGAAATTCAGAAACAACAAAACTAACACACGTTATTAGCAACAAGAGAATATTAAGTGCCGATAAAATTTCATGTACCACATTTACTGTTATCCAACAGTGGCAAATATTCGGATAGTCTTTGATGCATCATGCCTTCAATCAGCAATATTCCTGTTTCAGTCTTATACACAACAAGCAACAAAATTGAACAAAATGTCAATGACTATAATTATAACAATTTCAACTTTGATATACAAAGCTACAGATTTACCTCGTATAGGTGATATTTATTTTTCTTATAATCCACATTATAATCAAGTAATACTTCTATGTGTGAGATAAAACAGTTCTATAAAATATCATAATAGTAGCATATTATAACAAGATGAGCGAGTCACCATATTCATGAGTCACGCCAAGCTCTTATACAATAGCGTCCAGATAATTCTATTTAACCAGTTAGGGCAACGAGAATTTTACTATTCGAGAATGGTAGGTAAGTGTTACAACAAGTTTGGTATTTAAATTTATATGGCCTGTTTATATTTCATCCAAACATGAACTCAACTTCTAATCAAATAAAACACACACTAAATTTATTTAGAACAAATAATGCCTCCAACAGATAAAATTTACTCGCTCACTGTTCCAAATTACATATAAATTGTATTAAATAAAGAAAAGTTGCATGTGTTAGTATCTCTATCACATATAAAATGTCAGCCAAGTAAGAGTGCTACTTTATAGTTTCAGTCCAAACAATATTCACCATGACGTTATAATGTATCATATTTTATTAATAAAATAACAAACATAAAGAAAGCAGTAAGCTAGTTTTCTTTGCTACATGTAGAAAAAACTCAGTTCTCGCATAACTTGATCAGATAATTAAGCTCATTTGTGGGAGATATATCTATTTATTCCCCTGAACCAATAATGTGATAATCCAACCTACTTTTCTGCATGAACCAAAACTCTTCTCGTAATAACAACCACTTATTGATCTAAGACAATATAAAATGACCCCGCAGTTAGCACTTGCACAATTAACAAACAGAATTTAATACTTAAAAAAAAAAATTAAATCATCTTAGGAGTGCATCTATTATTATGGCATACGCTCCGATTAACAATCTTATTCACACATTCATTGCCGACATAAATTACAGTGAGATAGTAAATTTCCTACCATACGCCTATATCAAAATGAAACTTGTCTTCTCGGTCTGACCATCTAAGATTTCTTAAGTTAAAAAAGGGTTTTAGGGACCAACAAAATCTATTTTATAAATTTGAGATAGCTAATACACCACAACAAAATAAGTAAGATTTAAAGAAGCTACCTACATTGAACTTATCAGTTTTCAAATAATTTATACCAAAGTAGCAAGATATGTTGGTGATTCATATACCATGGTTTCTACCGAGCATTAAGGCATAATTAGACAGATAGCAATTAAGTTGAGCAGGTAATTGAGTACATGTACCTAAAAATGAATTATAAGCATTTCATATACATGTTTATTTAAGTGCTAGACATAGCGTAATCATTAATGCCTAATCAAACTCGATTAATTTTCCTAAATTTAAAATGCTAAATTCGACCTATATCTAGATTAATTTAATAGACCTTAAGTCATTCAATCCAAATTACTATGCATTTAAGAGATTGTGATATTGTTAATTAGGCTTGGAATATCAAGTATAGTTGATTTGTCAAGAGAACGATATGTAGATAAGTTTTAGCTAATGAACTCTAGTAATTACAAAGTTAGAAGAAAAATAATAACAAATTTAACGGCGATATCAATATCCTAATATAAGGAATATGAGTACATGAATATGTGTACTCTTTTTTACGACTATTCAAGCAATGCAGAAACAAAACAAGAGTCAGGAAGTCGCCAAGTAATATCTAACACATGTGTATTTTTATTATCCTCTTCCATTGAAGTATGTTATCTAGATTCAGCACTTTTATCCTTAAAAATGTATTACACCAATAAATGATTTTAAAATTTAAGAAAAACTCAAGAAAAGAATTATCATTATATGCCAAGAAAGTGTATCAATTTAAGAGTAACAAACATATACCTCTGGGCCTCCTATTTGCACAATAAAAGAAACTATAAATTTCAAGCCAATCATATAAGCTGTTTCTTAACACAAGCACTAGAAAAACTATAAATAATTTAAATGTGTCCAGGCCTTAACAAGGTCATTAAAATTGCATGGTACTTATTAGGCATATAACACATTTTCATTCTCTAAGTTTTCTGCAGACACAAGAGTTAAACAGAAATAAACTAAAATAAATGTAATCATCTTTAGTGATCATTAGTACACATGTTAAGAAAACAGACCAGAAAAGAGATAGTACTATCACCTGGATCTAATGTAAACAACCAAAATAATATACCTTTTATTGATTCAATTTAATAGTTTGAAGACATGCACGACTGGATGCACATCATTAGAATATATAATAGTTGCTCGATAAACCACTGCTAAACCAAACAGGTCAAGCTTCCTCTATGATGAATGAGTAATGCAACAAAAACAATTATATTAACTGTGACTTATAAAATTAGTCCAATATCATAATATATAACCCAGGAATACAAGATGGATACTTTACCGATCAAAACAACATATATACACTTGAGGCATAGCAAGAGAAAACAGTACTAGCAAATATAAGTTCAGAATAACAGTAAAATAACCAACCAAAATTCTGCCACAAAATTAGAAAAGTCAAATTAGTTCTGAAATTAGCTTAGAAAAAGTTTTATTTGTCTTAGTTTCAATTCCAACAGCAAGTATTTGACACTATTCAGTTACTAGCAATTAAGAACAAGTTTGTCACGGAACTAGTGTAGTTTAGTTTTAACCGGTCAACATAATTTATAGTTGATAATGTGACAACAAGAAACAACAAACACAACATATGACCTACAATTATTAAGTCTCAATAGATAATAGAGCAGGGGCAACTATCCTTGTAACTAATTCATGTGGAACAAGTCTAATGCAAATAACAATTCCGAGCTTAAATCTTTTGACACAACAAAGCGTAATTAAAGGCTAAGAAACAAATTTGAAGTTTCAAATGATTCCTGAGATTGATGGAAATATTGTAGTATCTTAGCCTGTGTCAAAACCAAACTACAACAATAAACTTAACAAGACATCAAAAAACTATAGAGGCTCCAAATTAAAATCTGATAAAAGAGGTAGCTCAACAACAAAAAAAAGGTTTCCAGGGACTTATACCAGACAACCAAAATGATTAGCTTTTACCCGAATTTAAAATTATGGAACATTCAACTAATAACAAATTGCAAGCTGACCAACCATTTTTTAACAAGTAAGTCAACAAACACTTTGCAGGCAGTAATATGTAATCTAACAAATTGATTTGAGAGGGTCTAGAGAGTGGCCTGGTGAGCTGTGTGAAAACACTGCCCTAAGAAATCGTGCCCCTTCTCGTGCAAGGTTATATTGGCAGGAATTGTGCCCCTTCTATAAGGTTTAAACAGAGATACAAAATATACTAAACAACTCAATTTGTTATTGAATGGAAAACAAACGTTCTAAATTGAAGTAGTTATGCTTTCAGAAAGAATGCAGAAATTTAAACTAGGTTGATCCTGCAAATCAGGAACCAACTCTCCTATTTTACTTCAACTACCCACGACCTATTCTTAAAACATGCCCACGTTGTTACAGACTTATTCAACAAAAACAAATAAATAAACTATCCTATGTTTAGATTAAATAATTAATCCAACATATTCCCCCTTAATCTAAACATGATTAAGATTCTTAACACCCAACAACTCGCGCATCTTTTCGAACTTGATCACAGACATCGGCTTCGTCAGAACATCTGCTCTCTGTTGATCAGTGTTTATATGCTTGATAATGATCAGCCCCTTCTCTACACAGTCTCGAATAAAATGATAACGCACATCTATGTGCTTACTTCGACCATGGAACACAGGATTTCTTGCCAAGTCGATGGCAGACCTATTGTCAATATAAATCACTACAGGTCCAGGTTGAACGTCTGAGATTTGGCTAAGAAGTCTATGCAACCATATTCCTTGACAAGCAGTAGACGTAGCAGCCATAAATTCAGCCTCACAACTCGATAAAGCCACACACCTCTGTTTCTGAGAGACCCAAGTGATTAAAGACTCATCCAAGTAAAATGCCATACCTCCAGTACTTTTCCTGTCTACTACATCACCTGCCAGATCACTATCGGAAAACCCAGACAGCATGTAATCTCCTCGACCTTTTGTGTACACCAAGCCATAGTTTAAGGTTCCTTTTACATACCTCAATATTCTTTTAACAGCACCTTGATGAAGTGTAGTAGGCCTCTCCATAAAACGACTCACCACACCAACTGCGTATGCTATATCTGGACGGGTGTGTACTAAATACCGCAATCCACCTACAGTACTCTTGTATTCAATGGCATTAACAGTTTTTCCAGTTTCATCTTTGTGCATCTGTAACTTAGGCTCCATTGGAAACTTTACTTCATTACAATCAGACATACCAGTTTTTTCGAGAAGTTTCTTAGCATATGCCACTTGTTTTAGTTCAATGAAACCTTTTCCCTGTTCGACCTCAATGCCAAGATAATAGCTTAATTTACCCAAATCAGACATCTCAAACTCTTGACTCATCTGTCTTTTAAATTTAACAATATTGCTTACACTGGTGCCTGTAACAATCAAGTCGTCAACATAAACTCCAATAATTAACGACTCGCTGCCCTCCCGTTTTGTATATACAGCATACTCCAGAGGACATTTCACAAAACCAAGCTTCTCGAGACATTTGTTCAGCTGTGTATACCAAGCTCGTGGAGCTTGACGGAGGCCATACAATGCCTTGTACAATCTGTAAACTTTCCCTTCTTGTCCCTTCTCCACATAACCTTCAGGTTGATTGGCGTATACCTCCTCATACAATCTGCCATTCAGAAATGCAGATTTTACATCTAAATGATGTACTTCCCAGTCGTTCTTGGCGGCAAGAGCTAGCAATAAGCGTACCGTTTCCATTCTCGTCACAGGAGCAAACACTTCTTCAAAATCAACACCAAACTTTTGCACATACCCCTTCGCCACCAACCTTGCCTTGTGTTTCAGAATGTCACCATTGGTATCTCTCTTTGTTTTATATACCCACTTCAAGTCTATAGCACGATGACCTGGAGGCAAATCTGTTAGCTTCCATGTTTTATTTCGCTCTATTGCTTCAATCTCACAGTCCATAGCCTTCTTCCATTGATATTCCTTGATTGCTTGGTTATAGCAGGCAGGTTCATCGATACTAACCAACAGAAGCTCATCAGCTAAGTCACCAGCTAGTTCCACCTCCTCAGTCTCATTATAGATATTACTAATGAGCCTGAAGTTTCGTGGAGGCTCACTTCCATCATATGTCTCGTCTAAGTCAAGCTGTGACTGAACTGACCTGCCTGATTCTACAGAGCTTTGACCTGATGATTGAGCCGAGCTGTGACTTGATGTTGGTGTCGCTGAATGAGACGTAAACATTCCACCATCTTGTTCCTCTTCTCTATCTCCAGAATTCTGCTCCTGAACTTCTTCAGCCTGATGACTTGTTACTACAAATGATGAGGTTACCACACTACCAGTTGCTTCTGTTTCATTCCACGTCCAACTCTTTGCCTCATCAAAAACTACATCTCTGCTTACAAGTATTGTCCTCGTATCAGGATCATATAACCTATAAGCTTTAGTTCCTGCTTCCCGTCCTAGGTGTACAACACATCTGCTTCTATTATCTAACTTCTTTGTATGCACACTAGGAACTTTCATGTAACAAACACAGCCAAAAACTCTCAAATGGTCGACCTGAGGCTTCTTCTTTGTCCAGGCTTCATAAGTTGTGGCTCCCTCGACTGCTTTCGTTGGTACTCGATTCAAAAGATATACAACATGTCTAATGGCTTCCCCCCACATGTATGATGGCATATTTCTCTCATTTAGTAGACTCCTTCCCATAGCTACCACAGTCCGATTACGACGTTCCACAACGCCATTCTGTTGTGGGGAGTATGGCGCTGTGTAGTGCCTGAGAATTCCATTGCGTTCACAGAAATTAGTGAATTCAATTGAACAGAACTCACCACCTCTATCTGTCCGTAAAACTTTTATTTCACAGCGTGATTCCTTCTCCACCAATGCCTTAAACTTCTTGAAGTAACAAAATGCCTCATCTTTTGTTTTGAGCATGTATACCCACATAGCACGACTGAAATCATCCACAAAAAGTAGAAAATATCTATTACCAGAGAGAGTCGTTGGTGAGATGGGACCACATATATCTCCGTGTATCAATTCCAAACATTGCTTTGCAGTGAAATCCGTCTGAGATGGGAATGGACACCTAGTTTGCTTGGCCATTAAACAACCTTTACATACATCTTTAGGTTCAATAAGGACAGGCAGACCTCGCACCATTCTGTTCCTAGACATGAGAAACATAGAGTGGAAATTTACATGACCTAGCCGTGAGTGCCACAGCCAGGTAGTCTCATCTGTTTTTGCCAGTAAACATGCATCTCTGTTATCTTTAACAACCAGCTTATACAATCTGTTTGAAGATTTCTTTACTTTCATGATCAGCTTATTATTCTCATCATAAATCCACAAGAATTCACCTTTAATAAGTACTTTACTACCACTTTCTGATAGCTGACCTAAGTTGATTATATTATTGCATAAGTTTGGAATAAAGTATACCTCTCTGAGCATGCACTTCTTGCCATCCTCTATTGTAAATATTACCGACCCCTTTCCATGTATCTTAACTTTGGATCCATCACCGAACTTGACCTCTCCAGCCACTGTTTCATCAAGCGTTTCGAACATATTACGCAGGCCAGTCATGTGGTTACTGGCCCCGTTGTCAAGGTACAATATGCTGGTTTCATTCAATCTGTCATTTCCAACCGTGCTGAGCTTTGGAGACAGTCCCGTTTCGTTCAGCAAAATCATCTTTCTCCTATCATCATCACACTCAGCCAATAAGAGCGTGGGTTCATCAGCTTCAACTCGTGACAGATTAACTTCATTTGTTGACTCCTTCTCTCTGCGTGCTTTTCGACACTCAGACTGGTAATGTCCAAAAACACCGCAGTTGTAACACCGTATTTTACTTCTGTCCCTGTAACCTCTACCCCTTGCTTCAGTGTTGCTGCCTGAACCACCTTTGCCTGCTCTTCTTAACCACTCCTCCCGTGTGAGAAGCAGATGTCCATCTTTACTTTCCCTCTTCGCCCACTCTTCTTCTGTTAAAAGAAGTTGTTGTTCACCACTCTCCTTTTGCCCACGCATCCTTTCCTCGTGAGCCTTCAGGGATCCAACCGTTTCCTCCACAGACATTGTCTCTAGATCACCAAATTGTTCAATGGCTGACACGATCTGTAGGAACTTTGTAGGTACAGCTCGAAGGATTTTCTTTACCACATAAGCTTCTTCAATTTGCTCTCCCAAGGCCCTGATATTTGTTACCAGGCCATTCAATCTCATACAAAACTCATCAAGTTGTTCACTGTCTTTCATGATTAGTGCCTCAAATTCAGATTTAAGCGTCTGGATTTTTGCCTTCTTCACCTTGTCTGCACCCAAATGAACCGTTTTAATTGCCTCCCATGCTTCTTTGGAGGTCTTCTTATCTGCAATAGACAACAACAAATCCTCAGGAACGCCTTGATAAATAATAGCCAATGCCCGTTTATCCACCTTGTCTTCAATTACAGCCTTGGGATTCTTTGGTTCTATAACATCCCACACACCATGGGCTTGCATAAAGACTTGCATTTTCAGAGCCCATGCTGTGTAGTTAGTTTTCGTAAGCATTGGATAACTTAAACCAAAAGAGCTTTCCTTGCTCTTTGTGTCCATCTCGAAAAGAAGTGTTTTGAAACAGTGTTTGGGTTTTATGTGTTTGAAGGCTCTGATACCAGATATAAGGTTTAAACAGAGATACAAAATATACTAAACAACTCAATTTGTTATTGAATGGAAAACAAACGTTCTAAATTGAAGTAGTTATGCTTTCAGAAAGAATGCAGAAATTTAAACTAGGTTGATCCTGCAAATCAGGAACAACTCTCCTATTTTACTTCAACTACCCACGACCTATTCTTAAAACATGCCCACGTTGTTACAGACTTATTCAACAAAAACAAATAAATAAACTATCCTATGTTTAGATTAAATAATTAATCCAACACCTTCTCGTGCAAGGTTATATTGGCAACTCCTTAGCGGTACAACACCCAATTCAGCTTTTCCTTTCTCGCGCACGAACGAACAAGGATGTCAACAATTATTTTCCATGCTCCAAATATCATTCAAAAACACTGAATATATATAATCGTAGTATGGCAGATTAATAGGATGTACATCTTAATGTATATATATATATATATAGAATGAGAATTTGCAAAGGTCCCTTTTCGTGTTTCACAAAAATTGAAGAGGACAAAGTTTTGTTAGAGAGAGCCATATGTAACAGGGGCTACAACCCTAATTTATAAGGCAGCTTGAAAACTAACGTAAACAAAATAATTAGTAGAATATATTATGTAATTAAGACACGTTGAGAAAATGCAGAAAGTAAAGGGTAAAATAATGAGAGAAAAAAACTGAAAACTTTATGAGCGAATTAATGAAAAGATTTTGTGAGAAATTTTATTTTTTAATATAGTAGATATTAACAAATGTCCAACACCTTTGTATCTGAATGTTATTCATTTTCAAATCTAATTATTTTTCCAACTTATTATCAGTTGGTTATCCATGAATATAAATCCAGAGGTGATATACTTAGAATGAATATTCCACAACTCTTGAAGAAGAACTTTGTTTAAAAAAACCAAGTGCTACTTTACATCAACAATTTGAAGATGTTTTATTTTTATCCATATAGCTGTCTCCCTATTCGTAAGTTAAAATGCACACCTAGGAGAGTCAAGGAGTGGAGAGCGGCAGTAAATGTGCTCCTAGTGCTATGCGAGATCTAAAGTTTAGTTTCTTCTCCTCCACTAATGCTTGAAAAATTATAAACTATTAGAAAATGCAGAGTTAGTCAACTTGCATCAATTTGAAGAAATTATTCAGGTGCATCTTGCAGCCTGCGGGTTTAGAAGAAAAAAACCTTCTGAATTCCATTCCAGAATTAATGCATTGATGGTTAAGAGTTTAAGGATAAACATGGACTTGATGATTCTGGGTCTAGTAGGTGGTTGTGAGGCGTGAGCTAATTTTCAACGATGTGATTTGTAGATATCTAGACACATGCGTGTATACCTGGTGCAGATAGGAGGATGAATCTTTATATTCAAGAGTACAATATTGCATATTATGAAATCTAATTTATGTCAACACTATTGTTCATTAGCAAATCCTACAAAATAAATTGACTGATGTTGTTCCTAGCACATATAAATGTTTTTGTTAACTAGTACATCTGTTACAGAGAGATTGACAAGGATGAATTTAAGAAAGTGATGAGCATAATGCGAACCCAAAATAGACACTTGTCTCGGCACAGGGATGGAAAGCGTCAAGGACTTAAAGTTTCAGGTTCTGTAGAGAATGGTGGCATTATTGAGTACTTTTTCGGTAAAGATGGTAAAGCATGCCTGGAACACGGAAGATTCGTCAAATTCCTAGAAGACTTGCATGAAGAAGTATGTATTTAATTATTCTGTTTTGCTCTTTTCTTTATTTGGTCCCCTGCTGAGAATTAGTAATTTATATGGAGTACATTACCTTAGATAATGACCTTCTTTTAATTCGCAGATACAGCAATTAGAGTTCAGAAACTATGATTACAGCTCAAGGAAAGCCATATCAGCCAGAGATTTTGCGTTATCAATGGTTGCTTCTGCTGACATGAAACACATAGATAAGTTCCTCCATATTAAGTTATTATCATACCCTCTCCATTCAGTGGGAAATTGAGGATTCAAGTCCCACAGGAGAAATTTATGCTTGCGTTAGGGAGTGCGTGTTATATTGGCTTGACCTCAAGAAGAAAACATGAGTAATATGCTTGTTCATTGTGCACCAGGTTTGTGGCATTCAGCTCAGTGACGATGTAATTGACGTGATATTTTATGTGTTTGATGTGAACCGTGATGGAAGTATAAGTTCAGAAGAGTTCCTCAGAGTTTTACAAAGAAGAGAAGGGGAAGCTACTATGCCCAGGGAAGCAGGCATTATGGGATTGATTTCATGCTGGCTGTCTTGTACAAAAAACTGTGAATCTTCCAAAATGATTCTGTAGAGTAGCTGGTGATTTTATAAGCAATTGTATATAACTTGTAGTTTAGCTACAATACTCGTCGAGGGAAAATTCAATTCTTGTTAGGATATTCAGATTAAAATTACTTATTCTTTGTAATAGACATATTACTTATTCTGCATAGTTTTGATTTAGTTTATAAGAGATACTTAGACTGAAATATTGTTAACGATGTTAAAACTAAATATATAGAAAAACAAGACATTTTTTATTTCTAATTACTATACGACCTGATTTACTAAAACATGAACTGGAATTGTGACATACACCACAAAAAAATTGTTCAAATATCATTAGTCAATATAAAAGTTCCAACACTACTCACTTTTTTTAGAAAAACATCACATGACCATCTTAAACTCTTGGAGCTCTCAAGTGTGCAGCTATATGTGTTTCATATATACATGAGCTACGCTAGGTTTAGCCTTGTTCAAGCTTTTGGGTAAACTATTTTGTTCCAACACCATGGGAAAGGAAAAGGATAAAAAAAATCGACTATTACAATAACAAGGCAGGTAGATACTAAGCCATGCCAAGTACAAATCAAATTAAGTTATTTCAGTCTCTTAACATGCATGCTTTTTTGTCATGTGGGCTTTATTCGTGTTGCATATTTCTCTTAAAAATATCAGGTGAAGATTCAATGTCTGTGACCATGGTTATCTTCTCAGATTGAAAACTATCTTCCTCCACTTTGGGTTCTGTGTAGTCTATAGGAATAGGATTACAGTCTATATTGTGCCACACCGGTCTTTCCTCCTGAAACAATCTGCAAATGAAAACAAGTTCTAAGTTAAGTACATAAATCCATCATGGGCTATTTGGTACATACATCAACAATTTATACAAGTATGCTGAAGAGAGTCAAATCTTAATTATGCAAGTTTGATGGATATAAGAGATGAGATAATTTACTTAAATTAGTTAGACTTGGGGAATATGTGCTCCGATTGTAAATAATAAATAACTGTCCTGTTATGTTATAAAAATAAAGAATATCCAAATAATACTGGTACTCAAATTTTTAGATTTACCGAGAACAGTATATATTTTGCATAAAGCTACGTGACAATATCAGGTAACCAGTCTGTAAACTAAATGTAGAGACAACGATACTATTTAGCTAGCATTCAGTAAAGAACATCAGAGTAGTGATTATTTTTATGTCATTGTCCCCATAAGTGTCTAGCATTCAGTAAAGTACATCAGAGTAGTGATTCTTTTATGTCATTGTCCCCAGAAGTGTTGTCATTCTAATAGGAAACTACTTCAAGGCCTGCTTGTCTTAATTTTATAAACTACCTACTATTACCTGATCCCTTTTCTTTCTTTTCTGCCTCCCTTTTAGAGTTTTTATGCATACTGACTTATTTTTATGATTAAAAGTATCGTTATATTCTCCTTTTGCTACTCTTACCATGTTGCTCTTGAACAATATAAAAAGAACAAAAAAGATGAGTTCAACTAATACTTTGAAATTTTTTGGGTTAGTATAATACATGCCCAGTAGATCATTTATGGTAACTGTTACTATATTTTTTTTGGTATTGGTACTAACAAGTCCATAGTTGTTTTCCAAAACAAACTGCAAAAACTTATTCTACACGGCCTTTATCTGCAGGGACCAGTTGTACAAAAAACACTATACACTAGTAACTAGCAATTTCGACACTGAGCCAGTAACGCTTGGTAGATCAATCAAGAACTAAATTTCACTTGAAAGTCATTATGCTCAAATTATAAGTTCAAAATCAATACTTTACATATATAAACAAAAGACACGAATCAATTCTGGTTCAGTGATTTATTTCTCAAAAACTGAGGGTCTCAACGAAACCTCTGTACTATTCCTAAGCAGGGACAGATGTATTCTACGTTTTGCAGTTCCACAGAACATATATATTTAACATTTATTAACTAACATGAAACACTCTCGTCTTTAGTAGAAAAGTTGCCTCATTTCTCTAAGTAGGTCTTCTCAAATCCTTTGAAGTAGTTTCCCCTTTTATTACGAATTCATATTGCATATGCAACCTCCCAGACCAGCAAACCCATGTTTAAATGTAAACTATTTTAAGTCCAACATTTTGAAGATATAAAAAAGAATTATTTTGAATTAATAAATAATACAAAAAGATTTGTAAACTAAAGACAATACTAGTGCGTCCTCACATTGGTTATCTTTTAGCATTACCTAAATTTATTATCTTGCTTAACTTAGTATCTTTTTAATCTAAGATGGACCTTGAAGATCGGAGAGAAACTGTTAAATTCCCATCTTTTTAGTACGCACACACCAGCATAATTTTAATATAATCAATGATAAAGTGTATGGTCTAGGTTTAAGAAGCAGCTAGCAAGCATGAGTGTAGGTGAGTGTGGGTGCCAGGATGTGTGTGTGTGTGAGAGAGAGAGAGACATACGGGTGCTTGCATAACATTGGGCCTTGGAATGTGAGCGCATACTTGCATGTGGACAACTCGGTAATAGAGCTAATCATAGCTCTAGGCTCAGAGCAAACATATCTCACCTAAAAGACATAATGATGTGATGTAAAGATCAATGATGTGAAAATTAAATGAGACAAAATATATCATACCTCTGTTTCTCGAGGTTGATTGGTGAGATCACACTTAGTTCCATTTGTGTATTGATGAGCATGATACCTGTATCAGTATTGTTCAGTACAATGAATTCTCATTTGAATTTATCTGTAAGACTATCTCTCTATTACTATTTGCAAGTCACACATTTACATTCTTACACTAAGGCATTATACCTTTGTGATGCATCTTTCGAGCGAGGATCTTTCAGTGTGGAGATGTCAGAGAGATTTTGGTTGTAAGCAGCTGTAGCTTCATCATCATACACACCCAAAAAAAACTCTTGAACTACCTAAAAACAATACAAAACAAGCATGCCAATAAATGTAAATTAAATAAAAATTAAGATAACTACATGCCCACCTCTACGGAAAAACAAGGTGGATTGACATTTGACCAAAAAATTGGAGGTTCAAGAAACTAAATGCATATCAAGCACAAGTTCAAAACGATTTCAAATTAGAAATACTTTAACTTGCTAAATTGATTTTTAGAAGTTACAAATACTGTTGTTGCCATGTTGGCATAAAATTCCCTAGCATAATGAAGTAGGCCTTTCCATGCACACATACAGCACGACAGAATTTAGGGGAAATAAAACTAATTGCATATACTGGCTAACCGAATATGGTTCTACAAGTTGCTACCTTGTCATCCTCTAAATGTATTTGCCTCAACTTCTTT
The DNA here is from genome assembly GCF_009905375.1 of Apium graveolens. Taxonomy (NCBI): domain Eukaryota; kingdom Viridiplantae; phylum Streptophyta; class Magnoliopsida; order Apiales; family Apiaceae; genus Apium; species Apium graveolens. Next base: position 232,230,681 of record NC_133650.1, on the reverse strand, counting down.
TGATAACAAAATTCATATGACCACCACCCCTCTTGCTGCATCAAAAATAAATTTATCAAAAACATGATGCATCGGAATAATCTTGCTTTCAAGTATTTTAATTTTGTCCGTTGTTGACATCTTAGTTATTCTAATAGATTTCTTGAAAATTAGACAGATGCAAAGACAAGTTTTAGGTTAGTCCTAACTCTGATAAAACATCGATCCTTTAAAACTTCAAGAAGCTCATCTGGCGTCTTCGGTTTAAAGCGCTTCTCAGTCCCCACAATTACACTGCTAGTGTTCTGCTGACTAATTGGCTTTTCAGTCTTCATTTTCTCCACTTTAGGCAAGAAACATATAAATTTCTGCCCATCTTTTCCGGGCATAACAACAGATTCCTGATCATCATCCTGAAAAACATGAAGCAAGCCAGAAAATCAAATTAGTAATTTACTGAGGAAAAAAAGGTAACTGATTCAACATACATGCATCATCCTGTCTAGAAATTCTTCCAGCTCTATTTGTAACTTCAGAGGAATATTTTTAGAACATCTATTGCATAATCTATTAAAAACCACTTCAACTCTAAAACTGACAATAAGGCGACTGAAAAGGTGGAAATACGAGAACTTAAATTTGGTTACTACATTTATGTAAGTACATCAATAATAAATCGGATATCAGGCTACAAAGTACAGAATGAGAAACTTCAAAGAGAAAATTTACGATTTTCTTTTTTCACAAATAGCTAGAAGAGTTGAATACGTAAAATAAGATACAAATCCCGCAAGAATCAGTATTTTAGCTGCATATATCAAATCATCAAGAATATTCAGCCAAGAAAGCAAAAAAAGGGACACTTATTGTGCATTTGATTAACAAACTTAGACCCTTTCATATTAGTACAAGCTGCTTTGAGCAAAATATACGACCCCAGTGGGATTGCGAGCAGGGAATACTCTTACTACAGCGAGCTCAAATAGAGTCTGATTTTTTCTCACAAGTCGAGCACGATCAATCCAGAACTCAGCTCAATTACAGCTCTGTCCGTATTAGGAAGATTATAAAAAATTATCGAGGGTATTTATCGATCTTCTGTATGGCCATAACCCTGAATTAATATATTGGGTAAAGTATACGCCTATATGAACTAGTGAAGATATCATTAACACGTTGCATCTTAAATTTATGCAAACACAGAAACGAGCATTGTGATAAGAAAACCAATAACCATATACGATCTAAACCACCTAAAAAATCAAGCTTAAAGTCGCAATAACAACAATGCTTAACAAATGTAAGCTTATACAAGTACGCACTTACAGGATGAAAAGGAGAGTCTAGAGTATGAAACTCAATTCCGTACTTTGGTTCACGGGAGCTCCAACTAAACGATCCACCTGAGAATCCAAATTTTCATAATTTATTGAATTAAACTAGTTTCCACTATTTCTAAACAATCCATCAAAACTAAATTACAAGAACAGAGTCTAGGATTAACAAACACGAAACATATCCGGTATATTCTGCTCGTAAAATAGAGTCTAGGACTAACTTAAAACGAAACTGACTATTCTAAAACAAGAGATAAATTGCAAGAACATAAAATTAATCAGACAAAAAATCATATAATTTAAAATTCAGGGTACCAGTATGAGCTGGGAAGATCTGATCGGAAGAAACGACGACGTTGAATAGATAGTTCAATAAAAGTATGGCCCACCATAATATTAGTCTCATTTTTTCTAAGATTGGGGGTTCTTCAATCAAAACCCTAATTTTGTGATGAGGATGATGACGGATCGATCTGTCTTGCAACTCGACTCGGTTTTGTGACTCGCCCTCTTTCCATGACACCACTGTGATGTACTGGACCCAATCATAGCTCGCCACGTCAAGTATTATTCCTAAGAAAACAAGACTTTTTTTTAACAGTTAGACAACGAAAAATGTATTTATAAAACTATTTTTACAAACACTAATTTCATAAATTTATTTATTTTGAATTTATATTATTCTTATAATTATTTTAGTAAAATTTTATTATAAATAATTAAATATTAAAAATTACTTCTCCCGTCCTTTTCATTTTTTACACTTTTAATTTTGAGTCATTCCTTTCATTTCTTTACATTACTATAAATAATAAATTTTATATTATTAAATGCTTACCTTATTCGCTAGTGTTCCCCAATTTTCTTAGTTATTGTCCTTAGTTTGTTGAAATATAACAACTTTGTACTATATTACATTTGTTTCTTCAATTTCTTGATCTCCGTGATAAAACTAATTTGATAAGAAAATAAATGGATAGAGCGAGTAATTATTAACATATAATTATCATTTTTTCATCTAATGCCAAGTTGTAGTAATTTTCCTATAGAATATATATATATGTGTGTGTGGTGGGGCACGCTGAGAGTAAGTAATACCTTTTTTATTACTTTTTCTTATCTTTTTTTTACAGTAAACAACGTTTTCATTAATAAATTGTATCCAAAATACAATAATCAATAGTAATATAGTATATCTTTCATTCATAAAGTCTATCATCTAATCGAAGATTATGCAGAGATGGCCCCATAAGCTTAGATAATAAAACCTTAATTTCCGAAAAAGTAACCTACAAACAGGGTCTCGTTAAAACCTTGAAAGAATAAAACCCTGTCCGAAAAAACTCAAATAGAAAAAAGAGTGTCCTACAAAATTTCGTTCTATATAAAATTATTTTTTCTTATCTTTTGGATCACTACACATGGACATCCAAAAACCATCATCCATCTACAAAATGTAACGGCCCTAATTAATTCTTATAATCAATGTTATTATATAAATATTTGTAAATTACAAATATCAATTCACTCAATCAATTTATAATTGCTTTATAGATATATTAATTTCTTTTATTTTATATTTGACAAAACAAGTCAAACATACATCTCCCACTTTGATATTTTTTATCGGATTCTCAAAATTTATGACTAGTGAGAATGTAAATCACATTTTCACTTTTACATTTTAAAACACAATTAAATTTCTTACTTTCAAAACCTCAATTCTACCAAAATTAAATTAGTGCCCCAAAATTGAATTTCTACTATCAATGTTAACTTCGATGCCTACACCAACAAATCAGCTACGCCTGCCTAATATCCATTTCTAAAATGTACTCTTCAAATACCTGATCATGATCTTCTTGATAGTCTCTCACCAGCCTCAATCATAGATTGCTTTCACAATTTACTTGCAAGACTTATTAAATATGTCAAGTCAAGTAAATCGATTACACACAAAAGAATATCAAACTTTCAATCACTTGCAAATACAATACATTTAGTATTTCCTTTTTCGCAGTAACCATTATCCCATTATTTTATATAAGATTGGCGCCAGACTGCAATCCAACATTCTAAAATGTTTAGAAATTTTATTCTAATAAATTTCTTAGTTCAAACTCAACCAGTTCAACATATTCAATCCCTTATCTAAATTTTCCGAATATAAAAGATTTTAACCAAATCGTCTCGTCAAAAACTTTTAAAACAAACTGTCACTTTACAAAATAAAAACACAATTTTTTAGTTCATCACAAATATATAAACAAACTCCCACTTGTCAAAATGTAGACACACTTGTCTAATTTACATTTTTCGATATAATACTCCCGATTTTTACATCAACCTTCTTAAAATTCAATTCCAACTTGTGAATTTTCTATCTCTAGAAAAATAAATAACTCCCACGTTTGAGTTATTCCATAAACTCAATTCCATTTTTCATGATTCCATAAACAGATTCAGTCAAACCATACAAATATTGCACCGAATCATACAAATAAACTAATGTTTCACTTGCTCTTTATTCCAAGCACTACTAGAAAATTTCTTATAGTATAATCTCGTCTTTTTCAACAATTGACTTGTTGACCTTTCATTCCTCTTCTAAATTTTTATTCTCAACCAATTTTACCAAATTTATTATATATATAATAGAGCAATTAGGGCTTTTTTGAGATAATTTATTCATTCGAAATTATTGATTTACCCTTATAAATATATATTAATATATTAAATTTAATAACATACATTAATTATGCATAACTCATTAATTATTATTAACTCTCTATTAATTACTACTTCATTATTGTATATTAAGAAGTTATAATTATATATGTGTTTTTAGTTATATTTATTAATATAGACCAAAATTATAATTTTTATTATGATTTAATATTTTTTAAATTTAACTTTTAACAAATAATTTAGTGTGTTCGTCATTTTCAGTTATTTCCGGTTAGTTAACTCTCATATGTAAGGAAATAGACAATTGAGACAACCGATCGTCCGTTTCTGTGAATAATGCAAACCTTACCTAAAAAATAAAGGCAAGTATTACAAATTAACTCAATATCTTCTTAATCGATCAAGATCTTTTCAAATAATGAATATCCTTGCTATAAGACGGCAGTTGTGAAAATCAAAACACATTCAGTTACATCTTTTACGAATATCAGATGTCCGATACAAAATTTGGAGAAATTTCACACCACGACCTAGATTTTAACTATATAACATGTATACAGTTCATTAATATGTGAATTTTAAGAATATATATCTCACACGGGCTATGAAGTAAAACCCATCATTGTACAGAGGTTAATGCAAACGGACGAAAATAACTCCACACAACAAGAAATAAATTACATTTCACTAGCATGTATACAAATTATATAATAACCGAAGTTAGAGTATGCCCGTGCGAGTATAACTGAAGTTAGAGTATGCATGTGCCTCACACGGGCTATAGAGCTAGTTTATACAATATCCAACATGTTACCATCACATATATCTTTCTTAAATGCTCTTTCTCCCAAAAATTATTAAAATTTTGAGCAAATATAACTCGTCGATTTTAAATTATCTCAAAATTATTCATTTCGCGGTTCCATAAAAATAATAGACACCTACTACTTTTTCAATTCTCTAAAACTTAACAAGCTTAAAAAATATTCAATTTAAATTAAGCGACATGAAAAAATTAATCAGGATATAAACTATCCATCAATATGAACAAAAAAAGACGGATTTTTTGTAAGCCTTGATTGTTAGAAATATATTCTAGAATGATTCCATCTACTTCCACAAGAAAAAAAATTCAAACTTCGTACTCTAAATATAAAATTTTAAGTTACGGGAAATATACAATAATTAGGTACACAATATATTAGCTCAATTAAAATGTAATTCGGAGCGAGAAAATAAGCATTAACAACTAACAAAAAAATATATTATATGCAACCCATAAAAGAATTACCACATATCAAGACTAAAATGGCAAAGAGAAAGATCTAAAACAAGTATGGCGCGCAAGGACTTGACCATTTTCAAAAGGTAAAAAGCAGATAACACAACAAACAACAACTGAATATTATAACCAACAAAAATTAAACATTCACCAAAATAATAATCACCAACTATACCAAATTAGACAAAAACAAATAAATAATAAAGAAGTTGGATACAAAACCTACCAATTCCGATTAGTGAGCGTAAAAGTGCAAGGGTTCACAAGATGATGACTACCTATAACCTGAAACAATCCAAATCAAAAGCAAAAACCCGTGATCCATGAAAATAGAAACAAGACAATCATTTGAGAGAAAAAAAATATCACAACAAGTAAATATATAGGATGTAAGGTGGTGGATATAGATGTGACAAAATAAAGATCCACTTCAAACACCAAATAGACTAAATAGTAACCAAGCCAAACGAAGTAAACGCCAACAAGATTAACCCAATCAAAAATCAATCACAAACGGTTCTTGATAAAATTGTAGTAATTTTACTATCGACTATATATATATGTATATATATTATTGTATAGATAAAAAGTATGAAATAAGAATAAATATGAGAGTGGTTCCGGTTGGTGTTGAGAGCAAGCAATATCTTTTTTTTCATTGTTTTTTCTTATCTTTTGGATCACTATATATGGGCAATCCAACACCATCATCCACCTCAAAAAATGGAACTTCTCTAATTTTTTTTTATAATCAATGTCATTATATGAATATTTATAAATTGCAAATATTAATTCACTTAATCAATTCCATAATTGCATTATAGATATATTAATTTATTTTATTTTATATTTGACAAAATAAGGCAAACATAACACGAGCTTCGTCGTTAAAGTTAGTCGAAGTAGAGTTTATGCAAAGTCGGAAACATACCTCTTTTATCGTGGAATTAGATCTGATGACTTCCCAACACTAAAAGTTCTAATAAAGATTTAATAGCATAAAAAATAAAATGTGCATTGATGTGAATTGAATCATATTTTTTTCTTGTATCTTTAAAAATAATAATATAAATGTATATGTTGTTAGCAGAAATTGAATCTGAAAAATTTGGTTGTACATGTTTTAATATTTTGATTTAACGGTTTTCATCATATGATTTGAAAATTTTAATTGTCTTGACTGAAAGTGATAACTAAAATAAGCGATGAACCAAACTACAAATTATGTATTTTTTTGGTTATTATAGATTATATATATAAATAACGAAATAAATATTAAAAGTTTATCCAAATTTATTTTCAGAATAATTTTATGAAGCGGGATGATACTGTACGGTTAGTTAGATATTTAATATGTTTTTGATATCTGTAAAAATAAATATGAATTAAATATATTTTAAAAAATAAATGTAATGATCACACGCGATTAGTTATAATTAGTATTCTAAACACTTTCTGTATGAATTAAATTTCCAATTTCATGTTTTTAAATTTAAAAATAAAAAATTGTAATTATGTAGTTAACACACTTTTAAAATTTTGCAAAAATTTATATGAGAACTAAGAAATGAGAAGTGCTTTCAAGAACTCATTTGTTCAAGGAAAGAGGCATATATCGGACATCAAATGAAACTTTGTAAATTATAATTTAACATAATATATAATATATGTAATTGTTAGGAATCACATATATTTTTTATGATAAACAAAACATATAGCATAATCATTCATTAAGTAGATGTAGCTGTCAACGACAAACTATCATTGTCTGGTAGCCATTGACAGAGTAGCTTATCAACTGATAAATTTTTGCAACATTTCCATGTACATGTCAAGAAAAATGGTCATTGATGTAATAATTCATATGTGGTCATAGTTGACTCAATAGATAAATAGAATATGATGGTTAATTGTAAATATGAAATGCCATATAATTCTGTCTAAGTGAAGTGAGTCATCAATGACTAAGAAAAAAGACTATCAACGGCTAAAGGAATCAACTCTTCAACTGCTAAGAAGATTACATTATCAATGGCTAAAGTAGCAAATAGAAATTGAAGTGACTTGACAGAGCACATATATCAAATCTGACAAAACACATGGATTGATAGAAGATCTCAGTTTGAAAATGGAAGCCAAGACAAAATGTGCATGTCATCTTAGATTCTGAAGAAGAAAAAATATTACACATACAACACAGGCCATCTCAACTATTAAGCCTGTGTCTTCTCAAAGTCAGCTTGATGTGATTCCTGTAAACATGGAGTCATAGTCTCACTCTTTACATATTACACTTAAAACAGCAGCACACAACTCACCTGCTTCTCACATGGATGTTGATTTAATATCAACTTTCCAAAGACTCTCCATCTTTTCAGTTAATGGAGGAGCTCCACTCTGAAATTGATACTCATCATCTTTTTGATAAATTGTTGGAGCGTCATTCATTTCTATCAGTCATTGGTAGTGAATCTGTACCCTTAAATATTTCATCAATCTTCACATATTTTACTCTAGTGACAACTTCAACTGGTATCTCATTCTCATCATCAACGGTTATCTCTCATCTGTTGATAAGTGTTAATCCATCAATTGATAGCTTAACAACAAGTGATATTGAGAGTTCCACCTTAGTATGTGAAGCTGAGGGTGAGGGTGTGAGGATAGTGAGCCAGGGGCAGGTCCTGATGCAAGAACATAAAGAAATTGAGAGAAATACAGGTACATGAGGAATAATGATGGAAACTTTGGATGCTTCAATATAAATGTCTTCAACTCCATGTAGTGTAGCTCTGTTTAAAGCAGACTATCAAGCAGTTTTAGACAGTGTGAATCTAGAGACCTCTACATTTCAGTATCCAAACCGAGCTTATCAAGTTTTAACTAGCCAATCAAACCTGGAAGCTGAAGTTATTCTTCGTTTGATTCTTATTACAGAATCAATGATGATATCTCAAATATACATGTTGGAGCTGGTGATGACCTTGAGTTTAATGATGAAACTGGAAGTGATGAATATGACAGTGAAGAAGGAGATGCAGGTCCTTCCGTCACAGATATTCCATATTAGATATTTTTCAATACCATTCAGCCTGGAGAACTGAATGTAGAACTTTTAACTCAGTTCAAGGCATCATTAACTGACCAATCGTCATCCTAAAAAACAGCTCATCTATTGGTTCAATTTTAATAGTCCAACATCAAACTTCACAAGCTTCAAATGCTTCAATAAAAATAGAATTTTGAGAGCATGATGAATGTAATTGAGAAGATGAAAGCTGATTACAACAAGGAGTTGGACTATCGACTTCCTCTTCGCACAATATCCACAGTTCACTCCAAGATGAATAAGGAAGTGACAACTTTAAAAAATTGGCTGAAATAGAAAAGAGAATGAGCCTCATAGAATAGAAAATGTCAAACATGGACAAGGAAATAGGCATTCAGACAAAACTCCTACAGAAGATTCTTAATTCTACAGGTACTATTATAACTCTTAATGATAACAAAAACGGGGAGAAGTCAGTAGCTCAAAAAACTGAAATTGTTCATTCACTATCAGCCACTGTCACAAGCCTTGCTTCTCCATAGCAAATGCAAATTCTAGTTATTGTGAGCAAGGAAGAGAAAATTAAGGCTATTGATAATATTCTGAAGACTGGAGTATGTCTTTGAAGCCACCAAGCAGAAGCCAATAAGTATCCCAACCTCAACCAACATCATGAAGATAATAACTCCAGATATCTCTATAAGCAAAATAAACATAATGGATCTCCTTCATACAAGATTGAATTCATCTTAGAGTTCATATCTTTTGAAGCAAGATCACCTGCAAGGAATTATGATGTCAAAGGAAACAAACCATCGGGAGTTGTGCACTTTGCAAGTGCCAGGCCTGATAAAGATGAATGGAAGATTTTGGTTGAGCAAATCAAGAAATGCAAAACTGCCTCAAATCCTCTTTTAAAGCAAATCAGAGCATGCATATACATAGGAGGATAAGCCATTTATATCTTTCCTAAACATTAAGGTTATAAGATGTTAAAGCTGAAGAACTAGCAAGAAGTACCCTTGAGCAAGCTGAAGATGGAAAACAAAGTGAAACTGAATTAATAATTAGAGGATGAGGCCGATGAAGAATGGGTCAAGAGGACTAAAAGAATGAGAACAGAGAAGGGTGCAAGGAAGAAGGCTATATCCAAGAGGAAAATGTCACCAGATGAACCAGCTGCCACTGCTAGTACTTCTCAACATGCTACAGTCTCACTTCCTGAACCTGTAGTAGTGAAACCTAGAATCTACTTCCATAGTGAACCAATATTTCCTAAGGAGGAAACTATTGAGCTTGAGAATATTCAGTTGCCCACATTTCTTATGCAAAAGAAATCTCAAAAGAAGAAAGAACTGAAGAAATCACTGCCAAAACCACCAGCTCCCCAAAAAGTGAAGAAACCTGAAGACAAAGACTCTTTTATCTACATTGCAGACATTGAGAAAAAATCAAACCTCAACTTATATCTGGATGAGATTCATGAAGTCAGAGGCTTGGATGATACTCCTAGAATGCCTGAAAGACTTGTGTTTGATTATAAGGGAGGTAGCAGCAGATAATTGCCTCTTCAACATATTCTTAAGAAAGGGTATAAGACTTTAATGAAGGAATTCTCTCATATAAAGAGAATTGGTGGATTTACTCCAACTGCCAAGATGATAGTTCTCAATAGAGTTAATCATATAAGAAACAGATGGAATGACAAAGATGCATTTCCCAGAAAACTAGTTATTCCGTTCATTGGCAAGAGAATTCATCATCAACCAGAACACGTGATGGAATTCATAGATCAAGATGGTTGTAGAAGATTTTTCTGACTCAAGGATCAACTGAAAATAGCCAATAATGATTACCTAGAATACCTCATGGGAATGCTGAATATTAAGGTTGAAGATGAAGAAGTATTATATTGCTTTCTTCAAAGGCAATATGGTTACAACAGGAAAGGCAGAAAGAAGCAGAATGATCAGCTCATATTAGAGGAGCAATAAATTAAAATAATCTCTTTTTATTTTATTTGTACTTTCTGTTCAATTTAAAACTCAGCATCTTAATGATCATTTGTTGTTCTATCTTCAAAGAATTTTATTTACAATATATTTTGTCATCATCAAGAAGTTAATAGATGACTATTATTCTATCAGTCATAAATTGGGGGAGATTGTTAGGAATTATATGTACTTTTTATGATAAACAAAACATATAGTATAATCGTTCATTAAGTAGATGTAGTTGTCGACGGCTACTATCATTGTATGATAGCCTTTGACAGAGTAGCTTATCAAAGTTTTTTCAACATTTTCATGTAGATCTCAATAAATAGTCATTGATGTAATTATTCATTATGTGGTCATAGTTGACTTCATGGATAAATAGAATAGAATGGTTAATTGTAAATATAAAATGCCAAGTAATTATGTCTAAGTGAAGTGAGTCATTAAAGGCTAAGAAAAAAATACTTTCAATGGCTAAAAGCATCAACTCATGAATTGCTAAGAAGATTACACTATCAATGGCTAAAGTAGCAAATAGCAATTGACAGTGACTTGACAGAGCATAAATATTAAATATGAAAAATCACATGGATTGATAGAAGATCTCAGTTTGAAAATGGAAGCCAAGACAAAATGTGCATGTGATCTTGGATTTTGAAGAAGAAAAATCATTACACACACAACACAGGCCATCTCAACTGTTAAGCCAGTGTCTTCTCAAAGTCAGCTTGATATGATTCTTGTAAACATAGAGTCATAGTCTCACGCTTTACATGTTATAGATGAAATAACAGCACACAACTCACCTGCTTCTCACATGGATGTTGATTTAATATCAAATTTCCAAACTGATTCTCCATCTCTTAAGTTCATGGGGGAGCCTCACTCTGAAATTGATACTCATCATCTTTTAGATAAATTGTTGGAGCGTCAGTCATTTCTATCAGTCACTAGTAGTGAATCTCTGCCCTTAAATATTTCATCAATCTTTACAGATTTTACTCTAGTGACAACTTCAACTGCTATCTCCTTCTCTCCATCAATGACTATCTCTCATCCGTAAATAAATGTTAGTCCATCAATGGCTAGCTTAACAACACAGCCGTTGATAACTCCAATTGTCCTATCAATGGCTATCACTCAGCCTTTGATAATTGTAACTGTATCAATCATGGTTAGTGCAGAAGTTCAAACAATTGCTCTAGCACTTGTAGGACTTCAGAGAGGGAGTGAAAAATTTTCTGAGAGTGAGAGGTTGCTTTAAGAGCAGGCAAAAGGAGATTTTGAGAAATAGGGGCTAGCCATTTCTTCCGGAATAACAAGTGATATTAAGAGTTCCACCTTAGTAGGTGAAGGTGAGAGTGAGGGTGTGAGGAAAGTAGCCAGTGGAAGGTCTTGATGCAAGAATAGGGATAAATTGAGAGAAATGCATGTACCAGAGGAATAATGATGGAAACTTTGGGTGCTTCAATAGAAAATGTCTTTAACTCCATCTAGTGTAGCTCTGTTTAAGGCAGACTATCAAGCTGCTTTAGACAGTGTGAATCTAGAGACCTCTACATTTCAGCATCCAATCCTAGCTTATCAAGTTTTAGTCGGCCAATCAAACCTGGAAGCTGAAGCTACTCTTCATTTAATTCTTACTACAAAATTAATGATGAGAGTTAAGGATGCTATTTCAGATATACCTGTTGGAGCTGGTGATGACCTTGAGTATAATGATGAAACTAGAAGTGATGAAGATGACAGTGAAGGAGGATATGCAAGCCCTTCCATCACAGATATTCCATATTGGATATATTTCAATACCATTCAGCCTGGAGAACTGAATGTGGAACTTTTAACTCAGTACAAGGCATTATTAACTGACCAATTGTCATCCTAAAAAATAGCTCATCTATTGGTTCAATTTTAGTAGTTCAACATCAAACTTCACAAGCTTCAAATGCTTCAATAAAAATAGGATTTTAAGAGAATGATGAATGTAATTGAGAAGATGAAAGCCAATTACAACAAGGAGTTGGACTATCGACTTCCTCTTCGCACAATGCCCACAGTTCACTCCAAGCTGAACAAGAAAGAGACAACTATAAAACATTGGCTGAAATAGAAAAGAGAATGAGCCTTATGGAATAGAAACTGTCAAACATGGACAAAGAAATAGGCATTCAGACAAAACTCCTACAAAAGATTCTCAATTCTACAGGTACCATTCTAACTCTTAATGATGTAAATATGAAATGCCAAGTAATTATGTCTAAGTGAAGTGAGTCATCATTGGCTAAGAAAAAAATACCTTGAACGACTAAAGGCATTAACTCATTAACTGCTAAGAAGATTACACTATTAATGGTTAAAGTAGCAAATAACAATTGACAGTAACTTGACAGATTACAGATATCAAATCTAATAAAGCACATGGGTTGATAGAAGATCTTAATTTAAAAATGGAAGCCAAGACAAAACGTGCATGTAATCATTCTGAAAAAGAGAAATATTTGATTTCCATGTGTGACAAATTGAAGGATTATTCAAAGCAATACATCAAGATAAAATCTAGCTTTATTTGTCAAACTTCATAGGAAAGAATGCAGAAGCAATCTTACTGGACTTAGAAGACCGTACGTCAAATTGACTAGTAAAGATTGTAATTTGGTGTTATATAAACAAAGCTGTAGTAGTGTGTTCTCTAAGAAATTTTAACTTAGAGTTTTTCACAGAGCTTAGTTGAGAGCACTATCTTTGAGAGAAACACTGTAAAAAGAAGCTGTGAAATTCTTATAATTTGCACTGATTATTTCTTCAATATATAATTGAAGTGACAAGTTGAAAAACAAACCACCTGAAATTTTTATGTCGTGTTTTCTTAATTCAGTTTAGTAATTATTGAAGTTTGAAAAAGTTAAAATTTGTAATTTGTAATCAACCCCCTCTTCTATAAATTATCCCGGTATTGATTGTTAGTAAATAACAATAATAATAACTCAAACTATAACACCCTGCTCTTATATTGAGTAAATTTGGGATTTAAGTTCAGTTTATAAGGAGAAGTACTACTAATTTATGCACCAATAAATTATGATCTTTTAGAGTATGTGGTGGTCTTGTTGTTTATCCAAGTTGGCTGAATTTGGGACAGTAGGCTTCAGCTTATTTCATACTCGGAATTGGGACTTGACCCGATTTTTAAAGAAGACTCAAGATTTGACCTTTGTCATATATGGTATTAGAGCCGACTCACGAAAGATTGATGCGTCAAATTGCCGGAAGTGGGGTGGGGACACGAACGCTGGTGGTATTATCCCACAATGGACAGAGATCCGGATGTGGGGACGTGAAGCTATCTAATATTATCATATAATGGCTAGAGAGGAACAATTCAGACCTATGGGTTGTCTGTTCAGGCCTGGATAGGATGTCAGGAGTTTGTAACACCCCGGTCCCATATCGATAAAATTTGGGACTTTTGTTCAATTTATAAGGCAAATCAATACAATAAATGCACTAACAAATCATGATCTTTTGGGGGGCCTTTGATAAGCTTTTTTTTACCCAAGTTGCTTGTATTTGTGACAGCAGGCTTCGATTTATTTCGGACTCGAAATCGGGACTTGACTCGATTTCCGAAAAAGGCTTGAGATTTGACCCGGGTTGTCACACATTTAGTATGAAAGACAAGTAATGTAATACCCCAACTTCCAGACAATAAATTACTCTTAAATATTAAGTTAAAACTCCAATTTTTATTCATACTTAAAATAAGTTTCTAGATGTCCATAAATTTCTAAAATCCAAGACAAAAATAAAATCATATAAGCTCAAAATAAAGTCAAATCCTGGGAAACGCAGCTCCAATACAAGCATAATCACTGAAATATTATTCTAAAGCAAGCTCAATCAAGTCCGCCTATAAGATATCCCAAAAGATCAGCACCTGAAAATTTGTAAGTAATGAGCCAAAGAGCCCAACAATAAAATAATTCTACACTAGTGGATCAAGTAGTTCATAATTTTTATAAAACTAAAATCATTGTCCAAATCCATAAAACATTAGTTAATTCCACAGCTCACTAAGTTCACAAATATCTGGTGACACGATATCATAGGTTCATAATTCTATCAATAATGTGCTACTTTAAAGGTACCATAGAGCGTGCGCTCCCAAAGGTAGCATAAGTAGCACTCCCTAGTAATCATAGGCTAGTTCTAGAACTATATGCAATTACTAACTGGTTCATAAAGCAGAGCTCACTGGAATTTCTTATATCTAAAAGAGGTAATTGATTCATAATTTTTAAAATAAAAGCAATACAAAAATATTTAAAATATTTTAAAATAAAATAAAGTGTGAAGAGTTAACTTACCTTAAAAGTAAAATTCTCCAACTTATGCTCCTAATAATACACCTGGACATACAAATCTCATATCACACACTAAACATATACATCTATTTACATATCTCATGACCCAGATAGCTACACACTCACGTGACTAGAAGGCACTATCAATGCATACCAAAATTTATGGAAATATCGTACGCAAATAGGGTAGCAACTATTAACCGATATTGTAATAATTATTTAACAAATAGATGTGTAAACTGATAAGAGGAACCTGAAAATTATAATATATATGTACATTTACTCGTGTAGTTACAAAAATCACACTTCATTAAAAATTATCCTTATTTAAAACACAATATTATATAATCCTCATTTATTTTAACATACCAATGAGTAAAATAAAATAACTAAGATACATATACATACACATACGCAGAAGGCTCAGAGTAATAATAAGAGCACTTAGTCATTAAACTTTTGTACTTTATTTGCATTTATATACTCCCTCTATCCCATTCATTTCTATACACTTTCCTTTTTTGGATGTCCCATTCAATTCTATACATTTCAAACTTACCAAAAATAGTAAAAATTCTATAATATAAAAATCAACTACACCCACTACTTTCTCCCACTACACCCACTTTATTCATTAAATATTGAATGGTCCCACCACTTTAACCAACTTTATACTTTTTTTCACTAAATTACACTTTTTCTTTCTTTCTCATCCCACTATCTTAACAAAACTAACATTATTTTATTATGTTTCTTGTCCTCCGTGCCCAAACCATTTGTATACAAATGGCTGGGACGGAGGGAGTACATAATTATATAGCAATAAATACAATACCACTAGAATTAATATTCATATTAAATTAACTAAATATACATAAATAGCAACTCTACACATATATCAATATTAGCATGCATTTTGTTCCTGATAATTTGTAAAGCAGCTAGACACATAATTTGATTAGTATATATTTATTATTTACTCAATTAGTACAAGTTATTATTATTTATTTTTTTGACCAAGATGCACATTTATGAATAAAATATGCCTGAATTTTAACTACACTTTATTTTATATATTAGAAAATATGCAAATAAGCCTAAATATTAAAATATGGTAAAAAATGTGCTAGATATTGAATGCAAAGAAAAGTAACACAGGGGGTGAATGCATTTCTTGGATTTTACTTGGTTATCAAAACTGTTTGGATTATAGTTGAACAAAACAGTTAAGAATTATAGAGATATAATATTACAGTAATCACACAAAGCACAATATATTAAAAACTCAATTAATTGTATTAATTAAGTTTGTCTAGCTACAAATCCGTATTCTTAGAACATAAGAACTCAGCTACTATCTTGTGAGAATACAAGATTTTTGTAGATCTGTTTGTTACTTCTTAACCAAGGACCCATGCATGCTTTATAGACTAGCAACATGGGTTTACAAAACTTGTACTAAAATGTACTAAACCAATTTCTAAAGCAACATTGTCTATTTCCTTTTCCAGTATTAGCAAATATGTGCAGAATCTTGCAGGTCTGTGACCATCCTTTGTCCAGTGAATCTTGGCCCTTGATCTTGTATTCTTCAAGTTGTTTTTGTAGTCTTTCCAATTCAGTGAATGAATTGTTTGTTGACTGATAATCTTGAATCTTGAACTTGTTTGTATTCTGAATTTGAGATAGTATATCGAGATCTCTTTTGAACTGTAGAGAAGTGATATATCGATAAGTAAATGACTTATCAATATCTCGAGTTCTCGACATATGTACGTGACTTATCGAGGTCTCTAGTTCTTTTCATGTAGAATGACTTGTCGACATCTCCAGTTCTCTACATGGGCTTTTAACTTATCGACATCTTGAGTTCTCTACATGAAAATTTTGACTTGTCGATATCTTTGAGATCTCTACATACAGAACTGACTTGTCGATATCTCAGAGATCTCTACACACATATTTTGACTTGTCAATATCTCTGAGGTCTCTACATGAGGTATTGAATTGTCGATATCCGAGATCACTACAATAGAAATGACTTATCGATATCTCTTGGGACTTCTCTATAAGTCATTTTGGACTTCTCGACAGACTTCTTGATATCCCTTGATCTGTGACTTGTCGATATCTTGACTTAGAACATTTTTCCTAGAACGACATTATTCAACTCCAAGCTGCTACACTTTTCTCTGAGGCATGATCAAGAATTGATCTTTTTCCAAAGTTTATTCCTTAACTTGAAAACTGTTTATAGAAAAATCCCCTAGTCTAATCTACTAAACATTTTTACAGACTCAAGGAATATAATTACATAATACAAATATCAATTATCATGCAACTTAATCTTAAGGTTGTCAATATGACTTAGTCTTGTTATATTCAAACATGACATGCACAACAATCTCCCCTAATTTGTGAGAAGATTGCTTATCACAAATTCATACCTGATAACAATATTAATCCCAAGCTAAAATTATATATAATAAAATTGACATATTGACAAAATACATTTTATACATTGATCATTTACATTAGTTCACAGTTATCAACATTAGGTGAATTTCTCATAACCAGGTTCTTTTCTAATGAGGTCCTTGATTTTGACTAGCACTTCAAGTTCTTCAATAGTTTCAGTCCCTCTTAGAGCTTCCACTAGTTTGAGCTATTCTTCCAATGAGTAATTGTTGAGAAGATGAATCCTGAATCTTGAAAATCTGCCAACTTTGAATTTCAGAAAGTGTCAATCTTTGGAAACCCTGCTCAACCCCCTTGCCTTGAGTTCATTAGTTTTTTGTCAAACATCTCAATATCCTTGGCATATTTTCTTTCCCTTTCTTCCCTCTCAGCCTTTTCCCTAGTATGCCTTATGTTCCTTTCTCTCAACTTTTCAGCTAACACAGTGCTCCTCATTCTTGTACTTAAATATTTAGCCTTCATCAAACTGATCACCCTCTTCATTTTTATAGTTGAAAATGTCTCTATTACTTCTCCATTCCTTGTCATAGATTCTAACTTCTCCCAGGGAAATAACCCAAACTTTGACTATCTCTTCAGCTAGTTGTTGGTGATTATCATCATCTGTTATGCTCCTTAAAACTGGTAGAAAGTCATCCCGATTGAAATAGTTCCAGATAGCAACAACATCAACTTGAATTTTTCAAATTTTCTTCCTACAGTCTTGAAGAGTGTTTTGGTTAGAGGTTTGAATGAAGGTGGTTTTGATATTTTCTTTAAGAAGACTTGGCTGGCTATGATAGGTATCTTGAGTATAGAGTTTGTAGTTGGCTTGTATAGTGTTAGGTAACACAACACTGTAGAAGGGGGTTGAATACGGTGTTATTACAATCAAATCGATCTTGAACACAAGTAACAGTAAACATATGTATTCAATATAATAAACTCTGTTACAATGGAACGGTTCTCTCTCAGTGATGAACAAATATCACTAAGAGCTGCTAGGTTACAATGAATAATGTATCTCGATAATGATAACATATATAGTGTAAACCTATGTCTGTGTTTATATACTACACGGTTACAAGATAACTTCTAATTGATATGGAATATATTTCTGTCTCATAAAATATATCAATCAGATATCTTATACAATTCTTCCAGTCTTCTAATTCTTTCCATGCATATCTTCTTTTGTTTTAGTCTCGATTTTCTACTGTTAATCAACTTCCTTCCTTAACTGTAAGTCCTCATGTACTTAAGTTCTGACATGACCTTAAGTCCTGATATTATGTTCCGACTTCCAATAAATACTGATTCAGTAAGTCCTGATATTTCCTGTTTGTTAAGATTCGAAAACTAAACATGAAACATATTAGACATGACATCTCAAATATATCTAACAATCTCCCCCAACTTGTAAATTATGCAAAATATACAAGTTAATAGATTTGATGATGTCAAAAACATTTAAGTTCAAATGCATAAAGAATTTAACTGAATAACTAACTACAACTTACAGTCCTTGTAGCTTTTACCAATCTCACTGAGTCAATCTGAATCCATAATGATTCTTAACAAAGTTTGATATCAGCTTTTCTTCTTTAATCCTCAGGACCTGAGAGAGTGTAGTCTTGACTTGCTTTATCTCTTCATTCTGACTCCCAATCTGATAGATTATAGTCCTTATCGCAGAGATATGGTTACTTTCTAAACCATTGTCCAGTCTTATTACCCTAGGATGAGAAGAAGAGTCTTCATTGTAGCATAGACATTTCTCTTTCAGTATTACCTCAAGCTTAGCAGAATTCTTCTTCATTGGAATTTCATTTCCATCATCTTCAACAATATTAGGAATGAATTCTATAATCTTGAACCAGAAATTCTTGCTTTATCTCTGATGGTCTTCAATATGAAGTTTGACCATCTCCTGGTAATATTAGACTTTACCTCTAAAAGGTAATGAAAGAATTGAAGTTCTTTCAGAGTTTTGTTCAATACATCTGATTCTAATATCTGATATGTCCTTCCATCTTCAAGAAATAAAATCAGATTTTCTTTGATGTTGTGCTTATCATGAGCATCCAGTACCACTTGAACAGAGATAACCTTGTTAAGGTATTTCTGAGTAACTTCTTCAAGAGGTTTGTCAGTTAGTCAAAATGGATCTCTTGTAGCAACTTCAAGTCCTGTTTTGATTTTAGCTTCATCAGAACCTAGTCCATCCCTGTCTCTTGGTTCTCTAGCATTTAACCCAATAGACATGAAATCAGACATCAATTAGCTTTTCTTTGGATCTGATGGTTTGACATTTTTCCACAGAAGTTTCTTTTTATCAGCTACTTCTATTTTGTCTAAATCAACTTGAGCACTGTCAGAGGTTAACTTCTTGACTTTATCAGAACTTACTGCTTTTGCTTGTTGTTCTTCACTCTGAACAACTTGAGCTTTATCAGTGGTTGTCTTTGATTCTTCAGAAATCTTCTTTCTTTTTAGAGTTTAAACAACTTCTTCAGTCAGAGCATCATCATCATGAATTGTAGTTTGATAGACAGGATATATCACAATTGAAGGTATTTTCCTCTTTTGAAACTTTGTAGGTTCATCAACCTTTTCCTTTCCTTTCCATTTAGGATCAATCTCAGATTGTGATCTTGTTTTGGGCTTTGATGCCTCATAAATTGTCTTCTCTTTGATCACAATGCCTTTCTCCTTAGGCCTTGGAGGTTTCTTTGCAACAGAAGCTTTTGACATTAGATTTGTATTTTCAGCTTTAAATCTAGCTTCTTCCTCCTTGAGATTATCTAAATCCATTCCTGGATTATGTTTCAGAAACAATCTTCTAGCAATTTCTTCATCAAGTGTCTGAATCTTGGGATCCTTGTAGTAGACAGTAGTATGCTTTCCCTTGAGCTTCAGAGTTTGCATGAACTTTTGAGAATCTTGACTTCCACCTTGTATCAGAACATCAGGCTTTGTTTGACTTTGCTCATCAGAACTTGATCTCAGATTTTGAATTTCAGTACTTGCTATCACATTTTCAGTTTGAGCAACTTCAGAACTTGTCTTCTTTTGAGTAGAAGATTTGCTTGCATCAGAGTTTAGTTTCACTTTGCTGCTTTGTTTACTCTGAGCTTGACCTCTACCCTGACTAGAGTTTCCCTGATCATCAGTTTCATCATCTGTCTTCTTCAGTAATTGATCATCTGAGCATTTGGACTTAACTATCTTCTCCCCCTTTTTGGCATCATCAGATAGTAGGAGTGAGAGAAGAAGTTCTACTGAAGTTTGAATTTCATTCAATTGAGCCTGTTGAGAAGCTTGATGTGCCAGAACCTCAGTAATTTGGGCCTGTTGCTTCTCTTGGGTTTTCTCAATTGCTTCCACTTTCTCAGAAATAGGTCTGATAAACCTCTTTTTATCAAGCTTGGCTTCCATATCTATCTTTTTAGCCTTTACCAGAAGTTTGTCAACCTTTTCTTGAGTTTGAGAGTGAAGACCTTGAAGATGCTTGGTAGAGAGAGCAGTGATCTTGAGTTGTGTCTTGAAATCAGAATTTGACAATAACTCATCAGCTTTTGACACATGCTCTGTCAGAATGTTAGAGCTTGGAATAAATTCAGAATCATTCCACTTTTTGGTCCACTCAACCCCCCCTACGAGTATCCTCCCAAGGTATAGGTGCATCCTGCTCAATAAACTTCTTTACCAGTGTTTCCTTTCCCAGAATGGGAGCTGGAGTCTCAACAGAAACACTGTCTTCAGAACTTGAAGAAGATTCATTATGTTCTGATAGAACAACAGTGTGTGAGGCAACTGGAGATTCAGGAATAACCTCATCTACTGTAGGAATTTCAGCATGCTTTGGAGAAACAGATGGAGTTGGCATCTCAGCATTTAAGATTGGAGATTGACCTGGAGATTGCTGAGCTTCTGTAGGAGCTTCCAAATACAGAATTTAAGGAATGTGCAACCTATGAATGTCAATTTCAGGACCTAAGCCTGAATCTTCAACTGTAATATCTTCATGATGAGGACAGACTGAAGGTGTAACCACTGTATCAGAAACAGTGTCTTGGTCTTTAGCTGGAGGTGGCAGAGATTCAATTATAATTGGCTCTTTTGAGATCAGAGATTCCTGATCCCTTTCCTCAGCTTCTACAATATCCTCAGATGGAGGCTTAGCATTATACCTCTTTACCCTCATTTTCTTCAATCTCCTTGCCAATGAAGGAGTTATTATTACAGCATCAGAACTTACAATTTTCCTCTTCAAAGTATCAGAACTTTGAGCTGCAGATTCTTTCTGAGAAGTAATATTCTCAACTTCAACTGTCACAAGTTCTGAAGCATAAACCTGTGCTTCCTCTTTACTGTCAGATTCATCCCTGAGAATCATTTTCCTTCTCTTTTGAGGAGGTTGAGGAACAGACTTGGTCCTCTTTGGTCTGGAAGATGAAGATCTGATGGTATGTGTTGATGATTTAGGTTGATGGTTTGAAAGATGTCCGGATGGTAGATTTTGGTTATGGTGGAGAAGTGGTTGGTTGTGTAGTGGTTGGAGGTTCTGATAGGTGAGGTTCAGATGGTTGGACATCAGGATATAGTGCAGTGTATTTAACTGGATCATAGTTTATTAAGGCTTGTTTGACATATATGGGAATTTGGAGGGGTCTCAACATAGCCTTCTTATTATCAGTAGATAATAAGTCATTAAATGCTCTTTTAGCTAGTCTGAATGGTGAAATGGACTCACTAGCTAATTGGGGCTTATCAGAACAACAAAAACTATAAATAAGCTGATAAAATCTAGCAAAGTAAACTGTATTCCTATCTTCTGTCATCATATCCCCAATAAAGCCTAAAATAGCACTTGCATAATCAAAATCAGTTTGATTAATGAGAGCATACCCGATTTGTTGATTGAGAATTGGGATTGCATCAAAATTAGAACATTTGTTTGCAAAAGCCTTTGTGATGCAGTCAAAGAAGAAACTACATTCCCTCCTTATGTTGGATCTCTTCAATTGACCTAGCTTTTCCAATGTCTTTTCATACCCCAGACTGGCCATTAGCTGTTGAAGAACTGGCTCCTCAACAGTTGTATAAGTGCAGTTCTCAGGCAACTGCAGTGCTTGGTGTACTGTAGCCACAGTCACTACATTTTTATCCCCCCCTGTTGAAAAGATGATATTTGAGGACCCATGAGCACCACCATCATCATATGCGCCACTTCTCCAAAACTCCAACACTTGAGTTCTAAAGATTATTTCAGACTGGATCAAAACATACCCAATATCGAAGTGAGCAAGAAAGTCCTGAATAAAGTGAAGTTCCGATGGAGCTTCATCCTTGCTAAGAATGGCCAAGTAATTGTTAGGGATAAACTTCGCTCCATTGAAAATAAATCTCTGTAGAGATTAAGTGAGAAAGAGAATGTTTGCAAGGTGTTTGATAAAAGTCCTGTGAGGAAAAGCTTCAGAGAATATTAGAGAGAGAGATAATAAGAGAGATTAAGAATAGAAAAGTAGGTAAAAGATTAGAAAATCTTTTAACTCCCATATATATACTCTCTCTACTCAACAGTTATATTTATGAAGCATGGCAGACAATTTACACCTGGCAACGTGTGAACAGTTAGTAAAAATTAAAGCAAGAGTTAATGGGCACGGGAAATAAGCAATTACCGTGCACATGCAGTTTTTCAGGATAAACACATTTACCACTAACTCAAATGATTATGACTATTTTTATCTCACCTTAATATATTATCATTAACTATGACCGTTTCAGTATTTACCACAAATAAGTCAAGTAAAGAATAATGCCATGTAAGCATCAGAGTTTCTATCAGGATTTAATATCAGAACTCGACTATTATCAGATTTTAACAGTCATTAGAATATGGCTTATCAACTCAAAAGTGAATATCTTGTTTTGTGATTCTTCATACAAATACTGACTTGATTCTTCAGAGTTTAATCATCAGAATTTCCATCAGAACTTGTCCTCAGAATTTATGCAAATGACCTTAACTGTTTGTCAAAAACAACTTAATCACCACAGTAATTTTCATCATTCATATGGAGTGAGAGAGTGTGCATTTAGCAGAATATCAGATAAAGATTAAAGTCTGATAAACTTCAGTACATCTTAGAAATAAGGCATAACTAAGAAAAGTGATTAAAATCTGTCAGGCAATCATGAAGTCTACTATAGAACAAATTTATGCAAGAGTCCACCTCAACTGTTTATGCTCATTTTATGCATCTTTTGAAATTCCTTTTTACAGTGGCTTCTCAGTGTAAGTGAGTCACAAATGCTTATCAGGATTTATGCTATTATCAGAGTATTTCTCCAGTAATCAGAGAATGTGAAAAGTCACCAAGAAAAATTTATTTGCTTTTTTAATGCATATTACTTAATACCAGCAATGCACTTGGGTCTTCCTTTCCACATTATTTTCTCTAGATCTCAAAGGAGTACCTGACTTTAATTTTTTTTTCTTTTGATAAGTGAGGCTTATCAAACATGTGGTGTATCCTTAAGGTTTACTGACATCAAAATTTGACAGATAAGAAGCAAGTTTGTGACTTAGTAATAAGATACACAAAGTAAATTTGACTAAGCTCAAAATCAGAATTTGCTTGTGTTAAAGAGTTTCCACATAAATAACTAATTCAAACATGGGATTTCTAGTATGTTGAAGACTACTTAGGTCAGCATCTAGCACACGTATCCTCATTGGATTAAATAGTCACAGAACATTCAAATCACTATCAGAGTATAAAGATCCTCATCAGATAACAATCAACACTTAATGGATTTTAATTTAAGAACAAATTACATGAAGATAAGACAATTTATAAATACTGATCATAAAGTCTGATGTATGAGAACAAAAACTAAGCAGATTTAGAGAAGGAACCTGAAACCATTCCATGTTCATTTACCAGTCTTGTAAAAGTAGCTTCACATAGTGGTTTTGTGATGATATCTGCTAGTTGTTGATCTGTTGGAACAAAATGCAATTCCACTGTACCTTCCATCACATGTTCTCTTATGAAATGGTACCTAAAGTTGATGTGCTTTGCCATTGAGTGTTGAACTGGATTACCTATCATAGCAATAGCACTTTGATTATCACAGTAAATAGGGATTTTAGAAAATTCTAACCCATAATCCAGTAACTGATTCTTCATCCAAAGAATCTGTGTACAACAGCTTCCTGTAGTAATATATTCTGCTTCTGCAGTTGATGTGGAAATTGATTTCTATTTCTTGCTAAACCAAGAAACTAATCTACCTCCAAGAAATTGGTAGCTTCCACTTTTGCTTTTCCTGTCTATTTTGCATTATGCAAAATCTGCATTTGAGTAACCTATTAGCTTAAAATCTGATTCTCTAGGATACCACAATCCTAGATCATCTGTACCCTTAAGGTATTTGAAAATTCTTTTCACAGCTATTAGATGAGGTTCTCTTGGATCAACCTGCAATCTTGCACAAAGACAGGTAGCATACAAGATATCATGTCTACTTGCAGTTAAATAGAGTAAAGAGCCAATCATACCTATGCAGTTAGTAATATCTACTGATGAACCAGTATCTTTATCTAACTTGGTTGTAGTGGCCATAGGAGTGGATGCTGTTGAACTGTCTTGAATTCCAAATTTCTTGAGTAAATTTATGGTGTACTTGGATTGACAGATAAAAGTACCTTCTTCATTTTGCTTGACTTGAAGGCCCAGAAAATAACTAAGTTCTCCCATCATACCCATTTGATATCTTGACTGCATTAGCTTTGCAAACCTTTCACATAGTTTGGCATTTGTAGAACCAAATATGATATCATCAACATATATCTGTACCAAAAGTAAGTCCTTTCCATGGTTGAGGTAGAACAGTGTTTTATCAATTGTACCTCTGTGAAATCCACTTTCCAGAAGGAATTGAGCTAAAGTCTCATACCAGGCTCTTGGAGCTTGTATAAGGCCATAAAGTGCTTTGTCAAGCCTGTAGACATAATTTGGAAATTTTGAAATCTACAAAGCCTAGAGGTTGTTCAACATACACCTCTTCTTCCAATTCTCCATTGAGAAAAGCACTTTTTACATCTGTTTGAAAGACTTTAAACTTTTTATGAGCATCATAAGCCAAAAAGATTCTTATGGCATCCAATCTAGCAACTGGTGCAAATGATTCATCATAATAAATACCCTCATGTTGAGAGTAACCCTTAGCAACCAACCTAGCTTTGTTCCTTGTAATTATGCCATCACTGTCAGTTTTGTTTCTGAACACCCATTTTGTGCCAACAACTGATCTGTTCTTTGGTCTTGGCACTAGGGTCCAAACTTTGTTTCTTTCAAATTCATTTAACTCTTCCTGCATTGCTTGCACCCAATCAGCATCTTGAAGAGCTTCTTCCACTTTCTTTGGTTCAGTCTGAGATAGAAAAGAATTATAGAGACATTCATTTGATGTTGCAGTTCTAGTTCTGGCACCTGCTTCAGGATCTCCAATAATTAAGTCAAGTGTATGTGATTTGGTCCACTTTCTTGCAGATGGAAGTTGATTTCTAGAACTGGATCCTCCCCCATGATCCATGCTATTTCCATCAGCATTTTCTGATGCTCCCCCATGTAGTTATGCTCTCTAAGAATTCAGAATTTGAGTTAGATCATTCAGGACTTGAAGTATGAGTTTCCAGAATTATCAGAATTTGGCTCATCAGAACTAGATGAATCAGAACTTGAAGAGCCAGAGACAGATTCTGATGCTTCTTGAGAGTCTTGAGTTGTGGTAGGATTTTCAGCTTGCTCCCCCTGGACAGGTGCATTTTCCTTTGGAGTTGTTACCACAGTTTCAATGACATCAGAACTTAACCCGTCAGAACTTACAGGATCAGAGTTTAAGTCATCAGAATTTACAGAATCAGAATTTAAGTCTTCATTTTCAAATCTCAGCTGATC
This sequence comes from Apium graveolens, assembly GCF_009905375.1. Lineage (NCBI taxonomy): Eukaryota > Viridiplantae > Streptophyta > Magnoliopsida > Apiales > Apiaceae > Apium > Apium graveolens. The sequence goes on along the minus strand of NC_133650.1, from coordinate 232,204,556 downwards.
GTGATCATTGAAATCTTCAAGTCCAGTAATCTTCTTATCATCAAAAGATACATTGATAGATTCCATGACAACCCTTGTTCTTAAATTGTAGACTCTGAAGGCTTTTGTGGAAAGTGGATATCCAACAAAAATTCCTTCATCAGCTTTTAGATCAAATTTTGATAGCTGTTCAGGATGAGTCTTAAGAACAAAACACTTACTTCCAAATACATGAAAGTATTTCAGATTTGGCTTCTTTTTCTTCACCATCTCATATGGTGTTTTTCCATGCTTGTTTATGAGTGTAGCATTCTGTGTAAAATAAGCAGTCTGCACAGCTTCAGCCCAAAAGTAGGTTGGTAGCTTTGCTTCATCAAGCATAGTTCGTGTAGCTTCAATGAGAGTCCTTTTCTTTCTTTCTACAACTCTATTTTGCTGTGGAGTTCCAGGTGCTGAAAAATTCCTATTTTATTCCTTTCTCATTGCAGAACTCTTCCATGATTGAATTCTTGAACTCAGTGCCATTATCACTTCTTATAATTTTAACAGAATCTTTGACCAACTTATCCAGCTGTCTGACATGATCAGTTAGAGTAGATGCAGTTTTATTATTCTTGTGCAAGAAATACACCCAAGTGTATCTTGTGAACTCATCTACTATAACCATAGCATATTTCTTCTTTGCAATAGACATGACATTGACTGGACCAAATAAATCAACATGAAGTAGGTGATAAGGCTCAAGAATTGAGAATTCAGTTTTGCTCTTGAAAGAAGATTTTCTTTGTTTTGCCTTTTGACATGAATCACAAAGTCCATCAGGAGCAAATACTAATTCTGGAAATCCTTTCACAAGATCTTTCTTTACAAGCTCATTTATGTTGTTGAAATTTAAATGAGAGAGTCTTTTATGCCAATTCCAGCTTTCTTCAATTGATGCTCTACTCAACAGACAGATTGTAGAGCCATCAGTACTTGTTGAAAGTCTGGCTTCATAAATATTACCATGCCTGTATCCTTTCAGAACCACTTTGCCTGTAGAATTGCTTACAACTTCATAGTGTTCTTCAAAGAAATCCACATGATAACCTCTGTCACAGATTTGACTCACACTTAGCAGATTATGTTTAAGTCCTGAGACAAGAGCTACTATTTTAATGATGACATTCCCAAGATTGATATTGCCATATCCCAGAGTTTTTCTCACGTTGCCATCTCCATAAGAAACTCCTGGGCCAGCTTTTTCCATAAAGTCTGATAGCAGGGCTTTATTTCCAGTCATATGTCCTGAACATCCACTGTCCAGCACTAAGATATTTTTCCTGTTGCCCTGCAATCACAAACATCACTAATGATTAGTTTTAAGGACCCAGACTTGCTTGGATCCTTTGTTCTTTTTAAGTTTGTTAGCATTTGCAGTGGATTTAATATCAGAGTTTATGCTAACATGCTGTTTATCAGAACTTATATCAGACTTTGCATCGGACTTTACACTAGAAGGTATTAAAGTAACTTTCTTCAAAGAAGGTTTTATTTGATAATAATCATAGTACAAACTATGATATTCTTTACAAGTATAAATGAAATGCCATAAACTACCACAATGAAAACAAGGATTTTGTGGCTTAAACCTAACAGACTGACTCTTAATTCCTAACTTAGGAGGTAAATAGTTTATATTCTTATTCTTCCTACAAAAAGAAGCCAGATGGTTAGAGTTTCCACAGTTATAACATTTCTTTCTAGGAGCATTAGGAACATACATATAATTATTGCTTTTGTTCACACCTTCCTTTCCATTCCTATTTTTCCTAGCTGCCTTTACCTTGTTGACATTCCTAATTTCTTTCAGCTTACGCTTAAGCTGCTTCTTTGTCATTAAGCCTATATTTACTTCAGCTGGTTTATCCTGTTCTAATTTGTCAGAAGTTGACTTTTCCTTAACTTCTGCTACAAACTCTTTCATCTTTTCAGAATCAGACTTTACAGTTTTAGCTACAAACTTAACATGATTCACCTTTGGATTAACATCCTGTTTAACAACAATTGGCTCAATTTGTTCAGTTCATTTTTCACTTTTATCATCTCCATAACCTAAGCCCTCTTTCCAGTTTCCACTACTTAATAAATTATGAGTTGTTCTGCCAGAGTTAGTCCAAGTCCTGATAATCTCTCTTTCTTTTTCTAACTCAGTTTTTAGAGATTCATTCAATTTTAGCACTTCATCTCTAACATAAAAAGCATCATCTCTTTCTTTCTGAGTTTGATGGAACATAACTAACTCTTTTTCTAAATAGTCATTCCTTTTCTTATAAGAAAGATTTTCAGAAGTTAATCTTTCACATGTTAAAGTTTGATCTCTGTAAATAATAAACATGGTTTTAAGATATAATCTTAACTCAGTAATATCATCAGTATGAGAAACATAAGTTGTTTGAGGTACCTTCAATTCAGCAGTTTTAGGGCTGCCATCAGCATTTGCCATCAAGGCATAATTCACCTCATCTTCAGAATCTGAAGAGTATGTCCAGCTTTTCTTCTTTGTGACAAGTGTCTTGCCTTTTGATAAGTGGCATTTTATACCACTTAGAGCGTCTTAAAATGGCTTAAACTGGTGTCTTCAAATTAAGTATTTTGTGTATTTGATGCATTTTTCTAGTGTTTATGCATTTCAGGGTTTTAGTTGCATTTCGGGGGAGGAATCATCAAGAATAAGCCTTGGCATGTGTTCACCATTGCGAGAGGAAAGAAACGGGCAGATTACGGCGAAGAAATGGAGCGAAATCAGAATTTTTCCAGTAGAGGTCTGAGCGCCCGCTCAGCAATGCTGAGCGGCCGCGCAGCAAGCTGAGCGCCCGCTCAGCTATGCTGAGCGGCCGCGCAGGGTCGGGAAAAAAAACAAATTATTTTAGGACTTCTACTTCTGTTTGGTTTCCACTTCTATGTAATCTGAGTTTTATGGGACTATTATATAAGTAGATTTGAGACGTTTTCACAAGTGTGGATTGAAGAAGATTGTGTTTTTACGCAAGGAGCGAAGGAGATAAGGAAGAAGACCGATTTAGCACACCGCAACAAAGAGGAAGCATATATTCTTGTGATTCTTGTTTCGTTGTAATGTTGGATGCTAGTTTTCTTGCTTTGAACTTATTTACTCTTGTGACGTACTCTGTTTTAATATAATTAGTTTAGTTATTATTTTCTTGTGTTTGTTTATCATGATTTCATATGAACCCATGATGACGATAAGTGCTATTATGGGCTAATCGTGATCATGGGGTTGCAATGGATTTATTATGGAATTCTTTAGTTAATTGTTTATTACTTTAGTGTGTGATGATTGCATGATATCTAGTATTGGTTGTGCGTATTCGTCTTATGTGCGTCGCGAACATATAAGATAGGGTGTTAATATCTTGTGAAGCGACGGTGGATCTTGGGATTTAGAACTTGCCATGCTAGCATAGGTTCATGTACGTTGTGCATGATTAGTGGGTAACTCTAACAGTTTTATTTGCCCTATGTAATCAAAAGGAATAACTTGTGCTTAAATCGTTGTGTTGTCAATTTCTGTAGACATATGGGAACTCAACATAATTGATGACTATTCAACTTCTATCTTAATTGTGGATGCTTGGTAGAATGGTATTAGTACAATGAAAGTTGGCTTTTATCAGTTTCGTGTTATTCGATTAATATCATCACTGTCACATGATAAAGGTAATAACAATGACTATAGAAGGAAGTAATAATAAAGTTGTGATCTCGTGAGTGTTTTATTATTGATAAATTGAAGTGTTAGTTAAGTGATTAATTAAGTAGTTAATTATAGTTAATATTTAATCAATAATTTTAAGTTTTATTGTCTTAACATTGAGAAGTAATCATACATTGGTGAGTGAGTTTAATTAGACAATAATTTAGTCTGAGTCTCTGAGGGAACGAACTAGAAAGTATTCTATATTACTTGCGAACGCGTATACTTGCGTGAATATTAGCGCGTGTTTTCGCCCTAACAAGTTTTTGGCGCCGCTGCCGGGGACTCGGCGTAGTTGTTTAGTTTATGTACTTACCATCATTGGTCATTAGGACTCAGTGATTAGGACGTAGTAGTTACTTATTTTTTTCCGGTTGTGTTTCAGGTACTTTAGCAAGCGTTTATGCAAACTCGTTCTCGTGCTCGCAAGAGGACTTTAGATACAGCTGAGGAGACAGACGAAGTTCTTGATATTCCGGAGAAGTTAGATTTTGAGGATTCGGATTCAGGAACTGAGCAGAAAGAACCAGTAAATATGGGAGATCGTATTGTTCAAGCTGATCCAGCTCTTATGGATTTTTCTCGGCCTAAAATTGATGACATTCAGTCAAGCATCCTTCATCCGGCTATTCAAGCTAACACCTTTGAAATCAAGCCGGGCACTATTCAGATGGTGCAGAATTCTGTTTCTTTTGGAGGAGCGGCAACTGAAGACCCCAACATGCACATAAGGAATTTTGTCGAGATCTGCAGCACTTTTAAGTATAATGGCGTGACTGATGAGGCTATCAAGTTGAGGCTTTTCCCATTCTCACTGAGGGACAAGGCTAAAGACTGGTTACATTCTGAACCAGCTGGGTCCATCACTACGTGGCAAGATCTTGCGCAAAAGTTTCTGGTGAAGTTTTATCTGATGGCAAAGACTGCTGCTATGAGGAGTGCTCTTACTCAGTTTGCGCAGCAACCTACAGAATCTATGTGCGAGGCTTGGGAACGCTACAAGGAAATGTTGAGAAAATGTCCACATCATGGAATGCCGTATTGGATGGTGATCACTGGTTTCTATAATGGTTTGGGGGCCCAATCTCGGCCCATACTCGATGCAGCAGCTGGAGGCGCCTTATGGGCTAAAAGCTATACTGAGGCGTATAATCTTATAGAGACGATGGCTGCAAATGAGCATCAAAACCCAACTCAGAGGATGACGTCAGGCAAGGTAGCAGGTATGCTGGAAGTTGATGCAGCCACCGCTATTGCAGCCCAGCTCCAAGCGCTATCAATGAAGGTTGATTCTCTGGCTACGTATGGAGTTAATCAAATAGCTATGGTTTGTGAGCTTTGTGCAGGTTCTCATGCTACGGATCAGTGTTCTCTTGTCAATGAATCTGTTCAGTATGTGAATAATTATCAGCGACAACAGCAGCCTGTGCCAGCGACCTATCATCCTAACAACAGAAATCATCCAAATTTCAGCTGGGGGAATAATCAGAATGCTATTCAGCCACCATATCAGCAAGGAGTGAGAAAACAGTTTAACCCACCTGGATTCCAGCAACCACAGCAGTATGCTACAAGGCAATCATATCCTCAACAGGGAAGTGCAGCTGCACCTACTAGTGCTGATTTTGAGGAACTTAAGCTGTTGTGCAAGAGTCAGGCGGTTTCTATCAAGACCTTGGAAAATCAAATCGGTCAATTAGCCAATGCAGTGCTCAATCGTCAACCTGGCACTCTTCCCAGTGACACGGAACTACCGGGCAGGAAGGAAGCTAAAGAGCAAGTCAAGGCTATTACCTTAAGGTCTGGAAAAGTAGCTGATGCTGAAAAGGCAAAAGAAGTAGAAGCTGAAATTAGAGGTGAAGAATCTAAGCAAAAGGAGAAAGCGGCGGAACCAAGGAAGACTACTGTTGAACACACTCTACCTGAGGCTAATACAGGGGAGAAACAGCTCTATCCTCCACCACCTTTTCCTAAGAGATTGCAGCAACAAAAGCTGGATAGACAGTTCGGGAAGTTTCTGGAGGTGTTCAAGAAACTTCACATCAATATACCTTTCGCTGAGGCTCTGGAACAAATGCCCAGTTATGCGAAGTTTATGAAGACTATTCTTTCAAGGAAGGTGAAACTGGATGACCTTGAAACCGTTGTTCTCACGGAAGAATGCAGCGCTGTTCTGCAGCAAAAGTTACCACCAAAACTGAAAGATCCAGGAAGCTTCACCATTCCTTGCACCATTGGCAATCTGACTTTTGACAAGTGCCTTTGTGATTTGGGAGCAAGCATTAATCTGATGCCTTTGTCGATCTTTAAAAAGCTAGATCTGCCTGATCCAAAACCCACATACATGTCGCTACAATTGGCTGACCGTTCCATTACTTACCCAAGGGGCATAGTTGAGGATGTGCTCGTCAAGGTGGATAAGCTCTTCTTTCCAGCAGATTTTGTTATTCTGGATTTTGAGGAAGATAAGAAGATTCCCATAATCTTGGGAAGGCCCTTCTTGGCTACTGGCCGTACCTTGATAGATGTGCAAAAAAGGGAACTTACTATGCGGGTCCAAGATCAGGATGTGACCTTCAACGTATTCAAGGCAATGAAATTCCCTACAGAATATGAGGAGTGCTTAAAATTGGATGTGATTGATTCTGCGATTACTTCGGAACTCGATCACATGCTAATGTCTGATGCATTGGAAAAGGCTTTAGTGGGGGATTTTGACAGCGATGATGAAGATAGCAACGAGCAATTACAATATCTGAACGCTTCTCCCTGGAAGCGAAAGCTGGACATACCATTTGAATCTCTTGGTACTTCTGACCTTAAGAACGCTGAAGGGAAGCTCAAACCATCAATAGAGGAAGCACCTACCTTGGAGTTCAAGCCATTACCTGAGCACTTGAGGTATGCTTTTTTAGGTGATTCATCTACATTACCTGTTATTATTTCATCTGACCTTTCAGGTAGTGAGGAAGACAAGCTCTTAAGGATTTTGAGAGAATTCAAATCGGCTATAGGATGGACTATAGCAGACATCAAGGGGATAAGTCCTTCATATTGTATGCATAAAATTCTGCTAGAGGAAGGTAGTAAGCCAAATGTGGAACAACAGCGAAGACTGAATCCCATCATGAAGGAGGTGGTGAAGAAAGAAATTCTGAAATGGCTAGATGCAGGCATCATTTATCCTATTTCTGATAGCTCGTGGGTGAGCCCCGTACAATGTGTACCTAAGAAGGGAGGTATCACTGTGGTCGCAAATGAAAAGAATGAGCTCATCCCTACTCGAACAGTTACAGGATGGAGAGTATGCATGGATTATAGAAAATTAAACAAAGCCACAAGGAATGATCACTTCCCTCTTCCATTTATTGATCAGATGCTTGACAGATTGGCGGGTCATGAGTATTTTTGTCTTCTGGATGGTTATTCCGGGTATAATCAGATTTGTATTGCACCAGAGGATCAGGAAAAGACTACCTTCACTTGTCCATTTGGCACGTTTGCTTTTCGCAGAGTTTCGTTTGGGTTATGTGGCGCCCCGGCCACCTTTCAGAGATGTATGATGGCTATATTCTCTGACATGATTGGAAATAACGTCGAAGTGTTCATGGATGACTTCTCCGTCTTTGGACATTCATATGATGAATGTTTGAATAATCTGCGCGCCGTACTCAAAAGATGCGTGGAAACTAATTTGGTGCTCAATTGGGAGAAATGTCATTTTATGGTGCGTGAAGGCATTATCCTTGGGCATAAGGTCTCTAGCAAGGGTCTGGAGGTGGACAAGGCCAAGGTGGGAGTCATTGAAAATCTTCCCCCACCTAATTCTGTGAAAGGAATCCGTAGTTTTCTTGGTCATGCGGGTTTTTATCGGCGATTCATCAAGGACTTTTCAAAGATATCTAAGCCGTTGTGCAATTTGCTTGAGAAAGATGTGCCTTTCAAATTTGATGATGAATGTTTGGCAGCATTCGAGACTCTCAAGAAGAGTTTGATCACTGCACCAGTTATTACAACACCAGATTAGACAGAACCGTTTGAGATGATGTATGATGCAAGTGATTATGCGGTAGGTGTAGTTCTGGGACATCGCAAGAAAAATCTCTTCCATGTGGTCTACTATGCGAGTAAGACTTTAAATGGTGCCCAATTGAACTACACCACTACTGAGAAGGAGCTTTTGGCTATAGTCTTTGGTTTTGAGAAATTTCGATCTTATCTGCTTGGTACGAAAGTAACAGTATTCACCGATCATGCAGCTATTCTCTATCTGGTTTCCAAGAAGGATTCGAAGCCGAGACTCATTCGTTGGGTGCTTTTACTTTAGGAATTTGAGTTAGAGATCAAAGATAGAAAAGGTACTGAGAATCAAGTAGCTGACCATCTCTCTAGGTTGATAGGACGTTAATCAATGAATCTTTTCCGGATGAGCAGTTGTTTGCAATTCAGGAGGAAGAACCATGGTTTGCAGATATTGTAAACTATCTCGTCAGCAATATAATGCCTCCTAATTTGACATCCGCTCAAAAGAAGAAGTTTCTGCATGAGGTGAAGTGGTATATGTGGGATGAACCATATTTGTTTAGACAGGGAGCTGACCAGATCATCAGGAGATGTATCCCGTTCTGTGAGACGGAGGGGATATTACGAGACTGCCATTCCACGGTTTATGGTGGACACTATGGTGGTGAGAAGACGGCAGCTCGTATTCTGCAAGCAGGTTTTTTCTGGCCTACTTTGTTCAAGGATGCTCATCAGTTTTTCTTAAGGTGTGATCGTTGCCAAAGAGTGGGAAATTTGTCAAGGAAGGATGAGATGCCATTAAATGTGATGCTTGAAGTCGAGGTCTTTGATGTGTGGGCAATCGATTTCATGGGGCCTTTTATCTCGTCTTGCAATAATCAGTACATCTTGCTGGCAGTAGATTATGTCTCAAAATGGGTCGAAGTTAAAGCTTTACCGACAAATGATGCAAAGGCAGTGCTAAATTTTCTTCATAAGCAAATTTTCACAAGGTTTGGCACACCTCGGGTAATCATAAGTGATGAAGGATCGCATTTTTGCAACCGTAAGTTCACTTCTATGATGCAGCGTTATAATGTGAATCATCGAGTAGCTACTGCCTATCATCCGCAAACAAATGGTCAAGCGGAAGTGTCTAACAGAGAGATAAAGCGCATTCTAGAGAAGGTTGTTTGTCCGTCAAGGAAGGATTGGTCTTTAAAGCTCGATGAAGCTGTTTGGGCTTACAGAACAGCATACAAAACTCCACTTGGGATGTCACCGTTTCAGTTGGTGTACGGTAAGGGATGTCATCTACCTGCGGAGCTTGAACATAAGACCTACTGGGCATTGAAGAAGTTGAACCTGGATTTAGATGCAGCTGGTAAGAAAAGAATGCTTCAGCTTAATGAACTTGATGAATTTCGACTTCAAGCGTACGAAAATAACAAAATGTATAAGGAAAAGGTGAAGAGGTGGCACGATAGGAAGCTACATCCAAAGTTATTTGTGCCGGGGTAACAAGTTCTCTTATTCAACTCTCGGCTCCGACTTTCGCCTGAGAAGTTGAAATCAATGTGGTCTTGACCTTTTATTGTCAAAACTGTGTTTCCACATGGAGCGGTGGAAATTTTTGAGAATGATCCGGACCAAGCATTCAAGGTTAATGGTCAGCGGTTGAAGCACTACTATGGGGACATGGCAAACCGAGAAGTGGTTAGTGCCATTTTGTTGACTGCTTGAGAAGGGTACGAAACGTCAAGCTAATGACGAAAAAGAAGCACTGCGTAGGAGGCAACCCATGAATTGTTTATACAGGAACCCTTAGAAGTTAATAACCTATCCAAAAACACAAAAAAATCAGAAAACAGGGGCTGAAATTTTTTTTTTCCAGTGACCCCCTGAGCGCCCGCTCAGCTTTGCTGAGCGACCGCGCAGCAAGCTGAGCGACCGCTCAGGGGTCGAGTACCAGAATTTTTTTTCAGTTCAGAAAAAAAAAACACAAAAATAGTTTTAGCCCATAAACCCACGATTTGTTCCCACTACCCCATCATTTTACTCCTTAATTCCCAAACCCTAATCTAATCCACACCCTATATATACATACACCTATCCTACATAACTCCCACAAAACTTCCTATACTTAAACCCTCTCACAAACATCAAAAATCAGTTCTTACACACTTTTATTCACGAATCAATGGCACCCAAGAGAGCACGCACTATTGACAGCAGCAGCACAGTTCCTACTGCTGATTCATCGAGGGGTACTGCTGCAAGGCCTCGGTTAACTGACAGAGAGCTGCGGAGGAGGAGTACACTAGGCTGTTGGGGAAGCCGATTCTGAAGGAGAGGGGGTTTTTACCATCGGGGAGGGATGGTGAGTTGCTGCCCATGATTGCAGAGAAGGGGTGGATAGCTTTTTATGAGTCACCCGAAGCAGTACCGATGAGCGTTGTTCGCGAGTTCTACGCGAACGCAAAGGCCGAAAAGAATGGGTTTTCTGTGGTCCGAGGGCTGATGGTTGATTATCATCCTGCGGCGATTCGCCGTGTGATTGGACAGCGAGAGAGGAAGCCCGAGGAGGAGAACTGGAATGAAAAGACTGCTTTGACTTGGATTTGATTTGTGCGACTCTCTGTCGACCGGGCACAGTTTGGACCTGCAGGACCGGCACTAATGAGTATCGTCACTTTCCGGTGATCGCCATGAACAGGTATGCCCGTGCATGGAATGCATTTATTTGTGCTAATATTTTGCCTTCTTCGCATGCACACGAGGTCACAGTTGAGAGAGCACAGTTGTTGTGGGGAATTCTGAATGAGGAATACTATGTGGACCTTGGTGAGTTTATCTACCAAGGAATTCTGAAGTTTTTGAGGGGAGCGAAGCATATGAACATCCCTTATGCATCTACGGTTACGAAGCTATGCCGAGCAGTGGGAGTGAACTGGCCGGCTCATGAGCGGTTGCAGTTGCCAGCAGCTCCGATTGATTCTGGCACTCTGAATGGGATGCAGGAGTGGACCGGTGGTGAGCCTGAGGAGCATGGGCTGGGTTATCGTCTTCCAGGAGGGCGTCCAGCACGAGGTGCTACTATGGCTAAGCCAGGGCGTGATGAGGCTGGTTCTTCGAGAGCTCAGGAGGGTGCTGGGATGGTTGATGCCCAGTATATGAGGCTTTCACGGCAGATGGATGCCATGTATGAGACGCAGAGTAGGTTTGCTCAGGAGCTCACCCTTGCGTTAGGGACTGCTTTTCGAGGCCTTGGAGCTGATATCCAGTGGCCAGTTTTTGGTGAGGACTCTGCATACCCGCCGCCTGATACTCCACCCACTGAGGGTGATGATGATGATGACTCCGAGTAGGTATACCCTGTGTTCCTTTCTACTACTTTCACTGAGGACAGTGAAGATTTTTAGTTTGGGGGTGGTAGTTAAGGAATATTGTATGTGTGTCATTTAGTTGCATATTCATGATAGTTTAGTTCATATAGTTGCATAATTTATGCCATATAGTTTTTTTTGTTATGAATGTCATGTAGCTCATGCATTTTCCATGATCCCTTTTGCAATGATTTATCGACTGAATTGTGATATTGATGCGAGTGTAGTGATAGCATTAAAGTGATATTAAGTTGTGTAGGTTGATATGCATGCTAGAAACAATTGTAAGTCCACTAAGTCTTAGAGAATGCGTAAGGGCTAGATTGTTGTTATGATTTGGTTGTTTTCAAGGTCAATCTACTTATTATGCTTAGAATTCGATTATAGGTTCTTAGTGATAAAGGCATGAAAAAGAAAAAATTTTGGAGAAAAAAAATATGGAAGTTGTTGCTAGTTGTGGCTAGGCGTCAAATGGCTAGTAGCCGGCTCGCATATGGTGCGAGTAGTCTAGGGTTGAGCAAGATGGAGCGAAACGCACTTGCTCAGAAGTTTAAAAAAAAAAAAAATTTGCATAATTGATCAAGAGTGGGCTCTTTGGTATTCGAGTTATTAAGTTCTTAGGGGACTTTGTGCCTAGTGACCTAAGGCTTTTAGAGTCTGGGATCCGCTAACCTAACGCTCGTTACATGGATACCATTGTATAAGTCTTTTGTGGACCTCACTCATTGCACGGTCAAATAAGCATTTGAGTTGTAAATAAAAAGCACGATTCCGTAGTAAGCTCCAGAGTTCTTGTAGTGTTGTATATCACTTTGTGCCTAGAATTTTTTATTCTTTGTATAATCGTAGGATTGCCTTGAGGATAGTCTAGTCATAGTAATTGGTCTAGTTCCGAAGCATATCTGTTAAGCATTTGCACACACCACGTTTCTGGCTGTATGTCCGTTTACATGAGTTTATTGATCTTTAGTTGTCTAACTGCATTCGTTGGGATGTGGCAATTTGGTTGATTAATTGTAGTAAGGGGGATCGCTGCATTTTCATATAGATTGCATTCATGCATGTTTTTATTTGTTTTTGAGTCTGTGACGCTTGAGGACAAGCATCGATTTAAGTTTGGGGGTGTGATAAGTGGCATTTTATACCACTTAGAGCGTTTTAAAATGGCTTAAACTGGTGTCTTGAAATCAAGTATTTTGTGTATTTGATGCGTTTTTCTAGTGTTTATGCATTTCAGGGTTTTAGTTGCATTTCGGGGGAGGAATCATCAAGAATAAGCCTTGGCATGTGTTCACCATTGCGAGAGGAAAGAAACGGGCAGATTACGGTGAAGAAACGGAGCGAAATCAGAATTTTTCCAGTAGAGGTCTGAGCGCCCGCTCAGCATTGCTGAGCGGCCGCGCAGCAAGCTGAGCGCCCGCTCAGCTATGCTGAGCGGCCGCGCAGGGTCGGGAAAAAAAACAAATTATTTTAGGACTTCTACTTCTGTTTGGTTTCCACTTCTATGTAATCTGAGTTTTATGGGACTATTATATAAGTAGATTTGAGACATTTTCACAAGTGTGGATTGAAGAAGATTGTGTTTTTATGCAAGGAGCGAAGGAGATAAGGAAGAAGACCGATTTAGCACACCGCAACAAAGAGGAAGCATATATTCTTGTGATTCTTGTTTCGTTGTAATGTTGGATGCTAGTTTTCTTGCTTTGAACTTATTTACTCTTGTGACGTACTCTGTTTTAATATAATTAGTTTAGTTATTATTTTCTTGTGTTTGTTTATCATGATTTCATATGAACCCATGATGATGATAAGTGCTATTATGGGCTAATCGTGATCATGGGGTTGCAACGGATTTATTATGGAATTCTTTAGTTAATTGTTTAATACTTTAGTGTGTGATGATTGCATGATATCTAGTATTGGTTGTGCGTATTCGTCTTATGTGCGTCACGAACATATAAGATAGGGTGTTAATCTCTTGTGAAGCGACGGTGGATCTTGGGATTTAGAACTTGCCATGCTAGCATAGGTTCATGTACGTTGTGCATGATTAGTGGGTAACTCTAACAGTTTTATTTGCCCTATGTAATCAAAAGGAATAACTTGTGCTTAAATCGTTGTGTTGTCAATTTCTGTAGACATATGGGAACTCAACATAATTGATGACTATTCAACTTCTATCTTAATTGTGGATGCTTGGTAGAATGGTATTAGTACAATGAAAGTTGGCTTTTATCAGTTTCGTGTTATTCGATTAATATCATCACTGTCACATGCTAAAGGTAATAACAATGGCTATAGAAGGAAGTAATAATGAAGTTGTGATCTCATGAGTGTTTTATTATTGATAAATTGAAGTGTTAGTTAAGTGATTAATTAAGTAGTTAATTATAGTTAATATTTAATCAACAATTTTAAGTGTTATTGTCTTAACATTGAGAAGTAATCATACATTGGTGAGTGAGTTTAATTAGACAATAATTTAGTCTGAGTCTCTGAGGGAACGAACTAGAAAGTATTCTATATTACTTGCGAACGCGTATACTTGCGTGAATATTAGCGCGTGTTTTCGCCCTAACACCTTTGTCACTCTTTCCTTTCTTGTAGTCAGGAGATATGTGGCCTCTTTCACCACAATTGTAACACTTGACATTTGAGTTGTCTCCTCTGTCAGACTTTGCACTTTTGCCTTCAGACTTTCTGAACCCTTTCTTATCAACACTTACACCTTTCCTGGAAAACTTCTTTCCCTTTCTGAATTTCCAGTAGGCTATCTTTGTGATACCCTTCACCATAAGAGAACACAATTTCGTCATCTCTGCATCATCATCCATTTCAGGTAAGCTTTCAGTTTCTGAATCATCATCATCAGAATATGATGACTTTGAATCAGACTTTATGATGAGAGCCTTTTCTTTTCCCTTCTTTGAGACAGCAACTTTAGGAGATTCCTCGTCAGCCTTAAGAACAACTATCCTTGACTTTCTCCCATGTCTCTTTCTCCTTTGATCCATCTCAAGTTCATAAGTCTTGAGCATACCATAAATTTCATCAAGAGTAGTTTCATCAAGAGCATAGTTGTCTCTTATGGTAGTAGACTTCAAATCCCAATTTTTAGGAAGAGCTAAAAGGAATTTTAGATTTGAATCTTCAAGATCAGATTCCTTGTCCACCAGTGACATATCATTCAAGAGTTTGACAAACCTGTCATATAATTCAGTTAATGACTCACCAGCTTTTGAGTCAAAGTGCTCATACTCTTGAGTGAGTATATTCCTCCTGTTGTTTTTGATTACTTCAATTCCCTGACATCTTGTCTCCAAAGCATCCCATATCTCCTTTGCAGTCTTGCAATTAATTACCCTGTTTGACATGACATTATCAATGGCACTATACAGCAAATTCCTTACCCTTGCATCCTTAGAAATAGATGAGATGTCTTAGCTGTGTAATCACCTTTATCCTTTGGTATGGACTTTGCTGGTTGATCTGCAACTGCAACATAGAGCTTGGTAGGCTTATATGGTCCTTCATTAATCCTATCAAGGTATTCTGGATCTGTAGCTTCCAGAAACATATCCATCTTCACTTTTAATATGGGATACTCAGAAGGTCTCAGTATGGGAACCCTAATAGTCTCATATCGATTGTAGATTTGAGTGTTTTTAGTTTCTTCAGTTTTGGTGGGCTTGGTTGGAGTTTGTGCTTCTTCAGACATGATTGTTTGGATCTTTACTGTATGTGTGTTAACAGATAGGCTCTGATACCAATTGTTAGGTCACACAACAATGTAGAAGGGGTTGAATACAGTGTAGAATACAATCAAATCGATTTCGAACAAAAGTAACAGTAAACAGATATATTCGATATAATAAACTCTGTTACAATGGAACTGTTCTCTCTCAGTGATGAACAAATATCACAAGAGCTGCTAGGTTACAATGTATGATCTTCTCGATAATGATAACACATATAGTGTAAACCTATGTCTGTGTTTATATACTACACAGTTACAAGATAACTTCTAATTGATATAAAATATAATTTTGTCTCCTAAAATATATCAATCAGATATCTTATACAAGTCTTCCAGTCTTCTAATTATTTCCATGCATATCTTCTTTTTTTTAGTCTCGATCTTCTACTATTAATCAGCTTCCTTCCTTAACTGTAAGTCCTCCCGTACTTAAGTTCTGACATGACCTTAAGTCCTGATATTATTTTTCGACTTCCAGTAAGTACTGATTCCAGTAAGTGCTGATATTTCCTGTTTGTTAAGATCTGAAAACTAAACATGAAACATATTAGACATGACATCTCAAATATATCTAACATATAGGTACTTGGGATTTGAGGTCAGGATAGGTTGAGTGTTTGTTTGGATCGGTTTGGGGGTTTGAGTTGGTAGAGTTTGTGAGATTTTAGTTTCTTGGACATTCTGTTGCTTTACTACTCCTTCTCCATCCATTCTCCACTTTTTTCCATCATCCCTACTTTTCTTGTCCTCCTTCTCCTTCTTCTTTTCGTCCACCTTGCTTCCAATTGCTTTGCTAGACTAACTTGGATTTATTCCAGAAGATATGCGTCCATCTTTCTTCTACTCATCATTATCTAATCATCTTTTGTGTCGATTTGAGCTCTTGGCAACATGGATTCAGCATTCTTCAAATATTTAGAAATTATTTTCAAAGCTTCCACATCCTCAATAGTCTTGTTTTTCTTTGACTTCAAATCTATCTTTATAATCATCAATAATTTCTTGTTCCCCATGACACAGTGCTTAGAAATCTGAATATGTTTGCACTATCTAGTGTTGGGACATATATAGGCCACTCCCTTACTTGGTTGAAGGTAGGCTTCAGGAAATGCGGCAATTTGACCCTTTTTGAGTTCATTGAGCAAGAGAGTATCCTCTGGAATTACCCTGTTGACTTTATTGATAAGGATGTCCAGCTCAGATGCTCTTCTTGATTGGTGATAAGAAAGAGACACCTGCATGCACCTGTCCGCACCTGAGTCATTGATATTGGAAACAATATTCTTTTCTTTGAAGTTACCATTGATCACCATCACCACCCTCGGGAAATTAATATTTCTATCCAAAGCCTTCTTGTAAGTGAAGTGATTGTTGTTTTGAGAGATTCTAAGAGCCTTGAGGAGTTCATCAAATTCCTTGTCAAGACAAGGTCCTTTAGCTGCCTTCATAAGCCTGTCCATTCCAATATTATCCTTCTTTTGAATTTGAGTTGTGGCTTAGCTTAATTTTAGTTGTAGTTAAGACTCCATCTCCCCTTTAGTCTTGTTAGCATGCATTGGAGGTGTAGGTAGAGAGATTTGGGTCCTTATAGATTGAGGTGTTTTCTGAGGGGGTATCTTTAAAGCTCCCATAATAGCTCCCAAAGACACTGAGGTCTGCATTTGGAGATATTTGTTGGAGTCTATTAGGGTCTTGATGTCTTGTTGTTGGCCGGTGACCAAGAAAGTTAGCTGAGATACTTGAGCAGATAAAGAGTCATTGGAAGTTTATAGATTTGAGGCTTGGGTTAGTAGATTTGGGATTTGAAGGTTAGTTGAGGTGGAAGGTATAGGTTGGGAACTTGATACAACTGAAGGGCCAAAAGAATTCTGAACAGCATTCTTGATCTCCTCCATGACCAAAGCTGATGGTTCAAACCTAGCCTTGTACAATTGATCCAGCTTGACCTTGGAGTCATTATTTTGAGTTATCTGCTTCTGGATCACTTCATGCAAGGCTAAGAAAGATTCTCTCAACTCAGATACATTTTCTTCAACTGGTGAGAGAGAGAGAGAGAGAAAGAGAGAGAGCTTGAAGCTTATCTGAAAACTTGTTGACCTTTGATTTGATATCTGTGAATATGGGCATTAATTTATCAATCACATCATTTATTAATTTCTTTACTGCAGCTTGATATATGTCCAGTGTGTTCTCCATAGCCCTTCTAATATGATGAAAGACCTTCAATTAAGCTTTGTACACTTCTATGATAACATCATAAACCTCTTCAGGAGTGAGGACCTTGGCATTGCTTCCCAGAATGAATGGTGACATACTCTTCTATAAATTTTTCCAAGGCCTCCTCCATGGTTATTGTAAAGTCTTTTGAAATCCAAGCATCCATATTACCATATGTTTTATCTGCAATCTTCTCCTGTTGCTCCTCAACATCCTCCTTGTATGAGAGTAGAATGGCTTGATAGTCTTGGTTGGATATATCAGTGGTAAGGAGTTGTTGGGTTATGTTGGCTAGGCCTGCAAGCTGATCAACCAAAAGATCATTTATAGTTGTAGGTCAGGCTTAAACATCTTGTAGCCTGTGACATGGGTCACAGTTTGACTCACATCATGAGTTGTGGTTGTGATAGTGTGTTTTTCACCACTGTTATTCCCTAACAATCTAATAACATAATTATAGAAGGGGAGGGTTGAATGGAATTCTATTTTCTTTTGGAAATTTAGAATCTCTTTTGAATATATATAACTGTGAATGAATATGAAGTAGTGCAGATTAAAAGAATTCAAGTATTCAAACACAAAGTAATTAAACAAGACAGTTTAAAAACTTTCTGGTGGATTGAACTTTCCACCAGAGATATATAGATTCGAGAACTCTATGATGTAAGAGTGTGTAATATCCCAAATTTTTTTGAAATTTTTGAAACCATGATGAATAGTAACTTTTGTTGATATTGCTGATTAATAAAAATTGTCAGACCACCCTATGAAGGGGTTCTTTAATGGATACTCTGAGATCATATTAGCACTCCATAATGTATATGAGGGTATGTAAAGATCGTCAGAATTTGAATTCGGGCACTTTGATTTTTCCCGAAAATCCACCAGATACCGACAAAATTAAGTATAAGGTAACATGATGAAAAAAGATTTCAATTCAAGGATTATATGAGAGGATCATTTAAGTAATATAAAATATTAAGAAAGGTTTAGGGAAGTAATAAGATCCCGGATATGATCCCTCAAACGATTAACGAAAATGAGAGTTAAGTGAACCGTAAAACAAATAAACGACCAAGGGGCAAACACATGCAAGTAGCATGGGAAGGAAGCTTCCAAGAGAAGCTAAAACATGTGGTTGTAAGTAAAGACACCCTCACACCATGAGATTGTGACATGTGGCAAAGGAATAATGCAAGCAATGACATAAGCAAGTGATGTCATCACTTTATCAAGATATTTTAGCAAAATTGGATGACAACCAAGTAAAATCATTCACAAACACCAAACCACTTCATCTTATTCTCTCCCCATTGTTTAGGCTCGACTTTTTCATGAAAATACAAGGATTTTATTTTCAAAGTCCAAGCTCCACACCTTAAAAAATTAAGAGGTTTATTTTCATGGATTCTATATTTCTAAACTTAGTTATGGTATGATTTTGAGCTCAAGATTCCATGTTTAAAATAGCTAATCAATTCATCAAAGTTCTTGATAAATAGTATCTTCAAGAAACTAACTTTGTGTTTTCTTGATTGTTTGAGAGATCCAAGCTTGTTTAAGGTTAGATCAAGGCTCCCTAAGGCTTCCTAGCAACTTATCACCCACCAAGGAAGGTATAAACTTCAAACCCTAGCCTTTACTTTATTTGTTAGTAAGTGTTATGGTTGGTTTTGTGAATGAGAAGCATGGATTATGATTATTAGTTTTTATGTTTGATTTGGAAGTGATTTGATAATTAAATCTTGGTTTTTGGTTGATGAATCTTAAGTTATGGTTAGTAGATCATGTTTGTGGTTGAATGAGTTGGAAAACTTTGAGATTATTGACTGATGTGGTATGGTTTAGATAAGGTTTTGTTGTATTGATGATTATGGGTTGGTTGGTGGTTAATTGGAGTAGTATAAATATTGGTAATCGCGTAAACATAGCCGTCGTAATGCCCATTTTTATTCAACTGATTGTACTTAGTGTTCGGGACATATAGCTCACTGAACAATCTGTAACTTTGCCATGTTTAGCTAGATCATGTCGTAAGATTCGTTTTGGTATGTGGTTCACTTAGATCTGATGTACGGTTTAGGAGAAATGACCGTTTTAAGTAACGGCATTTCACGAGCGAACCATTACCCCTCGCTTTACTTTGAAACCTTGTTTAAGGCCCTTAAAAGACTAATTGGATTACGAAACAATTATGTAAGGTGGATTAGGAAGTTGTTAAAGTACTCGCGAAAGAGTCGCCTTAAAATTCGTAACGGTTAATTTATTAAAATTGGTGGAGCCGAGGGTACGTGATTAACGCAAATCGTTAAGCGTATAAGCGACCGTTAGGGTATGAGTGAGTTTTGACTAGTTTCTTAAGCGACCGTGGTCTAATTCCGGATTATATTGTTGTTCATAGGTTATCGGACCCACTCTAAGCTTAAGTCTACCCCGAAACACTCAGGCAAGTTTTCTACTCGTTATAATGTTGTTGTGATGTAAATATATATATGCATTATCTTGTGATAAGTGCATGATTGTTATTAGCAAATCTTGCGATATATTGGAGCATGTCAATATGAAATATATATATATATATGCATGCCTATTTCATAATCTTGATATCTCATTGTTGATTCAATTGATTATAAACTACATAATACCTATGCTAGAGATAAGCAGTACTGGCGTATACCCTTAGTATAGGGACCCAGAGTTGAATATTTTTCTAAACGGGAGGCGATGTTTCCGAGTATAATATATATATATATAAATAGTTTTCAAAACTATTAATCGAATAATGTTTATTCGATAGTTTTATATTATAAGTGAATATTATTTTTTTGAATATTCATTAAAGATTCCTATTACGATCAAAGACTAGTTTAATTATTTGAATTATATAACTTTTTTTTATTTCTATTAATAAATGAATATTAGTCTGAATATTCATTCGAGGACTTATGACTCCGCTTATTTTATTTTATGAATATTAGTCTGAATATTCATTCGAGGACTTATGACTCCGCTTATTTTATTTAATGAATATTAGTTTGAATATTCATTCGAGGACTTATGACTCCGCTTATTTTATTAAATAATATTCTTTATTTTCTTAAAGAATAATGTTTCAATATTCACCAAGTATTCGGAAAATGATTGATACCATCAATCATTCTTACTTTAAATATTTCCAGAGATTATTTTCAAACTTTATCAAAACTAATTTTGAAAGTTAGAGCGGATCCCAAAACTCGTTTTCAAATTTAAGATCTTCCTTTCGAAGGGGATTTAAATTCTCGCTCAAAAATCTGAGGGATCCGGCTCCGTGATGTATTTTTATATTCGCAACAAGGTTGCTGTTTTGATAAAAGAGTTTTTGATTACTTACCCAACACTCAGGAAGTAAAATTCTTGGAATAAGTTAATCCATTAACAGGGATCTCCTGGGAAATATCGGTGAGTTTTTCTTTCCAACTATATGCGACTTCTTGGTGAAGTCGTATCAACAAGTTCCTACCCGGGGAAAGGGGAAACGAGCTTTACGTTTCAGAGTCATGGATTTCATCTGAACTAGGAGTGGCGTAAGTGGTCGAGTGGCGCCGGCCCAGCCTTATTTATTGGCCCAAATGGCCCGGAAGTTCCGCTAAGACGGTTCATTCCTTAGGAGTCCAGCGTTCGGTCGACAAGTAAATCCGACTATTCTCCTCTACATGTAGAAAATTTGGGGTTACACTACTGCGACTGATCATCATGAGTGATCTTCCTGGCACGGCAAACTCCCGTAATGAGTTCATCATCCAGTTGGATATTTCTGCAACACTACCCAGAGCACTTCGATAGAAAGGCTACGGCTGGGCGATTATTGAGTGTTGGCAGGGTCGAGATTTCAAAATGATGTTTTCATCAAATGAAGTATCTCGTAACTTTATTTTATTTTGATGATATTTCAAAGATTGATTCCATACAAGTTTTGTCTTATAGCTTCATTTATGGGATGAACTATTTATACCTTGAACGGTGGTAGTTCAAGCAGTATTTGGAAAATATATAAGTATATTGGAGTATCTTGTAACTTCATCTTTTCAACTTATATCTAGTAAATGATTATCTTATGCAAGACAAAGATTTTCAGAAAATTGTTGAGACAAGGTTAGATATATGAGATCACCTTCCAATGATATTTTTATACAGTTATAAACTGGAACTCTGTGTATATTATGCATGGTAGATGATTTCAAAGAGTTTGAAAAGTGTATATATATATACTGAATATTTTGTTACTTTATCACATTAAGATATCAAACTTGGTTCATTTTTTCTTGACCAAGACTTCCATGAGTCCTATGAGAATGCTCATATATTGTAAATTATTATACATGTTATTTTGGTGTGCTTGTTGCTCACCCTTGCTTTATTCTTTCATCACACAACAACAGCTATACAAGATGAACAAGACCAAGCTCCCAATTCGTGAGCGGATAGGAAACCTTTCACAGTTTCCTGTAGGCGTTGATGCCGCTGTAGCTGAGGTAGGAACTACCAATAAGCTAGGCTTTTAATTTTTGATGTACCAGACTTATGTATATTTATGAATTGTAATAATGGAAAAGATTATGTAAATCTATTCAGAAACCCTTTTGAGGTGTAATGACTTATAATTATGGAATAAAATGACTTGTGTTATTTTTGATATTCATCTCTAAGACTATAACTTGTGGTGTGTGTATATTGTGAGGTCACAGTGCGCAGTAGTTGGTTGTTTATTAAGATTGGGTATTATTAAGGGAAATGGAACTCGTGACAACCCGGATCCCTGACCCCGGATTTGGGGGTGTTACAGAGTGCACACAGTTGTTTAAGTGTTTTTATAAAGATGAATAGAGAGAATTCTTAACAGATGTAGATTTATCTATTTCTCTATTCAACTCCTATTTTCCACACTCGTTTAATAGATCGATACGATAAACACTTGCTACACTTGGTTTATATACTACCAAGTTATATATGAATAAGACAAACAGTAAAACTAAGAATCTAGGTGTATTCAAATGTTGATTCATTTCTCTATCTAGCATTTTTGAATATCTTTGGTTGAGCATGGAAATAGAAATGTTTTTTGTTCTCTAAAACCTGCAAATAGGCTGCCACATTCCTTTTGTATACAATCAACCCATGTGACTGTCAAGTCGCTATCAAATACTTTTTGAATCTATTATCCATTGAGACTTCATCATTATCCGTTGATACTTCACTTGAGCTATCCGTCTAGTCTCTAATGAATTATCATCCGTTGAAAGTGTCTTGAGTCATCCGTTGAAGCTTTAAGTTTATCCGTTGATGATGAATTCCTTAATAGTCGACACTCTTTCACTTAAACAAATTACAAGGCATCTTCTATGGCACCCTCCAAACCCGGGTCAAAAGTTTTGGGTCCAACCAAACACACACATCATATATAAACCTGCTTATATAATAATATATGCAATGACCCTACTTACCATAACCATGGATCGTAACAGTTCAAAGTATGTCCACAAGCCACAACCTTATTATTACAATGTACCAAATCCCAATTTATTTATCTTACAACTGAAGTAAAACTTTATTACAAACTTTCAACACCAACTAAGCCACACATCTTCCGCTAGCTTATTCCTTTTTAACTGGAAAAGAACGTAAACAGATTTGCAAGAGTAAGCTAACTAGCTCAGCAAGTCATAATGACAGTCACTGAGATTAGTAATGATCAATTGAAATAATATAAGGAATCAAGTTTCCTGATAAGCAATGTTTAGAATTGGATATTCACTTTCATTTAAAAAACAAAACAAGGTAAGGTTGCTGATCAGTCACGCACTAAACCCAAGCAAGGCTCCCAGCTTTGCTCTATAAACTGGATCCAAGGCACACATTGGCCTATCATGACCACGAATCTGGTCATATTTAAAAATAATCCAATTCTATAATAATAACATGATAAACAATGTAATTCAATAATCTGAACCATAAACAACATTTATCTTGAAGCATAGGGTGATTCAAAATACCCTGAACGTATAACAAGGTAAACAGGAACATTGACTTTCAATCCAGGGAAAGAATCAGAATGTAGAAGACCAAGGGTTCAATGGTTACAAGGATTGGTCTTCTGTTATAAAAGGCATAAAGGTTCGTATGTTAAGCAATGGTATATCAAGAATCGGTATGTGGTATATATGTATTTGTAGAGTAGTATCGTCTGTGTGTGGTTCGTATCTAAGAATTCAACAATCAATGGTTTACAAAAAATCAGGCTTGCGGCTCAAGATCAATAAGAATCAGGGTTTAGGGTTAAGTACTTCAAAGTACTTGCAATATAGGATAAGAACTATTTGGAATCATTGTAACATAATGAAGAGAGTTCAAAAGTACTTACAATATAACAAGAAGGTTCGAAAAATCTTGCAATATACTACAAGGAAGAGCGGGAACACCTGCCTTATCAATCCGCTTTTACTTTACTAGCACTTGTCAATTGGTTCCCATTCACTGACCACTTGCCTTACCTTTCTACTTCCCGCTTCCTCTGTTAGACATCACATGCACTTATCAATATTACTTCTAATCTCATTCTATTCATTACAAGCTTCTATCTACCCTTCGTTTCACCCAAATCCAACGTACGGATTGAAAGTTACGAATAAAACCGATAAACAATACATATACAGTCATAGTATACATTAATTGGATCAGATATAGCACATAGCACGTAAGATATTCGATCAAAATAATTATTCAAAGAAGATTCGGGGTTAAAATGATTTTCCAGGTATTTAATACGAATTTTTTGAACACTTTTCGGAAATAAAATGGGTCTTCGAATTATTTTATAATTAAATTATAGGGTTCAAACACCCGAATCTGACTTTAAAATAATTTTATAATAATTATCGAGCCTTAAAAGTAATTTAAAATAATATTTTAAAGCTCGAAACTATTTTTCAGAATTCTTAAATCAAAATAAATAATTAAATCTAATTAAATAATCAATTAATATTTAAATTAATTGACTCATTAAATAATTAATTATCAACTAAAATCAATTAATTAAACAATTTAGATTTAATTTTGAATTAAAAATAACTTTTAGAATTAAAAAAATAATTAAAAATAATTTCCTAATATAATTTAAACAGAATATCGTTTTTATAAGTTTTATAAACATAAATCTAATATTTATAAGGTTTTAAAACATTAGGGACTGAAATACAAATTTGGCCAAACTGCATGGGTGTTTTTACAATTTGGTCGTCCCCGTCCCCCTTCACCGGCGGTCCCCATTAACGGCGACCCCGAGCTCGTTGGGAAACTTCAATCAAGCCCAAAACTCGACCAAAATTCATGGAGATTCATCTACACTTCTCCAGGAACTCAGTTATGCAATCAAATCGAGTTAACAATCAACAAATCGGCCGAAAACTCAACGGGAAAACCCGCCACAGCCACTATTTCAATTTTTCCGATGAACGCCTTCCAGGAATCGTTTGTTTATTACGTATATATCATTCGAATCTTCTTTCAACGATCTACAACTTGGTACAATCAATTTCAAACTATAACCCCTAAAAAAGAAACACCCAATTTCCAATTGCAAATATTCATAGCTATAAACCCCAGTTCTTCAATTCGAGAATCAAACAGCAATTTCAACATGTTATTGAATTCCAAATCAGTCATATGATATACCAAAATGACCAGGACAAAATTATCTACAAGATTAAGCCATCAAATCACATAAACGACATCAACATAAAAAATTCCTCTTTTAATCACTAATTAATTCGAATTAAAATAAATAAATAAGAAAATAACCTTGATTTCTGTACTAGAAGTGATGATTGATTCTAAAAGAACTTTTCGAGAGCTTCGATTCGGTATATGGCACGCTCGATTCCGAGTTCGATAACGCCTTCGGATTTGAGTTTGATTTTCTAGAACGTGACGATTAATTAGGGTTTTCTATGTATTTTCTATGTTTTTACTGATAGATTATGATTATACGAATAAAATAAAATAAGAAATAGGCTATTTATATTTATGGAATATTAATACGCGCTGGATCGTATTGGATCGAAAATAAGTTACTTAGCCGCTAGTAACTGCAAAAATGATCCGATTTGATATCTGTTTTGGATAACTATCAAAACCGGGTACCTGTTTTAGATAATTATCAAAACTGGGTTCCTTATAAAACACTTTATATGAAAATAATGTAATAATATCTTGTCTTTCGCGAAGACGGGTTTTGTTGATCTATCGAAATGGTTACTGTATCGAAAATTTTACGCGGGGATACGTACGAGTCAAACCGTAATCCCGATCGAAAAAGTCAAAATATGAAAAATGTCCGGAATAATCAAATTAGGTTAGGAAGGAGTTTCCGAAGAGTTTCGGGTTGTAAAAATGCAAAAAATAGTTGAAGTTGGACGATTCCCGGTTCTATAAAATAGTTTTGTAATTATTCAGAAAATAATTAATAAATTCGTAAATCATTATAAAATCATATAACAATCCAAAAATTACCAGAAAAATACCATAATTATCTATATTTTATTCTGGACACAATAAAATTAACATTCCTATACTTTACCACATATAAACATCCACATATCAACACCAATCATCAGATAATTCACCAAAAATCACATAATAATTATTTATTGATAAAAATAATTACACGCTATCTCCCGGATATTACATCCGTACTCCCTTAAAAGGATTTTGTCCTCAGAATCTCCTAATTAAATAACTGAGGGTACTTTTCTCGCATATCGTATTCTAACTCCCAGGTTGACTCTTCAACCTTTGGGTTTCTCCACAATACTCTTACTAAATTTATAACTTCATTTCTTAATACTTTCTCTTTCTTTTCTAGAATCTCTATTGGACCCTCCACATACGATAAATATGCCTGAAGTTCTATCGGCTCATACTCAATTACATGCATAGAATCTGGATTATATTTCTTAAGCATCGATACGTGAAAAACATTATGAATGTGCTCCATGTGCGGGGGTAACGCCAACTCGTATGCTACCTTGCGGACACGTTTCAAAATTTTAAAAAGTCCAACATATCTAGGACTCAGCTTTCCTTTCTTTCCAAATCTTGACAATCCCTTCCACGGTGACACTTTCAATAACACTGGATCTCCTTCTTTGAATTCCATGTCCTTCCTGGATTGATCTGCATATCTCCTTTGACGATCTTGTTCTACAATTAATCTTTTCTGAATGACCTCGATAACTTCCTTTGTCTACTGTAGCAATTCGGGTCCAAGTATTTTACGTTCTCCGACTTCGTCCCAATATACTAGTGATCAACATTTGCGTCCATAAAGAGCTTCATAGGCATTCTAATATTGGTATGATAACTCTTATTGTAAGCAAACTCCACTAAGGGCAAATGTTCATCCCAATTTCCTTTGAAATCAATGGCACAAACACGTAACATATCTTCAATAGTCTGGATCTTTCTTTCACTTTGGCCGTTAATCTATGGATGATAAGCTGTACTAATGCTTAATTTAGTTCCCAAGCATTCTTGAAAACTTCTCCAAAATCTTGAATTGAATCATGGATCTCGATCAGATACAATGGACACAGGCACTCCATGAAGAACTACAATTTCTTTCAAATACATATGAACCAACTTTTCTAGTGAAAATCTTTCATTAATAGGCAATAAATGAGCTGATTTGGTTAGTTTGTCCACTATAACCCAAATAGCATCGTGGTTCGCTTTCGTCCTTGGTAATCAGACTATAAAATCCATAGCAATGTGTTTGTTAGGGCTAGAACACGCGCTAATATTCATGCAAGTATACGCGATCACAAGTAATATAGAATAAATTCTAGTTCATTCCCACAGGGATAGGTTTAGGTTAATTTCAATCAATGTATTTATGCAACACTAGTATGGTTATTATCCAATGCTAAGACGAATAACAAATTGAGGTTGTTTAACTAAGATTAACTAAGAGATTATACTAAAGAACATAAATTATGAGATTAAAGAGAGTTGAATAATATATGACAGAAACATAGGATTCTAACTTCATTAAATACTTCATTCAATAGCCTTTTCATTCTTAACCTTAGCATGTAATGGTGATGACACTAATCAGATAACACGAAACTAATAAACGCCAACTTTTGTTGTGCGAATACCATACTACCAGACATCCACAAAAGAGATAGAAGTCGAATAGACACCAATTATATTAAGACCCTATATGTCTATAGAATTTGACAACATAATGGTTTAATGTACAAGTTATCTATCGTGATTACATAGGGAAAGTAAGATGGTTAAAATTACCTACGAACCATGCATAATAAATACATGAACCTATGCTAGCATGGCAAGTTCTAAACCCTTAAATTCACTTTCACTTCATTATAGATTAACACACTATCTTATTAGTTCGCGACGCTCATAAGACGAATAAGCACAACCAATACTAGGTTATCATTCAATAACCACACACTAAGGTATCGAAATGAATTAACTAAAGAAATCCATAAATAAATCTGTTAGAACCCCACGATAACGAATAGCCCATAATCGGACTAATCCTCAACGTGGGTTTCGATGAAAGCATGGTATAATAAACGTAGTCTTTATACTGAATAAATAAAACCAAGTACGAAACAAGAGTATAGGTTCAAATAAGAAACTAGCATCCATAGTTACAACTTAAAACATAGAATCACAAGAATAAACTAGATCTTCTTCGCCTTGGTTGAATTGTGCTCTATGGTCTTCTTACGCCTTCTTTTTAAGCTCTGGTACATTTTCTTATGAAAAACGAGAATAAGTTATGTATATATAGCAGCCCATGCAGAGTAGAAGTCCAACAGATCAAAATTCCATAAAAAACAG
Organism: Apium graveolens; assembly: GCF_009905375.1. Taxonomy (NCBI): domain Eukaryota; kingdom Viridiplantae; phylum Streptophyta; class Magnoliopsida; order Apiales; family Apiaceae; genus Apium; species Apium graveolens. The sequence goes on along the minus strand of NC_133650.1, from coordinate 232,176,550 downwards.
GATTTTATTTCCCGACCTGGCGCGGCTGCGCGCTGCTTCAGCGCGGGCGCACTGACATTCTACCATCCTGGCACGGACGCGCGCTTCTTCAGTGCGGGCGCGTCGTGTCTCTGTAGAAATTTTCTAACTTCTTCTTTTCTTGCTGAATTGAATTGGTCTTTTCACGAGCTTTTATTCTAGACACCATCCTAACACCAAATTAGCATCCAAATCATGCTAATTCACCTGTATTCCTGATAAATGCCTGAAACGCAAAAACACTACAAAACACGTTAAAAACACTAACAACTCGAGTACAAAACATCAATTCAAAGTTTTACGGAGCGTTATAAAGTGTTATAAATGCCACTCAACATACCCCCAAACTTGAACCGATGTTTGTCCTCAAGCATAAACAGACTCAAAGAATAAGAAATAAAAATGCATAAATGCAAATATATGAATGCAACGATCCCCATAGAATAACTAAACCAATGAACAAGCAACATCTCAACAAATGCAGTTATTCGCACAAAGATCAATCAAACCCCATAAATCAACTTACAAGCCAGAAATACGCATGTATGCAAATGCTTACAGATATACTATCACAACTAGATCAATAATCAAGACTCACTACTCAACAAAGCAATCGCAAGGTTATAAATAGAATAAAAGCTTGACTCAAAATAACTTATAACACTTCTATTCTTATATCAGAGCTTTACATGGATTCACGCTTTTATTCTCAACTTAGAAACAACACAAATATGCTTATTTGACCGTGCAATGAATGAGGTCCACAAAAGACTTATACATTAATACCCATGTAGCAAGCGTTATGTTAGTGGATCCCAGACTATAAAAAGCCTTAGGTCACTAGGCACAAAGTCCCCTAAGAAATTAATAACTCGAGTATTAAAGAGCCCACTCGTGATCAATTATGCATAAACACATTTTTTTTCTTTTTCTTTTTTTTTTCCACAAATTTCTGAACAATTGCGTTTTGCACCATCTCGTTCAACCCTAGACTACACATATAAAATGAGCTGGCTACTAGCCATTCGACACCTAACCACAACAACTAACAATGAAATCCAATTTTCTCCAACTTTTAAATATCCATGTTATTTTATTATTAAGAGAATATCCTAAATTCTAAATATAAATAAGCGATTGAACTTCGACAAACAAATAAACCATGACCATAATCTACCCCTTAAGCAACCTATAAGACTTAGTGAAATAAAATTGTCTATAACATGCAAATCAACTCGATAAGACTTAACAACACTAAATACGACATCACTACACTAGCATCAATATCACAAATCAATCGAAAAAATCATCTAAGGGATCATTTTATTATGCAAATGCATGAAACTAAATGAACAAACTATTATAAAAACTACAAAAAAACAAAAAAAACTACTACATGGCAAATATGAAACTATAGGCACTAAACTAGCATGAATATGCAACTATATGCGACTCATACAAAACACATAAATCCTTAACTACTACCCCCAAACTTAAAATATTCACTGTCCTCAGTAAAGGTAATAGCAAGGAATCAGGCATACCTAATCAGAACCAGGATCATCACCCTCTAGGGGTGGAGTGTCAGGATTTTCTAGAGGTGGATACACCGAGTCCTCACAGAATACTGGCCACTGGATATCAACTCCTGTGGCTCTGAAAGCAGTCCCCAACGCCTGGGTGAGGTCATGTACAAACCTACTATGAATTTCATGCATCGCATCCATCCTCCTAGCTAAACGCCTATACTGCGTCATACTCAAACCAGCACTGCCATGTGCTTTCTCCTGCTGCTGCTGCTGTTGTAATCCTGAAGGACCAGCCTCCTCTCCCAACTGAGCTCTCCATCTCGACGAGCCTGCGAAGTCCCACCAGCATAAGTCTGATCCGCTGGCCTTCCACCTGGCAGATGGTCATAAGAATAACCAAGCCCCTTAGGATCGGGCTTCCCACCATACCACTCTATTATATTCAACAATGTTGAACAATCAATCGGAGCACTAGGGAGCTGTAGCTGCTCATGTGCGGGCCAACGAATGCCAACCGTCACGTTCAACTTCGTCACAATGGACGCATAGGGTATCGAACCCGTAATACTCCCTCGCAAGAACCTCAGAATACCCTGATGGATCACCATCCCAAGATCCAGATAGTCTCCTTACAGAATACCCCACAACAAACGCGCAGCTCCACCGTAATATCATGCACGTGAGAAGATGGCATGATATTAGCATAAATAAATGAATTCCATGCACGTGCAAACCTGTTCATGCACGAAGCAGGGAACGTGGCATACTCATTCGTGCCCTTCTTGAACTTCCAATGAGTCTCAGGCATACACAGGGTAGCAACAATCAAATCCAAGTTAAACTCCTCCAGAGTTTTCTTGTTCCAGTTCTCCCGCTCCTCCTTCTTCTCGGGCTGCTCAATCACCCAATGAATCACCTCAGCACTGTAGTCCACTATCATCCCCCTCACCACGGTGAAACCGTTCTTCTCTGCCTTAGCATTAACATAAAACTCAAGCACCACACTCATGGGCACAACATCAGGTGTCTCATAGAAAATAACCCAGCTCATCTCCAAGATCATTTCCAATAACTTACCATCTTTCCCCGATGGCAGAAAACCACGCTCCTTGGCTATAGGCTTCAAAAGAAGCCTCACATACTCCGCCTCAGCCTCAGGAGTCAAAAGTTTAGGCCTCACACCACCTGCACTCGAAGAATCAGTGGTGCTGCTGCTTACTTGAGTTCGCTGTCTTTTTAATGCCATTGAGATTGAAAGAGTTTGAGAGAATAAAAGTTTGTAAGAAAGATTATGTGTTTGAGAGTTTTGATAAGTGATGGAGAAGTTTGTGTATAAGTGTATGTATATATAGGAGATTGGGAGAGAACTAGTTATGGAAAAGGAGTGGGAATTGATTATAGGAATAATGGGTTTGATTTGGAGAGGGAATTTGGGATGTGGAAGAGTAAAAATCGGGTGGGAATTGATTTTGTTTGAAATACCCTGATTTTTTTCTTCTTTCTGCCTTATATTTTTTTTCTCAAACAGGGACCTAGCGCGGGCGCGCGCCACCTCGGCGCGGGCACGCCCAGTTTCTGTCAATTCAGCGCGGCCACGCGCCAGGTTAGCGCGGGCGCGCCCAGTTACTATAAAAACAGCGCGGCCGCCTCGCTCCTCAGCGCGGACGCAGTGCTATTGTAGTTGGCCCTGGTTTTTTTTGTTTTTCTGATTTTTTTTGTGTTTTTCTCTTTTCTTTCTGATTCCTCTACCTACTAATGTACAACAAACTTGGGTTGCCTTCCAAGAAGTGCTTGGTTTACGTCCTTAGCTCGATGTAGAATCTTGAGATAAAGTAGACAATAAAACGACACTAACTACCTCACGGTTTGCCGTATCCCCATATTAGTGCTTCAACCTCTGACCATTTACCTTGAATGCTTGGCCTGAATCATTCTCAAAAATCTCCACAGCTCCATGCAGAAACACAATTTTGATTATGAAAGGCCCTACCATCTCTACTTTAATTTTCCAGGAAAAAGACGGAGACGAGAGTTAAATAACAGAACTTGTTGTCCTGGCACAAAAGAATTGAGCACTAGACCCCTATCATGCCACCTCTTGACCTTCTCCTCGTACATTTTGTTATTTTCATAAGCTTGAAGCTGAAATTTGTCGAGTTCATTCAATTGAAGCATTCTCTTCTTACCAGCTGCATCCAAATCAAGGTTCAACTTCTTCAAAGCCCAATACGCTTTATGCTCGAGCTCCACAGGAAAATAACACCCCTTACCATAAACCAACTAAAATGACGACATTCCCAACAAAGTCTTGTATGTTGTCCTATACGCCCAAACAGCTTCATCAAGCTTCAAAAACCAATCCTTCCTTAATGGACACACAACTTTCTCTAAGATACACTTGATCTCCCTGTTCGACACCTCAGCTTGACCATTAGTCTGAGGATGGTAGGCTGTTACAATGCGATGATTCACATTATACCTTTGCATCATGGTAGTGAAATTGCGATTGCAAAATGCGATCCCTCATCACTGATTATGACTCTTGGAGTTCCAAATCGTGTGAATATCTGATTATGAAGAAAATTAAGTACTACCTTCGCATCATTTGTTGGCAAAGCCTTGACTTCAACCCATTTTGACACATAATCGACTGCTAACAAGATATAATGATTATTGCAAGTTGAGCCAAACCTCCACATGAAGTCGATTCCCAAAACATCGAAGACTTCAACCTCGAGAAGCACATTAAGAGGCATATCATCCCTTTTGGACATATTACCCACACGCTGGCATCGATCACACTTCAAAACAAAGTGATGTGCATCCATAAATAATGTAGGCCAGAAGAATCCTGCTTGAAGGACCCGAGCTACTGTCTTCTCTCCATCATACTGGCATCCATAAACAGTCGTATGATAGTATCGCAAGATTCCCCCCATTTCTTTGTACAGAATACATCTCCTGATGATTTGGTCAGCTCCTTTCCTAAACAGATATGGTTCATCCCACATGAACCACTTCACCTCATGAAGAAACTTCTTCCTTTGAGCGTATGACAAGTCTAGAGGCATGATATTACTCACAAGGTAGTTCACAATGTCTGCAAATCACGGTTCTTCCTCTTGTACTCCAAATAGTTGCTCATGAGGAAAAGACTCATTTACCAATGTCTTGTCCTATGAAGTTGCACTTGGATCTTCCAAACGTGAGAGATGATCAGCAACTTGATTCTCAGTACCTTTTCTGTCCTTGATCTCTAATTCAAACTCCTGAAGTAAAAGAACCCATCTAATCAATCTAGGCTTCGAGTCCTTCTTCAAGATGAAATATCGAATTGCAGCATGATCAGTAAAAACTATAACCTTCGTCCCAAGCAAATAAGATCAAAACTTCTCAAAGCCGTAGATAATAGCCAGAAGTTCTTTCTCAATAGTAGTATAATTCAGTTGAGCACCATTTAGGGTCTTACTAGCATAGTAGACCACATAAAATATGTTGTTCTTTTTCTACCCAAGAACAGCTCCAACTACATAGTCACTTGCATCGCACATCATCTCGAAAGGTTCATTCCAATTAAGCACAATTATGATAGGTGCCGTGATCAAACTCTTTTTCAAGAACTCAAAAGAAGATAGGCACTCTTCATCAAACTTAAACGGGATAACCTTCTCCAAAAGATTGCATAAAGGTTTAGAAATATTTGAGAAGTCCTTGATGAAGCGCTTATAGAAACCCGCATGACCGAGAAAGCCGCGAACTCTCTTAACATAAATTGGTGGAGGAAGTTCAATGACCCCCACCTTGGCTTTGTCCACCTCAGGACCCTTACTAGAGACCTTGTGACCAAGAATAATGCCCTGTCACACTATAAAGTGACATTTTTCCCTGTTGAGAACCAGATTGGTCTCAACACACCTTTTGAGAACGTCGCCAAGATTCTACAAGCACTCATCAAATGAATCGCCAAAGACAGAAAAGTCATCCATGAACACCTCCACATTTTGACCAATCATGTCAGAGAAGATAACCATCATGCATCTCTAAAATATGGCCGGTGCTCCACACAAACCAAAAGAAACTCTTCTAAAAGCGCAAGTACCAAATGGACAAGTGAAAGTAGTCTTTTCCTGATCTTACAGAGCAATATAATTCTGATTATAGCCCGAATAGGCATCCAGAAGACAGTAGTACTCATGCCCAACCAATATGTCAAGCATCCGATCAATAAACGACAGAGGGAAGTGATCCTTTCTCATTGCCTTGTTCACTTTCCTGTAATTCATGCAAACTCTCCATCCCGTGATTGTTCGAGTAGGAATGAGCTCATTCTTCTCATTAGCAACAATGGTGATACCTCCTTTCTTTGGTACACACTGAACCGGACTCACACATGAACTGTCAGAAATAAGATAAATGATCCCTGCATCCAGCCATTCGAGAATTTCCTTCTTCACAACTTCTTTCATGATAGGATTTAGCCTTCTTTGTTGCTCAACAGTAGGCTTTGTTAGGAATATGTGTATTAGTTTGATGATAAGTTAAACAAAACACTTAAGTAGAAATCTAGTGTTTGTAGCCTCAACGGATAAGACCATCTTGGCTATCCGTTGAAGGAGTAGCTTTACTTAGCAATAAGTTTAGCATTGTAGCACATTTCATTCTCTGGATTCAAGTTGTAATTCTTAGATGTTGTAGGAAATTATCAGTCATGTTGACTACTAGTGGATATGCAAATAGGAGGGCTAATTGTAAATATTTCATGCCTTGTAATTTTGTATAAGTGAAGAAGTATCAACTGATATTGAAGACCTTCAACGGATAAGAAACAAAGCTTCAACGGATGTCTCTAATGCTTCAACGGATAATATCCATCAACGGATGAATGCTTCAATGGATAAAGACTTCAACTGATAATGCATCAACGGATAAAGCTTCAACGGATAAAGTCTCAACGGATAAGGCATCAACGGATGAAAGCTTCAACGGATGCTTAGTTCATTAGCAGTTGATAGTGACAATTCACAAGCTGACAGAGGAACATGGGTTGACAGAGATAAACTAGAATGTGGAAGCCTCTATGAGGAATCAAGAAAATACAGCATCTCCATTCTGATGCAAACAAGGAAGTATTTAAAGATCTACAGCCAAGCCTAAATTGCATTTGATAGAGAAATGAAGAAGAAACATGTGAAGAATCTTTTTAATTGTATTTTATAGTTTTGTCTTCACTTGTAAACTTGGTGATATATAAACCAAGTAGCATCTAGTAATTAGATAAGAATTTTCCTGAGCTGTTTAGAAATATCCGAAGAGAAAATCATCTAGTTTGTACTAGGAAGTAGCTGTGATTTAATTCTTTGAATCACAGATTTTCTGAAATAACACATCTCTGGTGGAACAACAAATCCATCAGAAAAGTTTTTAAGTTCTTTGTGTTCTTTACATTTGTGTTTGAATATATATCTGTCTGTATTAGCTTCAAGCAATTCACACACATTTGTTCACTAAAACACTTAGCCTTGGAAACTACTCAAAACTTGAAAAAGTTTTGAGATTTACATTCAACCCCCTTCTGTAAATCTCATTGTTAGTCCACTGGGAATAACAATTGGTATCAGAGCTTGCTCTTAACATACAAAGAGTTTAAAGATCCATTCTGCTAATATCATGAGTAAGAAGGATATTGGTGTAAAGATTCCAATCCTGGAAAGAGATAACTATCATCACTGGAAGGTGAAGATGCATTTACATCTTCTCTCTCAAGATGAAAGCTACATCAACTGCATTGAGAATGGTCCTCACATCCCACATAAGGTGGCAACAGCTGCTACTACAACAGTTACTGTTGGACAGTCTATTCCCAAGCCAAAGGCAGAATGGACTGTTGAAGATATTGAAGAGGTCCATAAGGACAAGAAAGCCATGGACATTCTGTTTAATGGCCTGGATCAAGATATGTTTGACAATGTCATCAACAACCAAACTGCTAAGGAAATTTGGGATACTGTGCAGCTTATCTGTGAAGGCACTGAGCAAGTTAGAGAAAACAAAATGCAGCTTCTCATTCAACAGTATGAATATTTTCACTTTGAAGAAGGAGAATCATTGAATGATACGTTCAACAGATTTCAGAAACTGTTGAATGGATTGAAGCTGTATGGGAGAATTTACCAAGTCAAGGACTCCAATTTAAAATTTCTAAGGTCTCTACCAAGGAATGGAAGCCTATGACTGTTTCTCTAAGAAATTCTCAAGATTATAAGGACTTCACACTTGAAAGATTATATGGAATTTTGAAGACATATGAACTTGAGATGGAGCAAGATGAGCTGTTGGAAAAGGGAAAGAGAAAAGGAGGATCAGTTGCACTTGTAGCTGACAGTGAGAAGGTTGAAGCCAGGAATGAGGAAAAGACAATGCCAAGTCTCAAAATTGGCACAAGCAAATCAGAATCAAGCAAGGGTAAAGAGCAAGTAGCTGAGGATGAAGACAATTCCAGTCAGGACGACTCTGATGATATTGATGAACATCTGGCATTTCTGTCCAGGAGGTTTGCAAAGATGAAGTTCAGGAAAAATATAATATTCACTAAGCCAAACAAAAATATGGTGGACAAATCAAAGTTCAAATGTTACAACTGTGGCATTAGTGAACACTTTGCAAGTGAGTGTAGGAAGCCAACCTCTGATAAAAAGAAATTTGAGCAAGTTGATTACAAAAAGAAGTATTTTGATTTGCTCAAACAAAAGGAAAGAGCTTTCTCACTCAAGATGATTGGGCAGCAGATGGGGTCAATGAAGATGATGATATGGAATATGTCAACCTAGCCCTGATGGCTAATTCTGATGAAAATGAAACTAGTTCATCAAGCAACCAGGTAATTACTACTAATCTCTCTCAGCTTTCTAAACATGAATGCAATGAAGCCATAAATGATATGTCCAATGAATTATATCATTTGCGTGTTTCCCTTAAATCACTAGCTAAAGAAAACACTAGGATCAAAGAGAATAATGTGTTTTTAAGTGATAGAAATGCTGTGTTAGAGAATCAGGTAATTGAGCTTGAAAAGATTAAACTTAAATGCTTGACTGTTGAAAGTGAACTAGAAGAAGCTGTTAAGAAAGTAGAAATTCTTTCTAAACAGTTAGAAAGTGAGCAAGGGGTAATCAAGGCCTGGAAAACATCTAGGGATGTTAGCGTTCAGATTGCCAAGGTTCAGGGAATTGAATCATTCTGTGAGGATGCCTGGAAGAAAAATAAAAAGGAGTTAGAATTAATTGATGGATTGTCAACGGATGTGGAATCAACGGATGATGAAAGTTATCCGTTGAAGGAAGAAAAGGAGCATCCGTTGAAGGCTCATCAATTAAAACAGGCAAGTAATTTTAAAAATAAAAATCTCAATAAGAAGAATGATTCAACTCTCAAGAACTTTGTCAAAGAAGGAGCTAGCACATCCAAAGATGTCAGTAAGGTGAATATAGGACACATGACTTTAGATCAACTGAAAAATAGGCTTAAGTTGGTTGAGGATAAGAAGGAAACTAAAAGAAAATCTAAAAGAAATGGGAAGGTAGGGATTAATAAACATAACAATTACACACCTAATAGGTATGCTCCTAGAAAAAGCTGTGTGCATTGTAAAAGTGTTAATCACCTATCTGATAATTGCAAATCTGTTAAAAATGCTCCCATGTCTTCAAATCCCTCCATGCCTAACATGTCTATGTCACCTCTGCATGCCATGCCTGTTATGTCTCATCAGAATCCCCATGCACATTTTGCAAACATGCCATATATTAATAATCCTTATTTTACTGCATTTAGTATGCCTCAAATGCCATACAATATGCCTATGTGGAATAACATATTTGCACAATCTATGCCCTATCAAATTCAATCAAATGTGCTAAATGATTCTGTGACTAACCCTACACTTCAACCAACCACATCTGAGATCAAGGTTGACCCAAAGTTACCTAAGTCAAAAGATGCAGGAGGAATGAAGTCTAGGAAAAAGACTAACAAGGCTGGACCCAAGGAAACTTGGGTACCAAAATCAACTTGATTGATTTTGTTGTGTGCAGGGAAAAAGAAGGAATCTATGGTACTTGGACAGTGGCTGTTCAAGACACATGACAGGAGATTTCACCCTGCTCACAGAGTTTAAGGAGAGAGTTGGCCCTAGCATAACCTTTGGAGATGACAACAAAGGATTCACTATGGGATATGGATTGATTTCAAAAGAAAATGTCATCATTGATGAAGTTGCATTGGTTGATGGTCTCAAACACAACTTATTGAGCATCAGTCAACTATGTGACAGAGGGAATACTGTTTCCTTCAATTCTGAAGCCTGTATCGTCACAAGTAAAAAGGACAATAAAGTGGTTCTAACTGGAGTTAGAAAAGGGAATGTGTACTTCGCTGACTTCAACTCTATAGATGCAGAATCCATTACTTGTCTTTTCAGTAAAGCAAGTGCAGTTGAAAGTTGGCTATGGCACAAGAAGCTGTCCCATTTGAATTTCAAGACAATGAATGATCTAGTCAAAAAGGACTTAATTAGAGGAATGCCTCTAGTGGAATTCACAAGGGATGGACTGTGTGATGCTTGTCAGAAAGGAAAGCAAAAGAAAGTATCAATCAGTAAGAAGCTTGAATCTGTAATTGATGAACCATTACAACTGCTACACATGGATCTTTTTGGACCAGTCAATGTATTGTCAATTTCAAGGAAAAGATATTGCCTAGTGATTGTTGATGATTTCTCTAAGTTTTCATGGGTCTATTTTCTTGGATCAAAGGATGAAGCTAGTGAAATCATTATCAATCATATCAAGCAAGTCAACAATCATCCTGATTTCAAAGTAAGGAATATTAGGAGTGACAATGGAACTGAGTTCAAGAATTCAACCATGAAGTTGTTCAGTGAAGAAAATGGGATCATGCATGAGTTCTCAGCTCCAAGGACTCCACAACAAAATGGTGTGGTGGAAAGGAAGAACAGATCACTAATTGAAGCTACAAGGACAATGCTTGAAGAGTCAAAACTCCCAACTTACTTTTGGGCTGAGGTTGTTAACTGTGCATGCTACACTCAGAATATTTCTCTAATCAATCAGGCAAAAGGCATGACTCCCTATCAATTATTCAAGAGAAGAAAACCAACTTTAAACTTTCTGCATGTCTTTGGTTGCAAATGTTACATCTTAAGGAATCAATCTGATCACAAAGAGAAGTTTGATACAAAGGCTGATGAAGGAATATTTGTTGGCTATTCTGCTGGAAAATCTTATAGGGTCTACAATCTAAGAACCAACATTGTCATGGAATCTGTGCATGTTGTGTTTGATGATAAAAATATTGATGGACTAACAGATGAGGGACATCATGAAGGACTCAAATTTGACAACATTGAGATATATTGTGATGATAGTGAAGATGAGAATGATGAAGAAGGAATCTCAAGAAGAATTCAGAATCTGCCTTTGGATAATGCACAGAATGCTGCATCCGTTGAAAGTCATAATTCAGCTTCTGTTGAAAGAAGCAATGCAGCATCCGTTGAAAGACAAAGTGCATCATCCGTTGAAGTTCATAATGAAGCATCCGTTGATCACAGTCTGTCAACGGATAATCAATTCACTTCATCAGTTGATAGAGCTCCCAATTCCTTTCAAAGGATCAGCAACTCAGGGAGGAGCCCCACTCAAAACCTGATGATCATCATCTTTTAGATGATTTGTTGGATCATCAGCCGATTCTTTCAGATGTAGTTGAAGAATCTGTGTTACCTCACTTAAAATCAATTCACACAGATTCAACAATTGTGTCACTTTCAATATGTACATCTTTTCTTTCTTCAACGGATATCTCTCATCCGTTGACAAGTGGTTGTTCTTCAACGGATAAGCTTAACAGCAGTTATCCGTTGATACCATCAGTTTCCACTTCAACGGATACTCCCTATCAGTTGATGGTCTCTACACACATAACAGAAACAATTCCAACTGTAGAGGACATGGTTACTGTACAATCACTTTTAGGTTTGAGGGAAGGGCGTGATCTTTTGAGTGAGAGGCTGGGTTGCTCCCAGGCAAAAGGAGAGGTTGAGAGTCACCATATGCATGCTATTTCTTCCAGTATGGCAAAAGTGAGTGAGAGGAGTGCCACCTTAGAAGGTGAGGGTGAGGGTGTGAGGGTGTGTGTGAGCCAGGGGGAGCCCCTGATGCAAGAACATAGAGAAAATGAGAGAAAGGCAGGTACAGAAGCTATAAGGGTGGATCCAACCATTGCTAGTGAGTCAATGACAGTGGATGATACAGAAAAGGAAAGACAATTTCAGCAACATTACAAAGCTGTAATTGATAACATTTCGTTGGATGCTGACACTTTTACTCATCCTGTTTCAGCCTATCAATTATTGGCTGCTCAGGGCAATGTGGAGGCAGAACAGACTTTAAACATTGTACACACTTCAGAATCTCTTCTCAGAGACAAAGCTACTGTTAATAGGCTGCCTTCTCAAGCTGGTGAGCCATCTGAAGAATTTGGAGTAAATTCTAATGATGATGACTCTGATTTTTTGGATGAGAGCATGAACTTAGGGGGAGTAGCAGGCCCAAGTTCTCTTCCAGATCTTCCTGAATGGGCATGGGCAAAAGCATCAACACCAGGAGAGTTTGGTGTCACTTTGGTCAGACAAGTCATGACAATTCAGAAGGCCCTTTAGGAGACTACAAATGCTGGTACCAAGGCAATACTTCAAGCTCATCTGGAATCTCTGCATCTCTTGCAGTTGCAGCATTTCAAACAGAATCTAAGTGTGGATGAGCTCAAGCAGGACATTGCTGATCTGAAATCCTAAAATGCTGAGAAGTTGGATTCAGTCATACCTTATGGTACTATGCAAGATTTGTTGGGGAGACTGAGGAAAGAATCTGATGCTGACAAGAGGCTGGCCAGATTGGAAACCAGAGTTCAGATCATTGAAGACTCTATGGTCACTATTCTTCAGAATCAACAAACTCAAACAAATCTACTCATGCAGCTGGCAAAAGCACTAGGCTTGACCCCTACCCTTGATGATAACAAAAAGGAGGAGAATAAAGGGGAAGGGGAAGGAGAGCCATCAACAACAATTCAAATTTCTCAAGTGCTAGTTCCTGCCATCACCACTTCTCCAATTATTCAAATCAAAGGAAAGCTTGATGTAATTGATCTAATCCAGATAGCAGCAGCTGAATTACAAGTCAAAGAGCAAAGGAAGAAGATTGATGAAAAGATGCAACAAATATTTGGTTCTACAACTTCTCAATCACAATCTGTGAAGCACAGCACAAAAGTGGAATCAATTATTGTGGAGCTCAAGCTAGTAGGGAGGAATAAGGTTGGAGAGACTTCTTCCAAGAATCTGAAATCTATGGTTCTCAAGCCCAACAACAGATCCAATAAGGACTCTACAAAGAATCCTCTAAGCCTTGCTCAGATGAAAGGAGTGGATTTTCCTCTTCCAAAGCTTGATAAAGACAAGCTTTTGGGTAGAAGTATCACAAAGCACAAGGAGACCATGGATGTGGCTGTAAGGAGGAACATGGCTATTATCTTCAGAGAGGGAAAGAGCATATGTGTGATGCAAGGACATCCCAAATTCTCAATAGCCAAGAGGGAAGAAACCAGAAGGTTGAAGGAAGAAGCCAAACAGCTAAAGGCTGACAAAAGAGCACAAACAAAGCTTGAAAAACAGCTAAAGTCAAGTCAGGCTGAAGAACAAAAAGAAATTGAAGACAAAAGTGAAGATGAAGCTATGGGGGACATGGTTGATACTGATATGTAAGAGAGAAGTAAGGAAAGAGAAGAATGGCAGAAAGGGAACAGAAAGAAGGCCAATGCAAAGAGAAAGATGGTAGATAAGACTGAAGAAACCCAATCAAAATCCAAACCACTACCCTCTATTCCTGAACCCATTGTGCCTGACCCCTTCATGAACATTCATGGTGAAACAATCATTCCCAAGGAGGAACCAATTGATTGGGACACCATCAAATTGCCCACCTTCCTAACCTCTTCTCCACCATCAAAGAAGCAGAAAAGAAGAATCAAATCAACACCCTCTAAAGCCTCAATCAAATTCACACAGAAGCCTAAGCCTAAGCCTCAAGCCTCTAAGGATGATTATGTTCACATCTGTGACATAAAAGAATTTTTAGACATTGAACTCTATCTGGATGAGCTGGAGGAAGTAAGGGGAATAGCTTCCTACAGATAGCTACCAGAAAGACTAGTGTTCAAATACAAAGGAGATGGGGAAAGAACTTGGCCTCTCTACAGGATTCTGAATGAAGGCTACTCTACCTTGGTTAGAGTCTACTCAGCCATACAAAGGGATTCTGGCTTTACCAGGACTGCCAAGACTGAGATTCTCAACAAGATTGCCAACATAAGGAAAACTTGGTGGGAGCCCAATGCCTTGCCTAGAACATTACTCATTCAAGAAAGAGGAATTACAGTTCACAAATCACCTCATTGTTTGATGGAGTTTAGAGACAACAAAGGAGTCAGAAGATTTTTCAGAATTGAAGATCAGCTCAAGATTGCCAGTAATGAAACTCTTAAGGATATGCAATCTAAGTTGGACATCAATGAAGAAGATGAAGCTGAATTCTACAGACAACTTCAACTTCAAATAGAGGAGAATGACAGGAGGCTAGGAAAGAAAACAAGGAATCAAAGGAAAAGAAACTAATCTGCTCAGGCTAAAGGAGCACCCTTGGAAACAATGTAATTCTTCAATTCCATCTCAGCATACACATTTTTGCAGCACTTTTGAATTTCTGTTTTATTACAGTTTATATATTTGTCAAGTGTTTTGTTATCATCAAGCTAAACCCAAATTTATGCCTACAGTTCTAGTAGACATAAATAGGGGGAGATTGTTAGGAATATGTGTATTAGTTTGATGATAAGTTAAACAAAACACTTAAGTAGAAATCTAGTGTTTGTAGCCTCAACGGATAAGACCATCTTGGCTATCCGTTGAAGGAGTAGCTTTACTTAGCAATAAGTTTAGTATTGTAGCACATTTCATTCTCTGGATTCAAGTTGTAATTCTTAGATGTTGTAGGAAATTATCAGTCATGTTGACTACTAGTGGATATGCAAATAGGAGGGCTAATTGTAAATATATCATGCCTTGTAATTTTGTATAAGTGAAGAAGTATCAACTGATATTGAAGACCTTCAACGGATAAGAAACAAAGCTTCAACGGATGTCTCTAATGCTTTAACGGATAATATCCATCAACGGATGAATGCTTCAACGGATAAAGACTTCAACTGATAATGCATCAATGGATAAAGCTTCAACGGATAAAGCCTCAACGGATAAGGCATCAACGGATGAAAGCTTCAACGGATGCTTAGTTCATTAGCAGTTGATAGTGACAATTCACAAGCTGACAGAGGCACATGGGTTGACAGAGACAAACTGGAATGTGGAAGCCTCTATGAGGAATCAAGAAAATGCAGCATTTCCATTCTGATGCAAACAAGGAAGTATTCAAAGATCTACAGCCAAGCCTAAATTGCATTTGATAGAGAAATGAAGAAGAAACATGTGAAGAATCTTTTTAATTATATTTTATAGTTTTGTCTTCACTTGTAAACTTGGTGATATATAAACCAAGTAGCAGCTAGTAATTAGATAAGAATTTTCCTGAGCTGTTTAGAAATATCCAGAGAGAAAATCATCTAGTTTGTACTAGGAAGCAGCTGTGATTTAATTCTTTGAATCACAGATTTTCTGAAATAACACATCTCTGGTGGAACAACAAATCCATCAGAAAAGTTTTTAAGTTCTTTATGTTCTTTACATTTGTATTTGAATATATATCTGTCTGTATTAGCTTCAAGCAATTCATACACATTTGTTCACTAAAATACTTAGCCTTAGAAACTACTCAAAACTTGAAAAAGTTTTGAGATTTACATTCAACCCCCCTTCTGTAAATCTCATTGTTAGTCCACTGGGAATAACAGGCTTGCTACCTTCCTCTAGCATAATTTTATGCATGCAATAAGAAGGGCTGATTCCCTTAATATCTGTTATAGTCCATCCAATTGCCAATTTGAACACTCTCAGAATTCTTAAGAGTTTTTCCTCATCACTACCTGAAAGGTTAGATGCAATAATAACAGGAAATGTAGATGCATCACCTAAAAAAACATATTTTAAGTGTTCATGGAATGGTTTAAGCTCAAGTGTCAGAGCTTCCTCAATAGATGGCTTGAGGCGCTTGGGAGATTTGTTCAGCTCCTCCATTCTAAGAGATTCAAAAGGCATATCTATCTTCCTCTTCCAGGGAGAAGCATTCAGATATTGCAACTGCTCATCAGCTTCATCATCTTCACTATCAGAATTCCCCAAAAAGGCCTTTTTTAAGGCATCAGACCTTAGCAATTGATCAAGTTCTGAAGTAACCACATAATCGACCAACTCCACCTTTAAGCACTCCTCATTTTCCGTAGGGAATTTCATGGCATTGAACACATTAAAAGTTACATCCTGATCCAGCACTCGCATGGTGAGCTCACCCTTCTGCACATCTATCAAGGTTCGGTCAGTAGCCAAGAACGGTCTTCCCAAGATTATGGGAATCTTCTTATCCTTCTCGAAATCCAGAATTACAAAATCAGCAGGAAAGATAAGTTTATCCACCTTGACCAAAATATCCTCAACAATGCCTCGTGGATATGTAATCGAACGATCGGCTAACTGCAGAGTCATTTAAGTAGGCTTTGGATCAGGTAAGTCCAACTTCTTGAAGATTGACAAAGGCATCAGATTGATGCTAGCTCCCAAGTCACAAGCATTTGTCAAATGACACATTTCCAATGGTGCAAGGAATAGTGAAGCTTCCCGGATCTTTAAGTTTCGGAGGCAACTTCTGTTGTAGCACAACACTGCATTCCTCCGTGAGAGCGAATGTCTCTAAGTCATCAAGCTTCACTTTTCAAGAGAGTATACCTTTCATAAACTTCGCATAACTAGGAATTTGTTCAAGAGCTTCAGTGAAAGGTATGTTGATGTGAAGTTTCTTGAACACCTCTAGAAACTTCTCAAACTGCCTATCCAACTTTTTCTTCTTCAGCCTCCTAGGAAAGGGAGGTAGGGAGGATAGATCTGTTTCTCCCCTATATTACCCTCAAGAGGAGTGTGTTCAACAGTAGTCTTCCTTGGTTCCACTTCATCTTCCTGCTGTACTTCTTCGTCAGCTACAGCTTCTTCATCCGAAACTTGAGAGTGTTTGTGATTTGCAACCTTCCCAGACCTTAATGTAATTGCCTTTACCTGCTCTTTAGCTTCCCTCTTTCCTGGTACTTCAGTATCACTATGAAGTGTACCAGGTTGATGATTTAACAAGGCATTAGCATTTTGCCCAATTTGATTTTCCAAGGTCTTGATAGAAACCGCTTGGCTCTTGCACATGAGCCTCAACTCTTCAAATTCAGATTTTTCATTAGATTGTTGCAGCTAGAGTTGTTGCCTTGGTGCATATTGTGGTTGTTGAAAACCAGGGGGGTTGTACTGTAATAACCCCAAAATTTTTCAACTTTTTGTAACCCTTGTGAATAGTGTTTTAGCTGAATGAGAAAACTTTTCACGCCACACTATGTAGGGGTTCTGTTATGGATATTCTGGGATTTTATTAGTACTATATGAAGTATATAAGTGTATGTAAATATCGTCAGAACCCAATTCCGAACACTTTGGTTTTTCCCGGAAATCCACAAGATACGGAGAGAATTGAGTATAAGGTAACAGGATAAAAAGGATTTAAATTAAAGGATTATAATAGAGGATCATAAAAAGGAATATAATGTATTGAGAAAGGTCAAGGGAACCTAAGTAATAAGATCCCGGGTATGATCCTTCAAACGATAAACGAGAACGAAAGTTAAGCGAACCGTACAACAGATCAGCGGTCATTAGGCAAACGATTAGGAAGCTAATCAAAGGGATTAAGGGGAGTGATGTCATCCAACCAATAGAAAGAAGACAAGGAAGGGAGGATGACATCATAAGGGTGACATAAGCATGACATGGAAGGAAGGAAGTGTGGTTGATTTAAGACCACACAAATTCAAGGACAAGGTGGTAATTTGCTAAATCAAAAACAAAACCAAGCCAACCAACTAGCAAATCATTTCATCAAAAAATCAGCCAAGGCATATTCCTCATATTTGCTCTCGGCCTTCTTCATTTTCCAAGGCATAAAATTTCCAAAATCAAGATCCAAGCATCCTTAATTGGTAAGAAAATTCCCTAACCTTCTTTATGCTTAGTAATGGCTATATCATAAGTTTAAGCCACAAATTCTTTCTCTAGCTTCTTGATTTAATCATTGGAGAAGACAATGAATAGTGTTTTCAAGTTTTAACTTGAGTTTTTTTTCTTGTTTTCTTGAAGATCCAAGCTTTCTTAAGACTACTCCAAGCTTATTAAGGCTTCCTAGCTTCACCCACCAATCCAAGGAAGGTATACCACTTTCAAACCCTAGGTTCATATATATTATAAAGTGATTTTGATGAGTAAGATGTTATGGTATCTTGTTGTTATGTTTAGAGTTGAGATTTGGAATGGTGGTGAAATGAAATGATAATTTAGTGGTTTTGATTTAAAGAAACTTAAAGCATGATTAAAGTTAGGTTAAGCATATGTATGAATGAGTAATATTGAATTGTTTGGGATTGTTATGATGTGATAAGGATGGGTGTTTGTTGTGTGTTGGATTTGAGGATGGTTTGTGTTGATTGTGGGTAGTTTAAAAATGGGAAATCGCGTAAACATAGCCGTCGTAACGTCCGATTTTCTTTGGACTGTTTTTGTGCATAGCATTAGGACCCGAGAACCCCCTGCTAAATTGTGACCACTGCCATGTTTAGATAGCTCATGTTACGAGCTTCGTTTTGATATGTAGTTCGTCCGATTCCGATTTACGGTTTAGGAGAAACGACCGTTTCAAGTAACGGCGTTTCACGAACGAAACTTTTTCCCTCGCCTTACTTTGGAATGTAGGTTAAAGACCAAAAAGGATTAATTAATGTGTGAAACATTTATGGTAAGTGTGTTAGGCAGTTGGTAAGTCATTCGCGAAGGAATCGCGTTAAAACTCGTAAAGGTCAAGTTATTAAAAATGGTGGAGCCGAGGGTACCCGAGTGACTTAAGCGAATCGGTGAGCGTAAAACTAGCATTAGAGTCTAAGTTAGTTAAAGCATAGACTTACAAGTGATTTTGGTTTAATTCCAACTTACTTGTTGTTTATAGGTTGCCAGACTCGTCCCGAGCCTTTCTCACCCCCAAGTCGCTCAGGCAAGTATTCTATCCGATACACTGTTGTTGTGATGTAAATGTATGTATATGCATTATCTTGTGATATTGCATGATTGTTATTTAGCAAATGTTGCGATATATTGTAGCATGGGATATGGTATATATGCATGCCTGTTTCATATTCTTGAAATTTATATCTGTTGGTTATTTGATAATACCTATGCTAGAGGATAGTTGTATCTTGCATATACCCTTAGTATAGGGACCCAAAGGTGAAAATATTTTCTAAAACCGGGAGTCGAGGATCCCGAGTAGATTTTTGTATATATGGATATGGAACTATATATATATATATATATTAATATATATATATGGTTATAGTTTTTCCAAACTATTAACCGAATAAGGTTTATTCGATAACTTTATTTTATTTAATGAATATTATTACGAATATTCATTCGAGGACTTATGACTCCTTTACATTATTATCGAATATTATTTGAATATTCATTTGAGGATGTATGACTCCTTTCTTTTATTTAATGAATATTATTTATAATATTCATTCGAGGTATTATGACTCAGCTTATTTTATTTATTGAATAGTATTTGCATATTCATTTGAGGATCTATGACTCCGATTATTTGCTGAAATATATTCTTTATTTTATTAAAGAATAAGGTGTCGATAATCAAACTTATTTTTGATTATTCAAATAAAGATATTACTTTCGTATAAGTATATCTTTGATTATTTGCTATTCATTTCAAGTATAAGTTTTAATACTTCTACTTCAATTATTTTATAAAGATTATTTTTTTATGGGAATATTATTTAAATAATAATATTCAGACATTTTCTAAATATTCTGGGGACTGATTTACTTCATTAAATCAGTTTTACTCCAAACACTCTTTAAAGTGTTTTCGAGTCTTTAAAATGATTTTCAAAAGTTAGAGCGGATCCCAAAACTATTTTTATATTTAAGATCTTCCTTTTAAAAAGGGGATTTAAATACTCGCTCAAAACCTGGGGGATCCGGCTCGGTGGTGTGTTTTATATTCGCAACAAGGTTGCTGTCTTGGTAAAAGAGTTTTTGATTACTTACCCAATATTCGGGAAGTAAAATTCTTGGAACAAGTTAATCCATTAACAGGCATCGCCTGGGAAATATCGGTGAGTTTTCCTTTCCAACTAGGTACGACTTCTTGGTGGAGCCGTATCAACAAGTTTCTACTTGGGGAAAGGGGGAAACGAGCTTTACGTTTCAGAGTCATGGATTTCATCTGAACTAGGAGTGGCGTAAGTGGTCGAGTAGCGCCGGCCCAGCCTTATTATATATTGGCCCAAATGGCCTGGAAGTTCCGCTAAGGCGGTCCATTCCTTAGGAGTTCAGTGTTCGGTTGACAAGTAAATCCGACAGGTTCTCCTCTACATGTAGAAAATGGTGGGGTTGTACTACTACGACTGATCATCGTAAGTGGTCTTCCTGGCGCGGTAAACTCCCGTAATGAGTTCATCATCCATTTGGATAATTCTGCAACACTACCCGTAGCATTTCGATCGAAAGGCTACTAATGGGTGGTTGCCGAAGCATTGACAGGGTCAAACATTTTTATTGGTGTATCCATTGAATGAAGTATCTCGTAACTTCATTTCTTTTCAAAATATTTCAAAGATCAAATATTTTCAAGTTTATTTGTGGTCTCATCTATGGGATGACCTCGTGAATTTTATTATACTTTGAACGGTGATAGTTCAAGTAGCTTTATAAATGATATAAGTGTGGGGAAGTATTGGTAACTTCATTCCTTGTTTTTACTTATATCTAGTAAGTAATTATCTTACACACGATAAAGATTTTAGTAAGTATCCATTTAGATACTGGTATTATTGTTATCACTACATATTATCTTGCGAGCTGTAAGGCTCACTCTTGCTTTATTTCTTCATCACACAACAACAGTTAGGAGAGATGGCCAGACTCCAGCAGACCCAGCGCAAGCGCGTGGGAAGCGTCCCGCGTCTTCCCGCTGATATTGTAGCTGCTATAGCTGCAGAGGTAGATCCATTGTAGTTTAGACCACCTACTTTTGAGAATCCAATTATGTATAATTATAACTTGTGGCAGATAATGGCAATTAACTGTAAATTATCAAGTAATCATTTTGGGTTGTAATAATTTTAAATTGTGGATTCAAAGACTTGTACTTATTTCAATTTCATCTCTGAGACTATAACGAGTTGTGGTGTGTGTTAGTGTGGGGTCACAGCATGAGGGTATTTATTATTAATTAAGTAAAGTGATATTGTGGAAAGAAAGACCGTGACAACCCGGATTCCCGACCCCGGATCTGGGGGTGTTACAGAAATGGTATCAGAGCCAAGCGTTATAAACCTCAGAGATGATGCGACGATAAAATGATAAACTCACAAAGATAATAAGAACTCTTGCCAAGTTCATGGTCGGACTACTTAAAGTAGTACTGACAGCTAAAACCCTTACGGGAACCCTTATAAATATCATGATAGTAATTTAGCTCGTTTAATGTGTAGGCGCCTGAGATGGAGGACCCTGAGATGTACGAGCGTGAGCATGATGAGGCATTGCTAGATGTTGAGGATCAGGAGGAGCCTGAGATGGAGGAGGATGAGGAGGACCCCCCAGAGGAGCCTGAGACGGAGGTTATTGCTGTTTCAGATGAGGAGGACCCCTCAGAGGAGTCAGAGACAGAGGTTATTGCTATTCCAGATGAGGAGGACCCGGATGAGGTCCCAGTAGCTGAGGAGCGTGTTGGATCTATGGTAGTGTATGCTGGTATCCCTTTACCCACACTTCCGGTGGTCAGAGCCCCTACCCCTCCACCACTATCTTGGATTCCTGATGATGACAGCTCAGAGACCCATACTTTCGAGCCTAGGCAGACCGAGGAGGCACCCTCAGCGGCTCCAGATTCACCACCTCTTGACCCTGCCCAGAGGCAGTCTTCGTTAGCTCATGGATATGTTCAGGATGTTTTGAGGACCCGAGTGGCTGTTGCCGAGGCCCGACTGGATGAGGCCAGGAGGGAGTTGGATGCAGAGAGGGCGGGTAGGCGTACCCGAGCTTATGAGACCAGGGCTTCTATACCCCGATCCTTGAGGAGGGAGCTTACAGGGATAGAGCTCACGTCCCGAGCGAGACTCAGATCTCTCCAGGGGGACAGGCATGGTAGGATCTCTAGGCGGCAGGCCGACTATATCTTCCGTCGTGCGATGGAAAGGGTTTGGGAGCTGACCCGTTCCGGTGTGTGATTCAGGATTGATGATGGAATAGTCTAGTTGTCTAGTTAGCCGAGGCCTTAGTAAGAGCCAATTTTCCGGGATAGTTGACTTGTATATAGCATCCCTTTTTCTGACTAGACAGATAGACTCTTGTGTATCACTTTTGGGACAGATGACTGTAGCACTGTTGTACTTTTGACCAGATCAAACTATGTATTCTCGCATTATGTATATATTTGTTTCCTTTCAGTTCAGTTCCATAGTGACGGGATCACTGTTTTATTATTGTTATTACTGCACTTCGTATTAGAACTTTCTTAAAATAATAGAATTGCGATATACGTTCTCCCCATTATAAGAGCTGTGCAAGGCACAATGTTGTATATGATTGTGACCTAACGTTGAATTTTTCCCAATAATTGTTTTTATTATTATCAGAATCATGCCGCCAAGAAAGATTGGAACTAGGGCGAACCCTGGGTCTGAGGACCAGGGAAGCCATAATCAGGACAATAGAAACCAAGATCACAGTGAAGAGGAAGATGAGGATTATGTGGAACAGGATGACTCCCTGTATGAAGAGGAAGAGGAAACATATGATGTTGAGGGATTTGAGATAGAGGCTGAAGAAGGAGAAACCGAGGTTGAGCAACCAGTACCAAACCCAGGCATGGATCCCATGAGCCAGTTCATGCAACTCCTAAGACAGAATTTGGAACGTCAACCCAACCCACCCCCTCAAGGAAGTAACAATGCAGTGGCAAACTCTTTCAGGGCTTTTAAGTCCCTTAAGCCCCCTGAGTTCCACGGATCAGCCGACCCAGTTGAGGCAAGGGCATGGTTAAAGGAGATGGAGAAATCTTTTGAGATTTTGAGTATCGATGAGGCACAGAAAACTGTATTTGCTACCTACCTTCTGAAAGGAGAAGCTAACTACTGGTGGGAGGCCAAGAAAAACATGGAGACAGATGCTATTATAACCTGGGAGAGATTTAGTCAGTTGTTTCTGGGAAAGTATTTCCCGAGGTTTATGGAAAACCAGATGGAGCTCAAGTTCTTGGAGCTAAAGCAGAATAACTTGTCTGTAGCAGAGTACGAAGCGAAATTTACTGAGTTATCAAGGTTTGTGCCGGAGTTTGTGAGCACCGAGGAAAAGAAAGCTAGGAGGTTTCAGCAGGGACTGAAACCATGGATTCAGAATAGGGTGGCAATCTTTGAGCTTACGGACTATGCCACTCTGGTGCAAAAAGCAACGATTGTAGAAGTCGGAAGTGAACAGATGCAGAAGGAAAGAGAGAAGAAAGGAATAAAGAGGAAAAGTATGAGCATGGGTGGAGGTTCCGCAGGAAGGAGCTTCCCAACTAGGTTTAATCGAGGAGCAGTGTCCCTACCGGGAAAGAACACTGGGTTTAAGCGACCAATGAGTGTGAGTGTGAGCCAGGGCGGCCAGAAGTCAAGAATGTCCTATTCCAACCAGTCTCGACCCCCATTGCCAACCTGTAACACTTGTGGAAGGAATCACACTGGGGAGTGTAAAGGAAAGCCAGTAACCTGCTTTAAGTGTGGGCAAGTGGGCCACTATTCTCACAAATGCCCTTCGTCAGCCCCTGCCGTCATTCCAACCACCACTTGTCATCAGTGCGGACGCCCAGGTCATTGGAAGAGAGAATGCCCAATGAACAAACCAGCAGCTTCGGGAGCAAGCAGAGCTGCTTCTAATAAGCCACCTACTGCGAGGACTTTCAACATGACAGTCCAGGATGCTATGAAAGATTCAGATGTGATAGCAGGTACCCTTTCTCTAAATTCAGTCAGTGCAAATGTTTTATTCGATTCGGGAGCAACTAAATCTTTTATATCAAGGGACTTTGCGCGTAAGTTAAGACTTAAGGCTAAACCCTTGATAGAACCCTTACAAGTAGAAATAGCCAATCATGAAATTATTCCTGTTAACCAGATTCACCCCGCCTGTGAGATAGGCATAGGGGAGCAATCTTTCAGTGTTGATCTGATTCCTTTTAAATTAGGGGAGTTTGATGTGATTTTGGGAATGGACTGGCTATCTAGCAACGATGCTCAGATAGACTGTAAAGGGAAGAAAGTTAAGTTAAATATCCCCGGGAAGAAAGAAATTATATTTAGAGGAAAGAGGCAGACGCAGAAATTTTTGACCATGGCTCAGGCCAGAAGGATGCTACGAAAAGGAAGTGAGGCTTACCTAGCCTATGTGGTGGACACACAGAAGGAGGTGCCCAACTTACAAGATATTCCAGTAGTCAACGAATTTGAAGATGTATTCCCCCAAGACCTTCCGGGATTACCACCCGATAGAGTGATTGAATTTGCTATTGAGTTGGCCCCAGGGACGGCGCCAGTTTCAAAAGCACCTTACCGGTTAGCCCCGTTAGAAATGAAGGAATTAGCTATCCAATTGCAGGAACTCTTGGATAAGGGTATGATAAGACCCAGTGTGTCTCCGTGGGGAGCACCAGTTTTATTTGTTAAGAAGAAAGATGGGAGCATGAGGTTGTGCATAGACTATCGAGAGTTGAACAAGCTAACCATAAAGAACAGGTACCCATTACCTAGAATAGACGATCTGTTCGACCAGCTAAAGGATGCTGTTTATTTTTCCAAGATTGACCTGAGAACTGGATATCACCAACTAAAGATTAAGCCCGAAGATATTTCCAAGACAGCGTTCCGTACCAGGTATGGGCATTATGAGTTCTTGGTAATGTCCTTTGGATTAACCAACGCCCCAGCGGCCTTCATGGATTTAATGAATAGAGTATTTAAGAAGTACTTGGACAAGTGTGTGATAGTTTTTATCGATGATATTTTGATCTACTCAAGGACTGAGGCAGAACATGCAGAGCATTTGAGGATAGCTCTAGGAATACTCAGAGAGGAGCAGTTATATGCCAAATTCTCGAAGTGTGAATTCTGGCGGAATGAAGTACAGTTTTTAGGACATGTGATCAATAAAGAAGGAGTATTGGTCGACCCCTCCAAGATAGAGGCAGTCTCAAATTGGGAAAGGCCAACCACACCCACAGAGGTGAGGAGTTTCATAGGATTGGCCGGCTACTATCGTAGATTTGTGCAGGACTTTGCGAAGATCGCAGCCCCTTTGACACGACTTACTCGTAAGACAGAGAAGTTTGAATGGACGGAGAAATGCGAGAACAGTTTTCAGGAATTAAAGAAAAGGTTGATAACGGCTCCGGTATTGGCATTGCCGGATGGAAAAGGAGATTTTGTGATATATAGTGACGCGTCGCACAAAGGATTAGGATGTGTGCTTATGCAGCACGGTAAAGTTATCGCGTATGCGTCGAGACAATTGAAGGAATACGAGGTTAGATATCCTACTCATGACCTTGAGCTCGCGGCAATAGTATTTGCTTTAAAAATTTGGAGGCACTACTTGTATGGAGAGAAGTGCGAGATTTTCACAGACCATAAGAGCCTCAAGTACATATTTACGCAGAAAGAGCTCAACATGCGCCAGAGGAGATGGTTAGAACTAATCAAGGACTACGATTGTGAGATTCTCTATCATCCAGGGAAAGCCAATGTGGTGGCTGATGCCCTTAGTAGAAAGGAAAGACTTAGAATGATAACGACCTCGGAAGAGTTGATAAGGGATTTTGAGAAAATGGAAATAGAGGTAAAGGTAACCGGAACCGGAACTGAAAAGCTTTTTGAGATCTCAATGCAGCCAGAATTATTGGAAAAGATCAGATTGTGCCAAGAGAAAATAATGAATGAAGACAGAAAGTCAATGACTGGAGAAGAGATCCATACTGAGAAAGATGATAAAGGGATAATGAGGTACTCCTACCGAATTTGGGTTCCGAATGTTCAAGAACTTAAAGATGAGATTTTGGATGAAAGCCATAGTTCAAGGTATTCCATTCACCCAGGAAGTACCAAGATGTATAGGGATTTGAAGGAATATTACTGGTGGCCCAACATGAAGAGGGACGTAGCAGAATGGGTGAACAAGTGTTTAACTTGCCAAAGAGTAAAGGCAGAGCACCAGAGACCCAGTGGACTTTTGCGACCCCTGGAGATTCCCGAATGGAAATGGGAACAGATAGCGATGGATTTTGTTGTAGGCTTGCCAAGGACGAAAGCCAATCACGACGCCATTTGGGTAATTATAGACCGATTGACAAAGTCAGCTCATTTCATTCCTATCAATGAGAGATATACAGTCGATAGACTGGTGGACATTTACCTTAAGGAAATAGTGACGCGACATGGAGTCCCAGCGTCCATTGTCTCAGACCGAGACCCAAGGTTCAACTCCAGATTTTGGAGGAGCTTTCAGGAATGTGCGGGGACCAAGTTAAATATGAGTACCGCGTACCATCCCCAGACGGATGGACAGAGTGAAAGGACCATCCAGACACTAGAGGATATGTTGAGAGTCTGTGCAATAGACCTTAAAGGAAGTTGGGATGATCACCTGCCGTTGATCGAGTTTTCTTATAACAATAGCTTTCATGCTAGCATCGGGATGCCGCCTTATGAGGCCTTGTACGGAAGAAGGTGTCGATCTCCCTTATACTGGGATGAAGTAGGAGAGCGGAAGATGCTCGGACCCGAAGTGGTCCAAAGGACCAAAGATATAGTGGATCTTATCAGAGGGCGACTTGTAGCAGCCCAAGACAGACAGAAGAAATATGCAGACCTAGCCCGAAAGGACAAGGAATATGAGGTAGGGGACTTAGTACTGTTGAAAGTATCCCCTTGGAAGGGATTAATGAGGTTCGGAAAGAAAGGAAAACTAAGCCCAAGATACATTGGACCTTTTGAGATATTAAGACGGATTGGAAAGTTAGCTTACGAGCTAGCCCTACCCCCTAATTTGCAACAAGTTCATAATGTGTTCCATGTGTCAATGCTAAGGAGGTATCATCGAGATGCCAGGCACATAGTGGAGTACGAGCAGGTGGATATGCAGCCAGATCTAACTTACGTGGAGAAGCCAGTAAGGATTATGGATAAGAAGGAGCAGGTGCTTCGGAACAAGGTGATCAAGCTAGTCAGAGTACTATGGCAGAATCATAATGTGGAAGAATCGACTTGGGAACTAGAGAGCGCAATGCTAGAAAAGTACCCCCAATTGTTTTCTGTTTGATTCCGGGACGGAATCCTTTTAAGGAGGGGAGACTGTAATAACCCCAAAATTTTTCAACTTTTTGTAACCCTTGTGAATAGTGTTTTAGCTGAATGAGAAAACTTTTCACGCCACACTATGTAGGGGTTCTGTTATGGATATTCTGGGATTTTATTAGTACTATATGAAGTATATAAGTGTATGTAAATATCGTCAGAACCCAATTCCGAACACTTTGGTTTTTCCCGGAAATCCACAAGATACGGAGAGAATTGAGTATAAGGTAACAGGATAAAAAGGATTTAAATTAAAGGATTATAATAGAGGATCATAAAAAGGAATATAATGTATTGAGAAAGGTCAAGGGAACCTAAGTAATAAGATCCCGGGTATGATCCTTCAAACGATAAACGAGAACGAAAGTTAAGCGAACCGTACAACAGATCAGCGGTCATTAGGCAAACGATTAGGAAGCTAATCAAAGGGATTAAGGGGAGTGATGTCATCCAACCAATAGAAAGAAGACAAGGAAGGGAGGATGACATCATAAGGGTGACATAAGCATGACATGGAAGGAAGGAAGTGTGGTTGATTTAAGACCACACAAATTCAAGGACAAGGTGGTAATTTGCTAAATTAAAAACAAAACCAAGCCAACCAACTAGCAAATCATTTCATCAAAAAATCAGCCAAGGCATATTCCTCATATTTGCTCTCGGCCTTCTTCATTTTCCAAGGCATAAAATTTCCAAAATCAAGATCCAAGCATCCTTAATTGGTAAGAAAATTCCCTAACCTTCTTTATGCTTAGTAATGGCTATATCATAAGTTTAAGCCACAAATTCTTTCTCTAGCTTCTTGATTTAATCATTGGAGAAGACAATGAATAGTGTTTTCAAGTTTTAACTTGAGTTTTTTTTCTTGTTTTCTTGAAGATCCAAGCTTTCTTAAGACTACTCCAAGCTTATTAAGGCTTCCTAGCTTCACCCACCAATCCAAGGAAGGTATACCACTTTCAAACCCTAGGTTCATATATATTATAAAGTGATTTTGATGAGTAAGATGTTATGGTATCTTGTTGTTATGTTTAGAGTTGAGATTTGGAATGGTGGTGAAATGAAATGATAATTTAGTGGTTTTGATTTAAAGAAACTTAAAGCATGATTAAAGTTAGGTTAAGCATATGTATGAATGAGTAATATTGAATTGTTTGGGATTGTTATGATGTGATAAGGATGGGTGTTTGTTGTGTGTTGGATTTGAGGATGGTTTGTGTTGATTGTGGGTAGTTTAAAAATGGGAAATCGCGTAAACATAGCCGTCGTAACGTCCGATTTTCTTTGGACTGTTTTTGTGCATAGCATTAGGACCCGAGAACCCCCTGCTAAATTGTGACCACTGCCATGTTTAGATAGCTCATGTTACGAGCTTCGTTTTGATATGTAGTTCGTCCGATTCCGATTTACGGTTTAGGAGAAACGACCGTTTCAAGTAACGGCGTTTCACGAACGAAACTTTTTCCCTCGCCTTACTTTGGAATGTAGGTTAAAGACCAAAAAGGATTAATTAATGTGTGAAACATTTATGGTAAGTGTGTTAGGCAGTTGGTAAGTCATTCGCGAAGGAATCGCGTTAAAACTCGTAAAGGTCAAGTTATTAAAAATGGTGGAGCCGAGGGTACCCGAGTGACTTAAGCGAATCGGTGAGCGTAAAACTAGCATTAGAGTCTAAGTTAGTTAAAGCATAGACTTACAAGTGATTTTGGTTTAATTCCAACTTACTTGTTGTTTATAGGTTGCCAGACTCGTCCCGAGCCTTTCTCACCCCCAAGTCGCTCAGGCAAGTATTCTATCCGATACACTGTTGTTGTGATGTAAATGTATGTATATGCATTATCTTGTGATATTGCATGATTGTTATTTAGCAAATGTTGCGATATATTGTAGCATGGGATATGGTATATATGCATGCCTGTTTCATATTCTTGAAATTTATATCTGTTGGTTATTTGATAATACCTATGCTAGAGGATAGTTGTATCTTGCATATACCCTTAGTATAGGGACCCAAAGGTGAAAATATTTTCTAAAACCGGGAGTCGAGGATCCCGAGTAGATTTTTGTATATATGGATATGGAACTATATATATATATATATTAATATATATATATGGTTATAGTTTTTCCAAACTATTAACCGAATAAGGTTTATTCGATAACTTTATTTTATTTAATGAATATTATTACGAATATTCATTCGAGGACTTATGACTCCTTTACATTATTATCGAATATTATTTGAATATTCATTTGAGGATGTATGACTCCTTTCTTTTATTTAATGAATATTATTTATAATATTCATTCGAGGTATTATGACTCAGCTTATTTTATTTATTGAATAGTATTTGAATATTCATTTGAGGATCTATGACTCCGATTATTTGCTGAAATATATTCTTTATTTTATTAAAGAATAAGGTGTCGATAATCAAACTTATTTTTGATTATTCAAATAAAGATATTACTTTCGTATAAGTATATCTTTGATTATTTGCTATTCATTTCAAGTATAAGTTTTAATACTTCTACTTCAATTATTTTATAAAGATTATTTTTTTATGGGAATATTATTTAAATAATAATATTCAGACATTTTCTAAATATTCTGGGGACTGATTTACTTCATTAAATCAGTTTTACTCCAAACACTCTTTAAAGTGTTTTCGAGTCTTTAAAATGATTTTCAAAAGTTAGAGCGGATCCCAAAACTATTTTTATATTTAAGATCTTCCTTTTAAAAAGGGGATTTAAATACTCGCTCAAAACCTGGGGGATCCGGCTCGGTGGTGTGTTTTATATTCGCAACAAGGTTGCTGTCTTGGTAAAAGAGTTTTTGATTACTTACCCAATATTCGGGAAGTAAAATTCTTGGAACAAGTTAATCCATTAACAGGCATCGCCTGGGAAATATCGGTGAGTTTTCCTTTCCAACTAGGTACGACTTCTTGGTGGAGCCGTATCAACAAGTTTCTACTTGGGGAAAGGGGGAAACGAGCTTTACGTTTCAGAGTCATGGATTTCATCTGAACTAGGAGTGGCGTAAGTGGTCGAGTAGCGCCGGCCCAGCCTTATTATATATTGGCCCAAATGGCCTGGAAGTTCCGCTAAGGCGGTCCATTCCTTAGGAGTTCAGTGTTCGGTTGACAAGTAAATCCGACAGGTTCTCCTCTACATGTAGAAAATGGTGGGGTTGTACTACTACGACTGATCATCGTAAGTGGTCTTCCTGGCGCGGTAAACTCCCGTAATGAGTTCATCATCCATTTGGATAATTCTGCAACACTACCCGTAGCATTTCGATCGAAAGGCTACTAATGGGTGGTTGCCGAAGCATTGACAGGGTCAAACATTTTTATTGGTGTATCCATTGAATGAAGTATCTCGTAACTTCATTTCTTTTCAAAATATTTCAAAGATCAAATATTTTCAAGTTTATTTGTGGTCTCATCTATGGGATGACCTCGTGAATTTTATTATACTTTGAACGGTGATAGTTCAAGTAGCTTTATAAATGATATAAGTGTGGGGAAGTATTGGTAACTTCATTCCTTGTTTTTACTTATATCTAGTAAGTAATTATCTTACACACGATAAAGATTTTAGTAAGTATCCATTTAGATACTGGTATTATTGTTATCACTACATATTATCTTGCGAGCTGTAAGGCTCACTCTTGCTTTATTTCTTCATCACACAACAACAGTTAGGAGAGATGGCCAGACTCCAGCAGACCCAGCGCAAGCGCGTGGGAAGCGTCCCGCGTCTTCCCGCTGATATTGTAGCTGCTATAGCTGCAGAGGTAGATCCATTGTAGTTTAGACCACCTACTTTTGAGAATCCAATTATGTATAATTATAACTTGTGGCAGATAATGGCAATTAACTGTAAATTATCAAGTAATCATTTTGGGTTGTAATAATTTTAAATTGTGGATTCAAAGACTTGTACTTATTTCAATTTCATCTCTGAGACTATAACGAGTTGTGGTGTGTGTTAGTGTGGGGTCACAGCATGAGGGTATTTATTATTAATTAAGTAAAGTGATATTGTGGAAAGAAAGACCGTGACAACCCGGATTCCCGACCCCGGATCTGGGGGTGTTACATGTACTGCTTTGTTGGATACTGCTGATAAGGCTGCTGAACTATATTCTGAGTGTTTCTCTAGCTAAAGTTAGGATGATTGCGGTTGTTAGGATGATAGGTGGTTGGTACAGGTTGTTGCGACCTTTGAAAGTTGCTCACGAACTGAGCTAATTCACTAGAAATTGCACACTGAACAGTCTCATGGGCACCAGCACAAAGCTCACAGACATTAGTGATCTGATTAACTCCATAATTAGACAGAAAATCCACCTTCATCATCAAAGCCTTAAGTTGAGCATCTATAGCAGTAGCTGCATCCAATTCCAGAATTCCTACTACCTTGCCCTGAGATAGTCTCTGAGTAGGATTCTGGTATTCATTAGCAGCCATCAGTTCAATCAATTCATAAGTTTCATCATAGCTTTTAGCCCACAAGGCTCATCCTGATGCTGCATCAAGCATGGGTCTAGAAGTAGCACCCAAACCATTATAGAAATAGTTAATAATCATCCAATCAGGCATCCCATGATGAGAACACTTCCTAAGCATCTCCTTATATCGATCCCAAGCCTCGCATAAAGATTCTCCAGATTGCTGAGAAAATTGAGTAAGTGCATTTCTGATTGCAGCTGTCATCGCCATAGGAAAGAATTTAGTTAAGAAATTTTGCGCAAGATCCTCCTACTTGGTGATAGACCCTGGTGGTAAAGAATGCAACTAGCACTTAGCTTTATCCCGCAGAGAGAATGGGAAAATCCTCAACTTAATATCATCTTCAAAAACTCCATTAAACTTGAAAGTGTCGCAGATCTCGATGAAATTTTTGATGTGCATGTTGGGGTCTTCTATCGGAGAACCCCCAAGCTGAACTGAGTTCTGTATCATCTAAATCATGCTCAACTTGTTCTCAAAGGTATTAGCCGAGATGGATGGTCTAACAATGCTAGAATGAATATCATTGATCTTCGATTGAGAGTAGTCCATCAAAGCCTTTAGATTCACTTTTAGTTCTCCCATTACAATAAGAACTTCTTCTTCTTTCTCAACTAAGATCTCTTCTTCAGCTTTCTCCTCGACTACAACTTCTTCCTCAGCTTGATCCAGTGTTCTCTTACGAGATCGAGAACGCGTATGCATACACGCTTGCTAGAGTACCTGAAACACGACAAGGAATTAAGTAAGTAACAATGTCCGAGTTACTGAACTTTAACGAACAATGATGACAAACACATAAACTAAAAATTAACACCGATATCCCCGGAAGCGGTGCCAAAAACTTGTTAGGGCTAGAACACGTGCTAATATTTACACAAGTATACGAGATCAAAAGTAATATAGAATAAATTCTAGTTCGTTCCCATATGGATAGGTTTAGGTTAATTTCAATCAAAGTATTTATGCAACACTAGTATGGCTATTATCCAATGCTAAGACAAATAACAAATTGAGGTTGTTTAACTAAGATTAACTAAGAAATTATACTAAAGAACATAAACAGAGTTGAATAATATATGACACAAACATGGGATTCTAAATTCATTAAATACTTCATTCAATAGCCTTTTCGTTCCTAACCTTAGCATGTAATGGTGATGACACTAATCAGATAACACGAAACTGATAAACGCCAACTTTTGTTGTATGAATACCATACTATTAGACATCCACAAAAGAGATAGAAGCTGAACAAACACCAATTATATTGAGTACATAATGGTTTAATGCACAAGTTATCTATCGTGATTACATAGGGCAAGTAAGATGGTTAAAATTACCTACGATTCATGCATAATAAATACATGAACCTATGCTAGCATGGCAAGTTCTAAACCCTTAAATTCACTTTCGCTTCATTAAAGATTAACACACTATCTTATAAGTTCGCGATGTTCATAAGACGAATAAGCACAACCAATACTAGGTTATCATTCAATCACCACACATAAAGGTATCGAAACAAATTAACTAAAGAAATCCATAAATAAATCCGTTAGAACCCCACGATAAGGATTAGCCCATAATCAGACTAATCATCTACGTGGGTGTGACGACTGAGAATTTTTTGACGTAATTAAGTCAATAAAGTATGATTTATGTGAAGTGATTATAAAATATGTGATTAAGTGATGATTAATTGTCTTTATTGTATATTAGTATCTGGGAGCGTAGTTAGATGCGTTCCAATTTAAAGAGTCAGCTTAGGAGTTAAGCTGTGTTGTCGGGCCGTTAGGTAGAACGGAACCTGTCCTAAAAGGGATTAAAGTATTTAAAATGTGAAGTATGTGTTATTATGTGAGTTGAATGGTTAGGTAAAGTATTGCGTTCTAGTGACGTGTCGGTCGATAATGATATTGTGAAGCGTAATTGAAATGCTGAGCGTCGAGCCGTCAGGCAGAACGTGACCCGATACGCGTAAAAAGGGATAATGATAAAAAGGGAAATTTTTTATGATCAGACATGAGTTGTGATGTGTCAGTATATGTGCTTGATTATCTGTATGCGTGATTACGTGATCTATTAATATTTTATGGATTTAAGGGAATTATATGATTTAAATAAGGTTTATTTAACCTTTGCACATTTTTACAAAATTATCTGAGTAAGGTAAAGGCATGGGATTTTTTTTGTTATCTTCGAAATAGTCCTAGAGACTTTCTAAAAATAATAGACGGATTTATTTTATGATCGTTGCATTTTAAATTGATTTTTATGTGATAAAATGCTATTATTAGCACAAACTTGTAAAAATCGTATAAAATCAACCGCACGCTCAAAAGTTTATTATGAGAAATGATTGGAAAGCTAATTTCAAGATTCACGTTTTAAAATTATCATGCGTATCAAATTCATCTTTTCCGAGAGAGATATTTGCAAATTGAATTCATTTTCTTTTAAGAATAAAGAGTGAATTGGAAATAGAATAGCCTAATTACTATACTACCATTCCTTGGTAGTATATAACCCCACCCCACCCCATCTTTCTTTCTTTTCTCACCCGAGCACCCCTCTTCTCTTTTTTTTTCTCTAATTTTCTTTCACCCTCTCGGGACTTCTCTCTCTCTCACTCTCGGTACTCTCTCTCTTCAATCTCTCACTTGTTCTTCATCCTCTTTCAATTATCAGACCATGATTGTGTGAGATTTTTCTTTATCTATCCATAAATATACATGCATGTCACTATCTTTAAGGTTTTTGAGAAAAATCCAAAGTTAAATTGGTGGTTTGATTCGGTTTTCATGAAAACAAAAAAGGTTTTGATTCTTAAATGATTTGGAGTGAAGATATGTGTTTGCATGTGTGTATTTACTTGTGTAAATTGGTGGTTGAAGGTTGGAAACCCCCGAATGGGGGGACAACCGTGAATCCACCGCCACCGGTGATGAACTCCGGTGAACCGGTGGTGAGTAATGATGTTAAAACTGAGCTCTAGTATCTTTAAATCAAATTTTCTGTGTTTGCATGTGGTATTTTGATGAAAAGCCGAATGGAAATTGTAGTTCATAAGTTAATGAGTTGATTTTTGTTAGTTATGGATGTTATTCTAGCATAATGTTAAAAGATTAGGGTGATTAAAGATGCAAGGATTTGAAACTAAGTTTGTATGTGAGGTTTCTTTAATAAAAGAAGAAGAGGCCGAATGGCTCTTAATTTTTGGGAAGATCATGTTCATTTTTGTTGGTGTGAATGATTTATTGATAATTGTTTTCATAAATTGTAGAGTAATTAGAATGAGTTATGGTTAGAGGTCCAAAGTGATGCATGCATATTTTGATTCTTGGAAATTTCGAGTGTCTGTACTTGATTTTTAAGAAATTATGTTGTATTAAGTGTTAAAATGAATGATCATCCATGATTACGTTTAAATTATGAGTTTAAATGAGTTGTAAGAATAAAATTGAACTAGTTTGGGATGATATACTTGATACATGTCAATAAGAGCTTTGCATGTTTGATTCTTGTGGTGTTAAGTGATAAGGCCGAATAAGACATAGGAGTTAAAAGTCAAGACTTGATTTTGGCCATTAAAAGAATGATTGAGTGTTTATATGTGAATATCTTTGGGTTTGTTTGTTAATTTTAGTATGTGGTTCGAATTAAGGAATAAAAGGAAAAAGGAACTTAGTTGATAGATTTTAAAAGCTATAAGTGATATCTATGGTCGTAAACATTTAGCTGAGAATGAAATCGTGTACTCGTATGAGTTATAAATGTTTGATTTGAAGAATAGTCAAGGTTAATCGAGTATAAGTTGATTATTGAGTATACAAAGATATAAAGGCTATGAGAAAAGAATGTGTTATGTGCTATGTGCATGTGTGTATATAAGCTATACTCATATAGTTCGAGTCAGGAGTATAATCGAGCTATCGTTTTGAGTGAACGTTCCGGGAATGAGAGTTGAGAAACTAATTAAGGTTTTGGTTTTGATTGTAGATTCGGAACGTGAGGGCATTCAGGCTAGGAAAGGGAAAGGTATACTAGGTGGCAATAGTTCAACCTTCGTGAAACAGGAAAGCGAATTTAGGCAAGTAACTCTAATTACTTGTGTAAATGGTTATAGAGAGGATATTGTTCATGCCATGTAGAGTATTGAACTGTTAAAGTAATGAACCCCTGTTATTGATTTGAGATACCCTGTCTTTGATTTTGTGAAATTGTTATTGATAAGCCTATTGATTCAACCCTTTGGTAATCCATTTTCCCTATTCTAATTGTTTGTTATACCATGAACTGTTATAAACCCTATAAGTACCTTTATGAACCCCTTGTAATGATGCTTCATTCCTTGATTACTTATTTCCCTATTGATCCTTGAAACAGTTCTGATTCTTCTAACTTGAATACTTTTTTATCATTGATTCAAGATCCTTAGAATTGAGCCTTGCATATCCTTGATTCATTTCCTTAACTTTGGCTTCTTGAAATTGAATTTAAGAATGAGTTTTGACTTGAAAGAGTCTGAATGATTTCATATTTTTGGTAATGATAAAATGAATTTAGAAAACTTATTTTTCCAACTCAAGGTTTTCCAAACGAATTCCTGATGGATTGGATTGGGACGTAAGAGGCTAGTGGGACTAGTCCAGTCATAGTAAGAGGCTAGCGGGGCTAGTCCAGTTTAAGGCTGAAATTACGCCATTGGTACCTTAAAGGATGGATGGAGGTCGGTACGGGCTGATCACCCGTATTATTATGATATGAAAGATAAAGTGGTCTAATCAAGGGGTCCATATTGATTTTAAAAAGGAATTGAAACTTCCTACTCAGTAAATGATTCTTTGAGAATGAAAATGGTTTATGTTGCTTTGAAAAGAGTTGATTGTGATATTGCGAAGCTTAGAGCTTGTGAACCCTGATTTTTTTTTCTATTGATCATACAATTGATTCCTTATAATGCAAAGATTGTCGCTTTCCATTTGAAAGATTATTTTATGATCCTGTTAATGATTTGTGATGAATGTCGGCTTTCACCCTACCTTGAGCATTGTTCCCTGAAAGCCCAAAAATTTCCTTCATAACCCTTTCATAACCCGAAAGATATAAATCTGCCACCTAGAATTGGTAAAGTAGAATGCCCTAAGATCAGTAATAAGCATTATGGATTTTATATGGTAGAAATGCTTTAATAGTTACTTGATGAGTTTTATACTCATATGTTTTGTTTTAATCTAACCATGGCAGTTAAGCAAGAAGATGGCCAGGCTTAGGCGCACTGCTCGTAAGAGAGTACCTGGTGGTCCCTATCGTGTTGAGGGCTTCCGGTTGCCAGAGCAGGTAGTAAAGTTTTTGAGTGAGCAAGCGCTTAGCCAGAGAGTTGTATAGATACAATGGGGGTTATCTGTCGGTTCCAAGCCGGGATCGACTATGTATATTTGATTTTATTTTGTGGTTGTAAGTTATATTTTATGATTGGTAGTTGTAATCTTGTCTCATACTTTATCCTGTTTGATCCTGTTAGTAGCTAATCGGGGTTTATGCTTATTTAATTAGTAGATTAAAGGTGTGTGGGTCCTCATTTCCTAACACCGAGATTGAGGGCGGTCACAAGTTGGTATCAGAGCTACATGATCTAGTCCCTAAGACAAGTTAGGATTAAAAGGGTATTTTGGGTATATATTTATATCGCGAGAGAGTTCGACTCATATAGAGTTGAGTTAGACTATTAGGTATAGTCTAAGGAAAAGTGTGTATTAGCTAAAGTGGAAACTAGAGTTAGGGTGTGAGTTAGCTGGAAGCTTTATTTAACCCTAACGTTGTTTCTTGGGTGCTGTTTTGTGTTTTCTCTCAGGATCCCAGTAGTGGTAGTGATTCAGATTCCGAGATTAGTTTGACCCGTACCCCAGTGGACCCCATTCCACCCTCTCCAAAGGAGCCTGTGTATGTTAGTTCAGATCCGGAGGAGGATCCTTCTGAGAGTAGTGAGATCCCCATGCAGATTTCACCCTTGAGGCCAGATTCAGAGACCCCTGCCCCTGAACCAGAGTCTAAGATGCCTAAGATTGTGCCTGTCAGTGTTTGTGGCAAGTTAGCCCAGGACCGAGGCTTTGTTTACTCCCGTATTCCTGAGTTGGGAGCTTTGGTGGATAGGTTGATTCGAGACTCTAAGCACAAGACTTCAGTAGTGATGGAGGAGTGGGGAGCTAGGATTCATTTGGTGGAGCAGGTTGCCCGGAGGAGATTAGATGAGGGACCATCCACTAGTGATGCTGAGGCCCGGAGGCTGCATAAGATCATTCGCTGGATGTTGGTTGTGTTGAGAGAGATTCTGGATGATTAGTTGTTAGGCGGGACTGTTGGTTGAGCCCGTAATTGTTGTTTTCAGTGCCGGTAGGCTTTGGGATACTTGGTCAGATGCCGGGATCCCTTTTTAATTTGTTGAATTGTATTTCGGAACTTTGTAGTAGTTATTAGAAGTTAGGGGTAGATAGGGGGATATTTTCCAGTTTTTCCTCTGTTTAACCCTGTTATTGTACCTTATTCCTGAACTTGTGATAACCAGACTTTTATTTATGTACCCCTTTGTTTAATAAATCCATTATATATCTTATTTTCTATCGTGCACCCTAAAGATTTGCATAAACTGTTCTGAATATCATGTTTTCATACAACCATGTTTAAAATTTCGTAATACCCTATCCTGTGCCATGAGAAAAATACTGATATGAGAATTATGTAGTAATATGATTGCATGTGCAAAATTGGGTAAAGCTTAAAACCCACAAAAGAGATTCCATAATAAAATATTATTACATATGCTATGATATCGTATTGCTAAATAATTGCTCAATCAGGTTTGTAAGAAATGGCCAACTGACCAGATCACCAAGAAGAAGAAATTCCAACCCAAGACCCAGAAGTAAACCCAGAAACCACTTTGATGAGCAGACTTGCTCAAAATTTGCAACAACCTGTTGCCCCTAAAGTTGGAAACTTCAAACACTTTCAATCTGTCACACCCCCAACTTAAACAGCAAAATAAATATAGCTATTACATCATTTTAATGAAGAATACACAACCAAATCCAAGATCTTACAGTTTAGGGTTTGGAACAACCCAACACTACCAACTATTACATCTGATTACAAATACCGAGTCCTCACACAACTATTATTACTTATTCTACCTGAGCTCGAACATAAGCATCAGTATCACAGGTCTTACGGGCAGTCCGCTTGAATCTAACCATAGCTGCTAGCTGAAATATCAGGGTAAAGCAAGAAGTGAGCCAAATGCTCAACAAGTGCTAACAGTAAGACACAAACACAAATCGAGATATACCTTTAAGAATGACAATGAAAAGACATAACCAATGATAAAGAGAGATTGAACTATGTGAGATGGCATCATTTTGCTTGTATCAAAATAATTTTAAAATCATGTCTTAATCAAAATCATTTTATGACGCTACGGATTACAGCCGGTGATCAGCCGCGAAGTAATCCCGAACCTCGCTGGGTTCTAAAACATTAACGGGAATCCCTAGGCAACTTTTAAGCCTAATATAAGTGTGGAAAGGACTCGCGTCTCAGTCCAGATCCACTATTCAAGAAAACATTCATCCCCCTTTGGGACTGAAAACCCATATTTTATTTATTTCAAAAGCTGATGCCGAATTGTAACAAAATCTCTTTTAACAGTAAATATTTTTATTAAGGGATTATAGATCAACTCGAAACATGGGAAATATGGTACTAAATCTCAGGGCCATGATTCACAAAACTAAACTCTATTAGGGTAACTGAATGGTTTTCATGTATCAAAGTTTGGACAAGGGAATTTAGTGAGGCTATTGGATATCATGAAAGGAAGTGCCAAATTGGGCTTAAAGCAATAGTTTCTCATCAAGGTTCAAGTGCTGGATCATCAAGAATGTAAGCTTCATGAATACTAAGGGTGTTAAGGTATGAAGAAATGATTTTTAGCTCAGGATATATCAAAATTGACAAGCTTTAGGATAAGAAAGAGGGGTATCAATCAATTAGAGACAACTTTGATAAATATTTGGCTTTCAGGTATCAAGGTAAGGTTCTATAGGGATTCAAGTATCAGGATGAGATATCATTACTTAGGAATCATTAGCATGGTAATCAAGAGGATCAACTGAGTGCTATAACAACTCTTTATTTTATCATGGCATTTAACTATCATGAAAAGACTTTTGAACTACTTACAATACATACTCGAGGGTTCATGGCATTTTAAAGATAAGCATAAGATACACTTGATTTAAATATATCAAAATGACTCAGGATAATTGCATCGATATATATGAACTATTTACAGTGAATTCGAAAGACAAGTTGAATCACTTGCCTTGAGATAGGCTGGTCTGGTCTGACTGGTAGGAGCAACTAGAGCTTCACTCGACTTTTATGGCAAGTTTTCCCTCGTCTCGAGATCCTACATAAATAATAATCCTTATTATAATATATTCTCACTAACTTAACCTATTTACAACTTGAAATTAAACACGGATGGTACTTAGGCCTATACGCACTTAATTTATATTCACTTTTAAATTACAATTGCGCACACATAGCCACATATTCACATATCATATATTAACACCAAATAACACCATATATACCATAATGCAACACTAGACTTGGATGATCTCGACTCACCACTTAAGTCACTTGGTCGCTAAACTAGACAAAGTCTTCAAATTTTGGCCCCCTAACTCGATGTGCCTTTCCTAAATTATCCAAAACCTATTGACCCTCACTTGTGCCTTTTGCTCTACTGACCTTATACCATCTTAAAACTATGGTGGTCGACCTAATACTCACTTCTAAGTGTTCTAAAATTATGTGATAAGTAAAAGTGCTCACTGGTGCAAATTTCAGAATGACAACTATAGTTTCTTGAGTGCATTAGGCACTCTTAAACTACAAGTTTTCCTTCAAAACTTTTACACAAGACTCTCCTGACCTAAGGGCATCTCACAAGCTTGATGTGGCTCAAGGGCCTGGCTTGGGCCTCAAAGTGCACATCAATGACATGGTCAAAACTCACTCTAAACCTCAGGGTACTAAACTGATTTTCTGCAGAAACTATAACTCTCATTTTCCAAGGTTTTGACTTGACAAACTCAACTAACAACAACTCAATACTTAAACCAAGACTTATACATAGTACTCTACTGAACTAACTCCCTTTTTCTCAAAATAACCTTGGGTGAGATCATCCTTACCTAAGGTACAATTATGGCAAAACAAGAGAATCTACACTTCACAAATCACAAATCTTCATGCTTTTGAAACAACAAGGTATGCATTTTTATAAAAGATAATCACGGATTATTACCATGCAACAAGAAGCATAAATTAATATTAACACATTATACCTACTGAAATTAAGGCTCACTAACAAAATCTTTCCAAATGATCAAAATCTTACAACATTCTAAGAGAAATCCTCATGCATGCATGCCTTCGGGTTTTTCAAACCAAAACAACACATTTTCTACATATATTCCATCTTAAAATTGACATGCAAGCCTAGAATAAGGTATACCAAGATGATCACTTAGCATGCAAGGAGTTTTATCAAATTTTCACCACAAAATTCAAGTTATTATCACATAAACATGCAAAAATTGATCAAAATAACAAGAATGATTTCAAGGACCATTCATTTGGCTCCCATATGGTCATGGCCGAATGAAATGGATGGAAATGGCCATTAAATCATCAAGAGTTTCCTTCTCAAAACTTGGCACTTATCCATTCATTGTAGTCCTCTCAAAAACAACCTTAAATCCATAAGAATCAAGATTGTATTTTGAGTTTCACTAAAACCTTTACATGCAACCCTTAAACTTAAACTTTCTACTCAAAACTCTTTGAAATATGAATGATCATGGTATGGAAGATAACATTTACTTGTATAAAGAGTAGAAGCTTGGTGGAGAAGTGAAGAAAAATGTGGAGGGGGTGGTTCTCGGCTAAACCCGAGAGTGAGAGAGGGAGGGCCGAGAGTGAGGGAGAAGGAGGGAGAGAAGAATGAGTGTGGTGTGGGTGATGAGTGAAAATGATCATGTCTTTGCTTGTTTTTATGGTATTTGATTTGACAAAATATGAGTGGAAAGGATAATTGACAAGTCTATCCCTCCACTTATACTTGGTGCATTTTGCATGCAAGGGTAAAGAAGGAAATTGGCTAGAGAAATAAGAGTTAGTGGGGTTGGAATTGTCCTCTTTGTCCTTGAAAAGAATGAGAGGGTGGTTTGCATGCAAGAGCTTTCTTGTAATTTGCTAAATATGACAACTAAAATTTATAATGATTTATTTTTATAAAATAAAATACAAGTTCAAAAATTATAAAATTTATACCATAAAATAACTTGGATTTTTAGAGACTTTATAAAATCATTTTCAAAATTTGTGAACAAAATACCTTTTAAAAGAAAATTTTTCCAAAGCTTAGAATATTCCTTATAAATCAAAAATAAAGAAATTAAATAAACTCTTGCTTTGAAAAATCATATACTACACAAAGCAAATTTATAATGTAGAAATTTTCACTCACACTAGCGTACAATCATTGAATATATTTTCATTTGACTTTAATATTATACCAAATCCACAAATAATATTACATAAAATGCCGGTCATAACACAATCCGTTCATCCCCCAGAATTCTTAGGTTTGCCAGACCTGATTAAAGCACAGTCGTGGTTAAGAGATATGGAAAAAGCCTTTGAATTAGCAGAAGTTAAGGATGACAAGAAAGCCCAGTATGTGAGTTATTACCTTAAAGATGAAGCGAGCTTCTGGTGGGAATCTTCGAAGGCGTTGTTGGAAGGAAAGGACTTTATGGGAGAAGTTCACTGAAATGTTTATGGAGAAATATTTGCCAAGTTATATGCAAGATTAGTTGGAGATAAAATTTCTTGACCTTAGACAAAAAGATATGTCGGTAGCGGAGTATGAAGTGAAATTTTCAGAGCTGTCTAGATTTGTACCTGAGTATGTAAATACGGAGGCAAAAAAGGCTATGAGGTTCCAACAGGGACTTAAGCCATGGATTAGAAGTCAGGTGGCATTATTGGAGATCAAGAATTATGCTGCCTTGGTACAGAAGGCAATGGGAGTAGAAGGAGAACGTGAAGCTACGAAGAGAGAAAATAAAGGAAGAAAACAGAAGTTTGAAAGCTCGGAGCAAGAGCAAGGGAGTTCAAAGTTTAGAGGAAAGTTTGGCAAGAATGGTGGAGGTCAGAACCAAAAGTTTCAGAAGTTTAAACCCGGTAACGGAGCCCAGAAGAACCGTTTCCAGAAAGCAGGACAACCGGGAAAGGATAACAGACCTCAGATTCAAGAATGCAAGGTTTGTGGGAAGAGACACTCGGGAAGGTGTAACAAGTTGGACTTAACCTGTTTCAAGTGCAACCAGAAAGGGCATTACTCTTCAGAATGTCCAAATGGAGCAAGGAAACCAGACTTGGCTTGTTTCAAATGTGGAAAGGTGGGCCATATGGCCAGAAACTGCAAGGAGCCTGTTCAGAAGGCCAATATTCTT
Organism: Apium graveolens; assembly: GCF_009905375.1. NCBI lineage: Eukaryota > Viridiplantae > Streptophyta > Magnoliopsida > Apiales > Apiaceae > Apium > Apium graveolens. Next base: position 232,133,098 of record NC_133650.1, on the reverse strand, counting down.
ATGATTGCTGGACGGCCGTCTCTCCCAGCACCGTAAGCTCAACCCAGAGCTAGGACCTTTAATATGACAATGAAAGATGCGGTGCAAGATGTGGACGTGGTGGCAGGTATGCTCGTTATAAACTCAGTAAAAGTAAAAGTATTGATGGATTCTGGAGCAACTAGATCTTTTATTTCTGAAAGTATTCTTGATAAGTTAGATTGTGTTGCGTACCCTCTGGAACCTAATTCGATTATAGAGGTAGCAAATCAAGAGAAAGTTATTGTTAATAAGTTGACAAGAAAGAACGAGAAGTTTGTGTGGACGGAAAAGTGCGAAGAAAGCTTTCAAGAGTTGAAGAAGAGACTGGTAACCGCCCCAGTGTTGGTGTCGCCTGATGAAAAAGGAGAATTTGTAATATTCAGTGAAGCTTCATATAAAGGACTTGGATATGTGTTAATGCAACATGGGAATATGATAGCATATGCGTCAAGGCAACTCAAGCCGCACGAGCAAAAGTATCCCACGCATGATTTGGATTTGGCAGCAATTGTGTTTGCCCTTAAGATTTGGAGACATTACTTATATGGGGAAAGATGCGAGATTTTTACAGATCATAAGAGTTTAAAGTATATTTTTCACTCAAAAGGAGTTGAATATGAGACAAATAAGATGGTTAGAGTTGATCAAAGATTATGATTGTGCGATAAACTATCATCCTGGAAAGGCAAATATGGTAGCAGATGCTCTAAGTCACAAAAAAAGATTGAATATATTAACGTCATCGGAAGAATTGATGAAGGATTTCGAAAAGATGGAAATAGAAGTGCAGACTTCAGAATTTGGAGGTGAAGCGATATATACGGTGTCATTTCAACCCGAAGTTTTGGAAAAGATTCGATATTGTCAAGAGCAAGTGATGAATCGCGAAAAGGATAAGTTATCAGGAGAAGAAATCAAAGCTCAAAAGGATGAAAGAGGAATATATCGTGTTAATTCATGTATCTGGATACCTAATGTCATGGAGCTAAAGCACGAGATTTTGCATGAAGCACATAACTCGAGATTCTCAATTCACCCTGGAAGTACGAAAATGTACCAGAATTTAAAAGAGAGTTATTGGTAGCCAAACATGAAAAAGGAAATTACGAAATGGATAAGTAGGTGTTATACGTGTCAAAGATTCAAAGCGGAACATCAGAGGCCAAGTGGATTACTTCAACCACTGGACATATCAGAATAGAAATGGGAACATATCGCGATGGATTTCGTGGTAGGATTACCTAAAACCAAGTCTAATCATGATGCGATTTGGGTGGTAATCAATCGATTGACAAAATCAACACATTTCTTGCCGATAAATGAAAGGTTTTTGTTGGAAAAGTTGGTTAAATTGTATTTGGATGAGATTGTGATGCATCATAGAGTTCCTGTATCTATCGTATCTGATAGAAATCCCAGGTTTAACTCAAGATTTTGGAGACAATTTCATGATCATTTGGGAACTAAGTTGAAAATGAGTACGACATATCATCCACAGACTGATGGACAAAGTGAAAGGACAATTCAGACAATTGAGGATATGTTGCGAACTTGTGCAATAAATTTCAAAGGAAATTGGGACGATCATTTGCCGTTAATCGAGTTTTCCTACAAAAACAGTTATCATGCGAGTATTGGCATGCCGCCTTATGAAGCGTTGTATGGAAGAAAATGTAGATCCCCTACGTATTAGGACAAAGTTGGTGAGCGCAAATTAATTGGCCCAGAGCTGGTTCAACAAACGAAAGAAAAGGTGGAAATGATTCAGAAAAGATTAATTGCAGCACAAGATTGAAAAACGAAGTATGCAAATCGAGAACGAAAAGATGTGCAATTCGAACCTGGAGACAAAGTCTTATTAAAGATATCTCCTTGGAAAGGTTTAACCAAATTCAGAAAGAAAGGAAAGTTGAGTCCTAGGTATATTGGACCATTCGAGGTATTGCGACGAGTTGGAAAAGTGGCATATGAATTGGCGCTACCTCCGCAAATGCAACATCTACAGAATGTATTTCATGTATCTCTTCTGAAGAAGTATAATGCTGATGCGAGCCATATGATCAAATTGGAACCAGTGGAAATTCAACCAGATTTTTCTTATGTAGAACAACCAGTTCAAATCTCAGAACGAAAAGAGAGGACACTTAGAAATAAAGTTGTACCTCTAGTCAGAGTATTGTGGAGAAATCCATTAGTGGAAGAATCAACTTGGGAATTAGAGAGTGAAATGCAAGAAAAGTATCCCCATCTATTTGCTTAGACTAGATTCTGGGGACATAATCCTTTTAAGGAGGGTAGATTGTGACGACTGAGAATTTTTTGACGTAATTAAGTCAATAAAGTATGATTTATGTGAAGTGATTATAAAATATGTGATTAAGTGATGATTAATTTTCTTTATCATATATTAGTATCTGGGAGCGTAGTTAGACGCGTTCCAATTTAAAGAGTCAGCTTAGGAGTTAAGCTGTGTTGTCGAGCCGTCAGGTAGAACGGAACCCGTCCTAAAAGGGATTAAAGTATTTAAAATGTGAAGTATGTGTTATTATGTGAGTTGAATGTTTAGGTAAAGTATTGCATTCTAGTGACGTGTCGGTCGATAATGATATTGTGAAGCGTAATTGAAACGCTGAGTGTCGGGCCGTCAGGCAGAACGTGACTCAATACGCGTAAAAAGGGATAATGATAAAAAGGGAAATTTTTATGATTAGACATGAGTTGTGATGTGTTAGTATATGTGCTTGCTTGTCTGTATGCGTGATTACGTGATCTGTTAATATTTTATGGATTTAAGGGAATTATATGATTTAAATAAGGTTTAATTAACCTTTGCACATTTTTACAAAATTATTTGAGTAAGGTAAAGGCATGAGATTTGTTTTGTTATCTTCGAAATAGTCCTAGAGACTTTCTAAAAATGATAGATGGATTTATTTTATGATCGTTGCATTTTAAATTGATTTTTATGTGATAAAATGCTATTATTAGCACAAACTTGTAAAAATCATATAAAATCAACCGTACGCTCAAAAGTTTATTATGAGTAATGGTTGGAAATCTAATTTCGAGATTCACGTTTTAAAATTATCATTCGTATCAAATTCATCTTTTTCGAGAGAGATATTTGCAATTCGAATTCATTTTCTTTTAAGAATAAAGAGTGAATTGGAAATAGAGTAGCCTAATTGCTATACTACCCTTCCTTGGTAGTATATAACCCCACCCACCCCCTCTTTCTTTCTTTTCTCACCCGAGCACCCCTCTTCTCTTTCTTTTTCTCTCATTTTCATTCTCCCTCTCGGAACTTCTCTCTCTCTCACTCTCAGTACTCTCTCTCTTCAATCTCTCACTTGTTTTTCATCCTCTTTTGATTATAAGACCATGATTGTGTGAGATTTTGCTTTATATATCCATATATATACATGCATGTCATTATCTTCAAGGTTTTTGAGAAAAATCCAAAGTTGAATTGGTGGTTTGATTCAGTTTTCATGAAAACAAAAAGGGTTTTGATTCTTAAATGATTTGGAGTGAAGATATGTGTTTGTATGTGTGTATTTACTTGTGTAAATTGGTGGTTGAAGGTTGGAAACCACCGAATGGGGGCACCACCGTGAAGCCACCGCCACCGGTGATGAACTCCGGTGAACTGGTGGTGAGTAATGATGTTAAAACTGAGCTCTAGTATCTTTAAATCAAATTTTCTGTGTTTGCATGTGGTATTTTGATGAAAATCCGAAAGGAAATTGTAGTTCATAAGTTAATGAGTTGATTTTTGTTAGTTATGGATGTTATTCTAGCATAATGTTAAAATATTAGGGTGATTAAAGATGCAAGGATTTGAAACTAAGTTTGCATGGGAGGTTTCTTTGATAAAAGAAAAAGAGGCCGAATGGCTCTTAATATTTGGGAAGATCATGTTGATTTTTGTTGGTGTGAATGATTTATTGATAATTGTTTTCATAAATTGTAGAGTAATTAGAATGAGTTATGGTTAGAGGTCCAAATGATGCATGTATGTTTTGATTCTTGGAAATTTCGAGTGTCTCTACTTGATTTTTAAGAAATTAAGTTGTATTAAGTGTTAAAATGAGTGATCATCCATGATTACGTTTAAATTATGAGTTTAAATGAGTTGTAAGACTGAAATTGAACTAGTTTGGGATGATATACTTGATGCTTGTCAATTAAGAGCTTTGCATGTTTGATTCTTGTGGTGTTAAGTGATAAGGCCGAATAGGCCATATGAGTTAAAAGTCAAGACTTGATTTTGGTAATTAAAAGAATGATTGAGTGTTTATATGTGAATATCTTTGGGTTTGTTTGTTAATTGTAGTATGTGGTTCGAATTAAGGAATAAAAGGAAAAGGGAACTTAGTTGATAGATTTTAAAAGCTATAAGTGATATCTATGGTCGTAAATATTTAGCTGTGAATGAAATCGTGTACTCGTATGAGTTATAAATGTTTGATTTGAAGAATAGTCAAGGTTAAGCGAGTATAAGTTGATTATTGAGTATATAAAGATATAAAGGCTATGAGAAAAGAATGTGTTATGTGCTATGTGCATGTGTGTATATAAGCTATACTCATATAGTTCGAGTCAGGAGTATAATCGAGCTATCATATTGAGTGAACGTTCCGGGAATGAGAGTTGAGAAACTAATTAAGGTTTTGGTTTTAATTGTAGATTCGGAACGTGAGGGCATTCAGCCTAGGAAAGGGAAAGGTATACTAGGTGGCAGTAGTTCAACCTTCGTGAAACAGGAAAGCGAATTTAGGCAAGTAACTCTAATTACTTGTGTAAATGGTTATAGAGAGGATATTGTTCATGCCATGTAGAGTATTGAACTTTTAAAGTAATGAACCCCTGTTATTGATTTGAGATACCCTGTCTTTGATTTTGTGAAATTGTTATTGATAAGCCTAATGATTCAACCCTTTGGTAACCCATTTTCCCTATTCTAATTGTTTGTTATACCATGAACTGTTATAAACCCTATAAGTACCTTTACGAACCCCTTGTAATGATGCTTCATTCCTTGATTACTTATTTCCCTATTGATCCTTGAAACAGTTATGATTCTTCTAACTTGAGTACTTTGTTATCATTGATTCAAGATCCTTAGAATTGAGCCTTGCATATCCTTGATTCATTTGCTTAACTTTGGCTTCTTGAAATTGAATTTAAGAATGAGTTTCGACTTGAAAGAGTCTGAATGATTTCATATTCTTGGTAATGATAAAATGAATTTAGAAAACTTACTTTCCAACTCAAGGTTTTCCAAACGAATTCCTGATGGATTGGATTGGGACGTAAGAGGCTAGTGGGACTAGTCCAGTCATAGTAAGAGGCTAGCGGGGCTAGTCCAGTTTAAGGCTGAAATTATGCCATTGGTACCTTAAAGACCGGATGGAGGTTGGTACGGGCTGATCACCCATATTATTATGAAATGAAAGATAAAGTGGTCCAATCAAGGGTTCCATATTGATTTTAAAAAGGAATTGAAACTTCCTACTCAGTAAATGATTCTTTGAGAATGAAAATGTTTTATATTGCTTTGAAAAGAGTTGATTGTGATATTGCGAAGCTTAGAGCTTGTGAACCCTGATTTTTTTTTGTTGATCATACAATTGATTCCTTATAATGCAAAGATTGTCGCTTTCCATTAGAAAGATTATTTTGTGATCCTGTTAATGATTTGTGATGAATGTCGGCTTTCACCCTACCTTGAGCATTGTTCCCTGAAAGCCCAAAAATTTCCTTCATAACCCTTTCATAACCCGAAAGATATAAATCTGCCACCTAGAATTGGTAAAGTTGAATGTGCTAAGATCAGTAATAAGCATTGTGCATTTTATATCGTAGAAATGCTTTAATAGTTACTTGCTGAGTTTTATACTCATATGTTTTGTTTTAATCTAACCATGGCAGTTAAGCAAGAAGATGGCCAGGCTTAGGCGCACTGCTCGTAAGAGCGTACCTGGTGGTCCCTATCGTGTTGAGGGCTTCCGGTTACCAGAGCAGGTAGTAAAGTTTTTGAGTGAGCAAGCGCTTAGCCAGAGAGTTGTATAGATACAATGGGTTATCTGTCGGTTCCAAGCCGGGATCAACTATGTATATTTGATTTTATTTTGGGGTTGTAAGTTATATTTTATGATTGGTAGTTGTAATCTTGTCTCATACTTTATCCTGTTTGATCCTGTTAGTAGCTAATCTAGGTTTATGCTTATTTAATTAGTAGATTAAAGGTGTGTGGGTCCTCATTTCCTAACCCCGAGATTGAGGGCGGTCACAAGTTTGTATCAGAGCTATAAGATCTAGTCCCTGAGACAAGTTAGGATTAAAAGGGTATTTTGGGTATATATTTATATCGCGAAAGAGTTCGACTCATATAGAGTTGATTTAGACTATTAGGTATAGTCTAAGGAAAAGTGTGAATTAGCTAAAGTGGAAACTAGAGTTAGGGTATGAGTTAGCTGGAAGCTTTATTTAACCCTAACGTTGTTTCTTGGTTGCTGTTTTGTGTTTTCTCTCAGGATCCCAGTAGTGGTAGTGATTCAGATTCTGAGATTAGTTTGACCTGTACCCCAGTGGACCCCATTCCACCCTCTCCAGAGGAGCCTGTGTATGTTAGTTCAGATCCGGAGGAGGATCCTTCTGAGAGTAGTGAGATCCCCATGTAGATTTCACCCTTGAGGCCAGATTCAGAGACCCCTGCTCCTGAGCCAGAGTCTGAGATGCCAAAGATTGTGCATGTCAGTGTTAGTGGCAAGTTAGCCCAGGACCGAGACATTGTTTACTCCCGTATTCCTGAGTTGGGAGCTTTGGTGGATAGGTTGATTCGAGACTCTAGGCAGAAGACTTCAGTAGTGATGGAGGAGTGGGGAGCTAGGATTCAATTGGTGGAGCAGGTTGCCCGGAGGAGATTAGATGAGGGACCATCCACTAGTGATGCTGATGCTGAGGCCCGGAGGCTGTATAAGATCATTCGCTGGATGTTGGTTGTGTTGAGAGAGATTCTGGATGATTAGTTGTTAGGAGAGACTGTTGGTTGATCCCGTAGTTGTTGTTTTCAGCGCCTGTAGGCTTTGGGATACTTGGTCAGATGCCGGGATCCCTTTTTCATTTGTTGAATTGTATTTCGGAACTTTGTAGTAGTTATTAGAAGTTAGGGGCAGATAGGGGTATATTTTCCAGTTTTTCCTCTGTTTAACCCTGTTATTGTACCTTATTCCTGAACTTGTGATAAACATACTTTTATTTATGTACCCCTTTATTTGATACATCCATTATATATCTTGTTTTCTATCGTGCACCCTAAAGATTTGCATAAACTGTTCTGGATACCATGTTTTCATACAACCATGTTTAAAATTTCGTAATACCCTATCCTCTGCCATGAGAAAAACACTGATATGAGAATTATGTAGTAATAATATTGCATGTGCAAAATTGGGTGAAACTTAAAACCTGCAAAAGAGATTCCACTCAACAGTGTTCCCACTTCCATTCTAGAATCTCTAGTGGCTGTAACAACCCGCTTGGTCTCTGATGCTCCGCCTTAACTCTTTGACACGTGTAACATTTATAACCCATTCTGCAATTTCTCTCTTCATGTCTTGCCACCAATAATTCTTTTTTAAATCTCTGTACATCTTGGTACTTCCCGGTTGAATGGAATACTTTGAATTGTGAGCTTCCTGTAGAATTTCATTTTTCAACTCGGCTACTGGTGGAATCCAAATTCTAAAGAAAATCTTAGAATACCTTGATCATCCTTTTGAGTACATAGCTCTTCTCCTATCAAATAATTGATATCTTTGTCCATTATTTCCTCCTGACATTTATTTATCTTCTCTAACAGTTCTGGCTCAGAAGTCATACTATATATCTTTGCTTCATTAGGCTTACAAATTCTGACTTGCAATTCCAATTTCTGAAATTCTTGGTATAACTCTTCAGGTACTGTTAACACATTTAATCTTTCCTTTCTTCTTAACGCGTTTGCCACCATATTTGCTTTTCCTGGGTGAGTTAATCGTGCAATCATAATCCTTGATCAGCTCCAACCATCTTCTCTGTCTCATCTTAAGTTCCTTTTGCGTGAATATGTACTTCAAACTCTTACGATCTGTATAAATCTAGCATCTTTATCCATATAAATAATGTCTCCAAATCTTTAAGGCGAATACTATTGCTGCTAGCTCTAAGTGATAAGTAGGATACTTCTGCTCATGTGGTTTCAGTTGTCTAGATGCATATGCAATAACTTTATCATGTTGCATCAAGACACAACCTAATCCCTTATGAGAAGTGATAGGGGATAAAATAAACCTTAGTTACGTCATTAATGTTGCATTAATTACATACAGGCCTGCAATACCCATTAAAGAAGTCCGTGTGTAAGCCATTCAGACCAAAAAGGTTAACACATTGATAAGGCCCAAGAATGTTAACACATTGATCAGGCCTGATGGAACAAAGAAGGCCCAATAGCCATGAATATTTATTATTTTCATAATTAGTAAATATGGGAAAAATTAGCTGTTGAGAAAAGTCCTAATTAAGGTATGAAACCTTGTGGATTAGCCTCCAAGTGGTCTCAAAGGATAATGAATCAGACTCCTACTTCTTAGAACTCCAAAGTCTACTCTAACTACGAGACTTTCCCACCAAGTCTCCTAAATCCAATCTAACTCAAAGACATCCCATGCCTATATAAGGGGTCTCACCCCACAAATCAGAACTACATTTTTGACATGATCCTTGACAGTTAGTAAGGTACGTAGGCATCTTGTTAAGGCAAATCGAGTCAAGAAACACAAGAGCAGTCAAATCGAGCCTCGAAGCTCACGAACCCTAGTAATAAATAAACCCTAAGTTTTTATCCATAACATTTGGCGCCGTCTATGGGAAAAGCATAACAACAACCATGGTGAGAACACGGAGTGGAAATAGCGCCCTTGAAGGAACACCAACTGGAACAAATTAAAAAATTTCGTGAACAGTGGACATACCCCCACACTCGTCCTACGCAGGAACCCAGATAGGGGCAACCGAGCCTCAGCCAGAAGGGATGAATCCCCCGACTCTACAAGGGATGAATCCCCAATTACAACAAGTACATGCACATGTAAACTCTCAACCTGTAAGGTATGAATATTCAACTATTGTGACCACTAACCCCCTTTACGGGATGTCCCTACATACGTGGTTTGGCTCCTATTCCGGAGAACCAAGAATTCTCTAGGCCTTACACTAAGAGAGACTCTGAATCTTCGGATGATGATGTGGCTCCTAGAAGGAGATGTACTGGAAAAGAACCAATAACTGATGCTAATCGACGCCCCAGAACCATACAAGGGACGAATACCTAGGAAGTACAGGAGAGGATCAAGGCTCATGAAGCTGAGATCCAAAGGCTGAAGCATGATCTGGAGGCGCACTTAAAACCACCACTACCTCCAAGGAGGAGAAACCCTCCTTCAGTCATAGACCTGGATGGTCCAATACCAAGAAGGGCTGTTGTACCAAAGGCTGACCCAAGTGATCTTCTGCCTTTAGGGGATCCTGATGATCCAACTCCACCATTTACCGAGGAGATAATGAATGCCCACATCTCTAGGAAGTTTAAGATGCCCACCATCAAAGCCTATGATGGAACTGGAGATCCCGCTAATCATGTTAGAACGTTCTCTAATGCACTGTTGTTGCAGCCCGTGAATGATGCTATTAAGTCTCGGGCCTTTCCTCAAACCCTTTCGGGAATGGCTCAAAGATGGTATAGTCGTTTGCCTCCGAATTCTATCGGGTCCTTCAGAGAGCTAAGTCAAGCTTTTATTAAGCAATTCATCAGTGGGAGAGTGCATGAAAAAAGTTCAGCATCCCTCATGAGTATTGTGTAAGGAACAAAAGTGTCCTTGAGAGACTATCTGAATTGTTTCACCAAGGAAGCTTTGAAGGTCCCATACCTTGATGACAAGGTAGCAATGATAGCACTACAGCAGGGAACTAGGGACGAGTTCTTCAAGATGTCGTTAGCCAAGCGCCTCCTGAAAGTATGTTACAGCTCCAAGACAGGGCCGGGAAGTACATTAAAGTGGAAGAAAGCATGAGAAAGCCGGTAGTGAATAACGAGCCCACTGGTGGAAAGAAGCGAAAGACCGATCTGGAATATATTGCTAAGGATAAGTATCCTAGAACTGAACAAAACACTGATTCAACCCCGAAGAAGGGAGGACCTGGACAAAGGTTCACTGAATATGCTAAGTTGAACGCTCCTAGAAGTCAGATCTTGATGGAAATAGAGAAAGATAGAGATGTTCATTGGCCTAAGCCCCTGAAGGATGATCTAACCAAGCTAGATAAGAGCAAATATTGTAGATTTCACAAGGATGTTGGTCATGACACCGATGAGTGTAGGCAATTGAATTCGTTATTCGAAAAGGAAGATTGAGCAAGTATACCGGAGATGGAGGAGATAGGAATAATAATGGAAGAAGGAACTTCGATGATCATAAAAGGGATCAGGATGATCAAGGGCGAAATTCCCAGCCCAGGGGACCGGTGATAAATGCAATCTTTGGAGGACCATGACCCCGAGGGCCAGTGATAAATACAATTTTTGGAGGACCTACTGCTGTAGGTTCATCCAGAAACTCGAGGAAAGCTTATACTAGAGAAGTTATGCATATTGTCGGGAAGCTCCAAAGACGGCTAGGATAGGAGTTACAATGACATTCGATGATTTTGATTTAGAGGGTGTCAAATTTCCTCATGACGATCCTCTTGTCATAATACCGATAATAGGGAACAACCCAGTAAAAAGAGTCCTTATAGACAATGGCGCCTCGGTGGACATTTTGCTTTATGATGCCTTTATAAGGATGGGTTACAATGATTCTCAGTTAACCCCAACTGATATGCCAATATATGGTTTCACTGGAGTTGAGTGCCCCGTGGAAGGGATAATTAAGTTGCCGATGACCATAGGTTAGGAACCAAGACAAGTAATGCAGATGTTAGACTTTGTAGTGGTAAAGGCTGGATCAACTTATAATGTAATTACGGGAAGAACGGGAATACATGCTTTCAAGGTAGTCCCTTCTTCTTATCATTCAGTGATGAAGTTTCCCACCCGGAATGGGATTGGAGAAGAGAGAGGGGATCAAAAGATGGCAATGAGTTGTTATGTAGCCTCTCTTGGGGCAGATGGAGTTGGGGGCAGGTTTTACCTATGCAATTACTGGAACTGGAGTTTTGCAATCCCTTGCTATGTGTCCTGGATTCCCGCACTTGAAACATGTAAACCCAATTGCTGGAACTTTGGCTGCATGATTCCTGGTAGGCTGATCCTTGTTGACTGGTTCTCTGGTTGGCTGATTACGACACTCTCTTGACTAGTTCCCCCTCTGGTTGCATTTGAGCAGACCACATTCAACTTGTTATAAACTCCACCTTGTTTCTTTCCACAGACTTGGCAGTCGGGTAGAGCTGGCCTCTTCTGGGTTGGCTGGTTCCCAGTGGCTGGACGATTACCTTGGCCTCCATTTCCTGTATTTTGCCTGTTAAAATTTCTTCCAGTTCGGACTTGCCTTTCCTCTGATTAAAATTTGGAAACTTCCCTGCTTGGGATTGTTCTTCACTTCCCTCAAACTTCCTCTTCTTACTATCCTTCTCCTTCTGAGACATTTCACTCTCCGTCTCCGCAATCATAGCTTTCTGCACAACTCTTGCATACGTATCCAATTCAAATATAGCCACCTTCCCTCGAATCCATGGTTTGAGTCCTTGCTGAAACCTCTTAGCTTTCTTCCTATCAGTGTCCACATATGATGGTACAAACCTGGACAACTCCTCAAACTTACTTTCATAATCTGCCACTGAAATATTCCCTTGCTTTAGCTCCATAAATTTTAATTCCATTTGATCCTGAACAAACCGAGGGAATTACTTCTCTAAAAATAACTCTTTAAATCTATCCCACGTAACATCATCTGTACCTTCCAACATCTTAATAGTTTCCCACCAGTAGGTGGCTTCATTCTTCAGATAGTAACTCACAAACTCAGTCTTCTGCTCCTCTCACACCTTGACTAAGGCAAATGCCTTCTCAATTTCCTTCAACCAGACTCTTGCCTCAATAGGATCTATGTAACCTTTAAATTCCTGTGGATTCACAGTCTGAAAGGTCATAAAGGTTACCTGAGGATTGGTTTGCTTCTGCTATTGTTGAGTCAGGTGAACTGTTTGTTGGGCCAAGATCTGAAGAATCTGGGCTACAGTTGGGTTTATGGGACCTGGATTAGCATTATATTATTGCTATCTTGGGTGTTGTTATAACGACTCGTACATTTCGGTAATATTTAAATGTGTAATTACTAAATACTTAAATAAATAAACTATGTGTATGGATTCTGTCAGCTGGATATTATTTTTGTTAATATTTTTAGGAGTTTATAAAAATTTAGAAATCAATATTTTATTGCTTATTTAACTTTAAATAATTTTCTGATTGCATTTAATTGTAAAATCAATATTTAATTCTAGAATTCTTCAAAAATTATGAAATTTGTATTTTATTAAGTTTGGAATATTCCGGGAGTTCTAAAATTATTTTGAGGATTTTTTTAGGATTTATTTTACCTGTGTATCGATTCATTTAATAGATAAAAGCGGGAATACATCCCATTTTAGAAATTATTTTAAAACTTACGAAAATTTTATTTGACTAGTTTTATTTTGTTCGGAAATTTTGAAATCTAGTTGGAATTTATTTCAATTTATATTAATTGTGAATTGTATCGTTAAACAAAAAGTACGGGTCAGATAATAATTTGTTGCAGGGTTTATAAAAATAAAAAAAGGGCACGGGGTTTAGTTGGGTATAACCCGTTTCTCTCTTTGTCCAGTTCGTGTCTCTCCTCAATCCCTAGTTCTCTTGAATCTCTTTCTCTTCTCAATTCCTCTGCTGTATCACTCCTCTCTTTCGATCTCTCTCTTATTCCTCCCTCCCTTTCCCGTTTTCCTGGTTCAGGTTCCAGTCGAAATCCTTAGCATACCGGTCGGTGCAAAGCCAGTCAGAAATAGTTGTTAAAGCGTATTGAGGCAAGTACCCCAGACCATATCTTTATGGTTCATCATATATGAATATACTGTTGTTTTATTCTCATAGTGGAATAGAACGTTTTAAGTTACGTATCCCCTGTGTTCAAATTGTTTTATTAACTTGCGTTTTGGTGGAAAAGTAACTTCTGAAAATATCTATCTCTAAACTTTGAATAAAATGATAATGTTTTGGAAAGTGTGCTGTGATACAATGGTTTTGAAAAGAGATAGGTAAGTGATTTGGAAAACTGGATAAAAATGATCAGATAATTGGATGAATGTGCGCAGGAGGCCCGTAACGGCCTGGAAGATAGCGTAAGTGGCGAAGTGATTGCGCACCCTATTATAACCACAGCCTATCGTGACAGAGACCTAGCTAGTCTCTAAGTTTCGGAACAAATTTCATTGGATGGCCTAGATAGAGTTGTCCTATGGAGATAGCCTGATCAACTTTCTCACCAGGGATCATCCAATACATTTAAATCTGAACAAGTTTTATGGGTCCTGTGATGGGACAAGTTTTATGTTAGGTCATACAACACTGTAGAAGGGGGTTGAATACAGTGTAGAATACAATCAAATTGATTTCGAACACAAGTAACAGTAAACAGATATATTCGATATAATAAACTCTGTTACAATAGAACTGTTCCCTCTCAGTGATGAACAAATATCACGAGAGCTGCTAGGTTACAATGTATGATCTTCTCGATAATGCTAACATATATAATGTAAACCTATGTCTGTGTTTATATAGTACACAATTACAAGATAACTTCTAATTGATATGGAATATAATTCCGTCTCCTAAAATATATCAATCAGATATCTTATACAAGTCTATAAGTCCTCTGACTCTTTCCATGCATATCTTCTGTAACACCCCCAAATCCGGGGTCGGGGATCCGGATTGTCACGAGTTCCATTTCCCTTAATAACACCCATTCTTAATAAACAACCCACTACTGCGTACTGTGACCCCATAATATACACACACACCATAAGTTATAGTCTCAGAGATGAATACCAAAAATAACACAAGTCATTTTATTCCACAATTATAAACCATTACACCTTAAAAGGGTTTCTGAATAAATTTACATATTCCTTTCCATTATTACAATTCATAATATACATAAGTCTGGTACATCAAAAGTTGAAAGCCTGGCCTATTGGTAGTTCCTAACTCGGCTACAGCGTCATCAACGCCTACAGGAAACTGCAGAACGTTTCCTATCCGCTTGCAAATTGGGAGCTTAGTCCTGTTCATTTTGTCTATCTGTTGTTGTGTGATGAAAGAATAAAGCAAGGGTGAGCAACAAGCCCACCAAAATAATATGTATAATGATTAACAATATATGAGCATTCTCATCATAATACTCATGAAAGTCTTGGTCAAGCAGATATGAACCAAGTTTGATATCTTAACGCGACCAAGTCACAAAATATTCAGTATATATGTATATATACTTTTCAAAATCTTGGAAGTCCTCTTCCATGCATAATATACATAGAGTTCCAGTTTATAACTGTATAAAAATATCGTTGCAAGGTGATCTCATATATCTAACCTTGTCTCAACATTTTTCTGAAAATCTTTGTCATGCATAAGATAATCATTTACTAGATATAAGTTGAAAAGATGAAGTTACTAGATACTCCAATATACTTATATCTTTTCCCAATACGACTTGAACTACCACCGTTCAAGGTATAATCAGTTTCGAAAGTTCATCACATAGATGAGACTACAAGATAAGACTTGAATAAATTAAATCTTTGAAATATCATTCAAAAGAAATAAAGTTACGAGATACTTCATTAAGTCCCGATATATATATATATACACCTATATATATATGTCATATATTCCCTGAAAACCTCTGTCATGAAAGTATAAACAGAGTTGTCATATCCAATGAATTTGGAAAGAAGAGAATTTTGCATAAACCTGATATCTTGCTGATCAGGAAAAGATACCAATAAGTAACCTTTTCTACTAGTAGATGGACGAATTCCCCACTAGTCATCACCCTGGCCGTATTACGACCTATATTGGACTGCCACTCAGCCACTTACGCATTGATGGACTCCCACTGAGCCACTTACACTTTCATGGACGCCCGCTGAGCCCATGTTGCTTATGCCGACTCAAATAGATGGACTTACTTCCCGAACGTTGGATAAGTAATCAAAATGTTTTCTCAAAACAGCAACCTCGTTGCGAATATAAAATACACCACAGAGCCGGATCCCTCAGGGTTTGAGCGAGTATTTAAATCCCCTTCGAAAGGAAGATCTTAAATCTAAAAATGAGTTTTGGGATCCGCTCTAACTTTTAAAATCATTTTGAAGACTCGAAAACATTTTAAAGAATGTTTAGAGTAATGCTGATTTAATAAAATAAATCAGTCCCGATATATTAGAAAATATCTGAATATTATTATTTAAATAATATTCCCATAAAGGATAATCTTTATAAAAATAATTGAAGTAGAAGTTTTAAAACTCATACTTGAAATGAATAATAAATAAACAAAGATATACTTATACGAAAGTACGATCTTAATTTGAATAATCAAAAATAAGTTTGATTATTATTCAAAACTATTGAATATACCTTATCCGATTAATAGTTATAGAAACTATATACATATATATATATATATATA
Organism: Apium graveolens; assembly: GCF_009905375.1. Taxonomy (NCBI): domain Eukaryota; kingdom Viridiplantae; phylum Streptophyta; class Magnoliopsida; order Apiales; family Apiaceae; genus Apium; species Apium graveolens. The sequence continues at coordinate 232,117,295 of NC_133650.1, read as the reverse complement.
TATATATATATATATATATATATATATATTATACTCGGGAACATCAACTCCCGGTTTAAAAAAATGTTCACCTTTGGGTCCCCTATACTAAGGGTATACGCAACTACTGCTTGTCTCTAGCATAGGTATTATGCAGTTTATAAGCATTTAAATTGATAATAGAATATCAAGATTTCACAACATGCAGATATATACCATATCAACATGCTCCAATATATCGCAAGATTTTCTAATAACAGTCAGACACTTATATCAAGATAATGCATCAATATATTTACATCACAACAACAGTATAACGGGTAGAAACTTGCCAGAGTGTTCCCGGATATACTTAAGCTTAGAGGGGGTCCGGTAACCGATGAACAACAACATAATCCGGAATTAGACCACGGTCGCTTAAGAAACTAGTCAAAACTCACTCATACCCTAACGGTCGCTTACGGTCACTTATACGCTTATCGATTTGTGTTAATCGCTCGCGTACCCTCGGCTCCACCAATTTTAATAAATTAACTGTTACGAATTTTAAGGCGACTCTTTTGCGAGTACTTTATAAATTGCCTAATACACCTTGCATAATTGTAATGAGTTTCGATTAATCATTTAAGGGTCTCAATTATGGTCTCAAAGTCACTCGAGGTTTTGGGGTTCGCTCGCGAAATGCCGTTACTTAAAACGGTCGTTTCTCATCGCTCGTAACTCGGATTTAGGCAAACGACATATCAAAATGAAGCTCGTAACATGAACTATCTTAAAAAGGCAAATGTCAGAATTTATAGAGAGTTCATGGGTCCTAAAGTTGATCACAGAAACAGTTAAGGAAATTTGGGCATTATGACAGCTAGAACTTAATGATTTCCAATATTTTTACCACTCCAAATCAATCCCTTACAACTACAATCCATCCACAACTTTAAGATTCAAACCTAGGCTACTGATATTAGACAAAACAAACTCAAGATCCTCAATCCAATTCAATATTATACCATCTCCATAATCAACTAATCTACTTAACAATCAAAGTTGAATTCAAGCTTAATCATTCAAACAACTACTCATCCATCCAAACCATCCCAAAATTCAAGCAAATAAACTTAGTACTTAAAGTTACAGAAGTTTTATACCTTTATTTGTGAGGGGAAAGTTTCTAGGAAGCCTTAAACTCTTGATTAATCCTTATACAAGCTTGGATCTCACAAACAATCAAGAAAACACAAGGTTAGATTTTGAAGTTTCTAAAAGTTTGATTTAAAGAACTGTGAACATAAGGGTCTTAACATTATAATTTGGACGAGACTTGTGAACAATAGTTGTAGGCCATCTCAATACCTTTCCAAAGAGCTATAGAACATACTATTTGAGTGAGTATTGAAGGAGATATGGCAGTTTGAAGTTGCTGCTATGGTTTTGGCCGAGAGCAAGCTTTGAAAAATGAGGTGATGAAATGCTTCTTTGATTTTCCTTGGTTAATTGGTGTGATGTTTTATTTTCTAAATATCTAGATTCCTTTATGCTAAACATGTGGTGTTTAGTTGGCCACCAAGGCAACTACAAGCTACTAATTGTGTGGCTTATATTAGTTGCTCCCACTCACTTTTACTAATTACAATTTCATGCCTCTAGTCCTCTTGCTTTTCATCTTTAATCTTTCACAAAAGATGCTCTCAATACTTACACTCTAATTCCTTATTTGGTTTCCCTTTGTTTCATTATTCATTCGTCGCTCAATCTTGTTGATCGTTTGAGCGATCATATCCGGGATCTTATTACTTGGGCTTCCCTGAATCTTTATTAATATCTTATATTCCTTTAATGATCCTCTACTATAATCCTTAAATAAAAAAACCTTTTAATTATGTTACCTTAGACTTAATCCTTTCGGTATCTGGTGGATTTTCGGGAAAAACCAAAGTGTTCGAATCCGAATTCTGACGACCTTTACATACACTCATTTACTTTATGGAATACTAATACGATCTCAGAATTTTCATAACAGTACTCCTATATAGTGTGGTTTGTTAGTAATCCTTAATTAGCATCATCAGCAAAATATTACTATTCATCAGGGTTTCAAATATTTCCAAAAATTGGGGTTATTACATCTTCTTTAGTATTAGTCTCGATCTTCTTTCCTGTAAATCAGCTTCCTTCCTTAACTGTTAGTCCTCCAGTACTTAAGTTCTGATATCCATCTTCTGATATTTATCTTCTGATAATCTAAGTTCTGATATCCTTAAGTTCTGACTTCTAGTAAGTACTGATTTCAATAAGTACTGATATTTCCTGTTTGTTAAGATTTGAAAACTAAACATGAAACATATTTGACATGACATCTCAAATATATCTAACAATTTTCCCCAACTTATAAATTGTGCAAAAATATACAAGTTAATAGATTTGATGATGTCAAAAACATTTAAGTTCAAATGCAATAAGAGTTTAATAAGACTATTAACTACAACTTACAGTCCTTGTAGCTTTACCAACTTCACTGGATCAATCTGAATCCTTAATGATTCTTAACAAAATCTCTTACCAGCTTGTCTTCAGCTTTCCTCAGAAATTCAACTAACTGTTCTTTGACCTGCATCAGTTCTTCATCTTTACTATCACCAATTTGATAAATGGCTGTTCTGAGAGCTTGAATTGATGTTCTTTCAAGTCCATCACCAAGTCTGATAACTCTAGGATGTGAAGAGTTTTTATTATAACATAAGCATCTTCCTTTCAGAATAACTTCCACCTTAGCAGAATTTTTCAGCATAGGAATTTCTCTTCCATCATCTTCAGTAATCATTGGTATATATTGAGAAGTCTTTGTACCAGAGATTCTAAATAGATATCTTATAGCCTTCAAAATATATTCTGACCATCTTCTTGTAACATCAGATCTTACTTCCAGAAGATAGTGAATATGTTGAAGTTCTCTGACAGACTTCTTTAGCACATCAGTATCAGCTAGTCTGTAAGTTAATCCATCATAGAAAAATAAAATCAATTTCTCCTTTAGATTTTCCTTATCATGAGCATCTATCACAATTTGAGTAGACAACACTTTGTCAAGGTGCTTTTGTTTGATTTATTCAAATGGTTTGTCTGTCAACATGAAAGGATCTATTAGAGTAACTTCTACTCCTATTTGTATTTTCTCTTCATCAGAACCTAATTCAGCTTTATCTCTAGGTTGCTTGGATCTCAACAAAAATGTTGCGAGTTGACTCATCATAAGATTGGATTTTGGTTCAACTGGAGTAGCATTCTTCCATAACAGCTTCTTCTTATCAGCAATTGTCATCTTTTCCAAGTTAACTTGATCTGAATTTGCTGTTTCTTCTGTATCTTGCTGTTATTTATTCTGAACAACTTGAGCAGTGTCAAACCTTATTTTAGATTCTTCAATTATCTTTCTTTTCTTCAGAATTTGAACAGTTTCATCTTCTATCAAATCATCATCATGCACTGTAGTTTAATAGACTGGAATGGAAGAACTTATCTTTTTCTCAATTTTTAAAGGTTCACCAACCTTTTCTTTTCCTTTTGATTTAGGATCAATCTCAGTTTGTGATCTAGTCTTGGATTTTGAAGTCTCAGAATTTGACTTTTCCCTGATCACAATGCCTTTTTCCTTAGGCCTTGGAGGTTTCTTTGCATCAGAAGCTTTAGACTTAAGATTTTTCTTCTCAGTAGCAAATCTAACTTCTTCCTCCTTGAGAGTTTCCAAATCCATTCCTGGAGTTTGTTTCAGAAATAATCTTCTAGCTATCTCCTCATCAAGTTTCTGGATTTTAGGATTTTTGTAATAAACAGTAGTCTGCTTCCCCTTTAGCTTCGGAGTTTGTAAAAACTTCTGAGAGTCTTTAGATCCTGACTGAATCAGAATATCAGAACTTGACATCAGACTTTGTTTATTAGAACTTGACTTCAGACTTTTAGCATTCACAGTATCAGAACTTGACTTGTTCTGTGTAGAAGATTTTCCTTGAACTTTTCCTTGACCTCTACTCTTATCAGAGTTTCCCTGGTCATCACTTTTATCATCCTTTTTCTTCAGTATTTCAGTAGGTGAGCATTTGGACTTAACTACTTTATCCCCCTTTTTGGCATCATCAGGAAGTAAGAGAGAAAGAAGAAGTTCAACTGAAGATTGGATTTCTTCCAATAGAGCTTTCTGAGAAACTTGGTTAGCCAGGACCTCAGCAATTTGGGCCTGTTGCTTCTCTTGAATCTTCTCAATTGCTTCAATTTTCTCAAGAGTAGGTCTGATATATCTATTCTTGTCAAGCTTAAGCTGTAGATCTAGCTTATCAACATGTTCCTTTAGTGTATCAACCTTTTCATGAGTAGAAGAATGTAGACCTTGAAGATGTTTGGTAGATAGAGCAGTGATCTTGAGTTGTGTCTTTAAATCAGCATTTGTGAGCAACTCATCAGCTTTAGCAATATGCTCTGTCAAAACGTTAGAACTTGGAATGAAATCAGTGTCATTCCACTTCTTGGTCCACTCCACACCTCTGTGAGTATCCTCCCAAGGAATAGGTGCTTCCTTTTCAACAAATTTCTTCACCAATTTTCCTTTCCTAGTATAGGAACTGGAGTCTCAGCAGAAACACTGTCTTCAGAACTTGAGGAAGACTCATTATGTTCTGACAGCACAACAGTGTGTGAAGCAACTGGAGATTCAGGAACAACTTCATTTAAATTCTGAACATCAGAATTTATCTCCAGAGCTGGTGTGGTTGATGTAGATGGTATCTCAGAATTTTAAATTAGAAAATGAGTTGGAGAATGCTGAGCATCTGTAGATGGTGCTTCCAGATAAAGAACATTTGGTATATTCAAATTATGAATATCTATTTCAGAATTTTCAGTTTATTCTTTAGCATCATCTGTAGCTTTAATAGGAGAGACAGGAGAGGTTACAACTGTATTAGTAGCAGTGTCTTTGGCTTGAGCTGGAAGGGATTCAATAAAAATTGGTTCTTGTGAGATCAGAGATTCCTGATCCCCTTCCTCAGCTTCTTCAGTATCTTCTGATGGAGCCTTAGCCAAATACCTCCTAGCCTTCATTTTCTTCAATCTCCTTGCCAATGAAGGAGTTGCTTCAATAGTAACAGAACTTACAGATTTCTTTCTTTTCAAAGTATCAGAACTGTGAGCTGTTGTTTCTGTCGGAGAAGTAACATTCTCAGCTTCAACTATCACAGGTTCTGATGCATAAACCCGTGCTTCAACTTTTTCCTCTTCATCACTATCAGATTCATCTCTGAGAATCATCTCCCTTCTTTTTTGTGGAGGTTGAGGAACAGACTTTGTCCTCTTTGGCCGGGAAGATGAAGATCTGATAGTATGTGCTGATGATTCAGGTTGAGATGATTGAGTTGATGGTTTGACAGATGTCCTGATGGTAGATTTTGGTTGTGGTTGAGAAGTTTGAGGTGTTTGGGTAGTGGTGGTAGGTGTTGATGGTTGAGGTTCAGATGGTTGGACATAAGGATATAATGTAGTATATGTAACTGGATCATAGATTATTAAGGCTTGTTTGACAGATAAAGGTATTTGGAGGGGTCTCAACACAACCTTCTTATTATCAGTAGATAATAAGTCATTAAAAGCTCGTTTAGCTAGTTTAAATGATGGAAGTAATTCACTAGCTAATTGGGGCTTATCAGCACAACAAAAACTATAAATAAGCTGACAGAATCTAGAAAAATAAACAGTGTTCCTATCTTCTGTCATCATATCCCCAATAAAGCCTAAAACAACACTTGCATAATCAAAATCGATTTGATTAATGAGAGCTTACCCAATTTGTTGACTGAGTATGGGGATTGCATCGAAATTAGAACATTTGTTGGCGAAGGTCTCTGTAATGCAATCAAAGAAGAAACTCCATTCCCTCCTTATGTAAGATCTCTTCAATTGACCCAGCTTTGCCAATGTCTTTTCATACCCCAGACTGGCCATCATATTTTGAAGAACTGGCTCCTCAACAGTTGTATAAGCGCAGTTCTCAGGCAGCTGCAATGCTTGACAAACTGTAGCCAAAGTCACGACATGCTCATCCTCCCCTGTTGTAAAGATAATACTTGGGGACCCTTGAGCACCACCATCATCATAGATTCCACTTCTCCAAAACTCCATCACTTGGGCTCCAGAGAATTCTTCAGGTTGGGTTAAAGCATACCCAATATCAGAGTTAGTAAGAAAATTCTGAATAAAGTAAAAGTTCCGATGGAGCGTCAACCTTGTTAAGAATAGACGAGTAGTTGTTAGGAACAAACTTAGATCCATTAAAAATCAAGTCTTTTGGTCCATCTCTGTAAGAAATTAAGTGAGAAAATATGTTGCGTTAAAGGTGTTTGTGAGAATGCCCGTAAGAAACCTCTTCAGAGAATATTAGAGAGAGAGAGAATAAAAGAGATTAAGAATAGAAAAGTAAGTAAAAGATTAGAAAATCTTTTAACTCCCATATATATACTCTCTCCACTCAACAATTATATTTTTAAAGCATGGGATACACTTTACACCTGACAACGTGTGAACAATTAGTTAACAGTTAAAGCAGGAGTTAACGGGCACGTAAAATAAGTAATAATTACCATGCACATGCAGATTTTCAGGACAAACACATTTATCACTAACTTATAATGATTATGACTATTTTTATCTTACCCAATTATATTCTGATTTGATATGACTATTTCAGTTTTTATCACAAATAAGTCAAGTAAAGAAAAATACCACGTAAGCATCAAGGATTCCATCAGGATTTAATATCAGAACTTAACTTATATCATATTTTAACAGTCATCAGAATATGACTTCTGAACTCAAAAAGTGAATATCTTTTTCTGTGATTCTTCATACAAATACTGACTTGTTTTCTTCAGAGTTTAATCATCAGAACTTCCATCAGAACTTGTCCTCAGAATTTATGCAAATGACACTTAACTGTTTGTCAAAAACAACTTAATCACCACAGTAATTTTCATCATTCATATGGAGTGAAAGTGTGTGCATTCAGCAGAATATCAGATAAAGATTAAAGTCTGATAGACTTCAGTACATCTTAGAAATAAGGCATAACTAAGAAAAGTGCTTAAAATCTATCATCAATCATGAAGTCTACTATAGAACAAATTTATGCAAGAGTGTACCTCAACTGTTTGTTCTCATTTTATGCATCTTTTGAAATTCTTTTTTACAGTGACTTCTCAGTGTGAGTGAGTCACGACTGCTTATCAGAATTTATGTTGTTGTCATAGTATTTCTCCTGTAATCAGAGAATGTGAAAAGTCACCAAGAAAATTTATTTGCTTTTCTAAGGCATATTACTTAATACCAGCAATGCACTTGGGTCTTCCCTTCCACATATTTACTCTAGATCTCAAAGGAGTACCTGACTTTTCTTTTCTTTTCTTTTGATAAGTGAGGCTTATCAGCATTTAGTTCATTCTTAAGATTTACTGAAATCAGAATCTGACAGATAAGAAGCAAGAATCTAGTTTGTGACTTAGTAATAAGATACACAAAGTAAACTTGACTAAGCTCAAAATCAGAATTTGCTTGTGTTAATGAGTTTCCACATAAACAACTAATTTAAACATGGGATTTCTAGTATGTTAAAGACTACTAGGTCAGTATCTAGCACAATTATCCTCATTGGATTGAATAGTCACAGAACATTCAAAACACTATCAGAGTTTAAAGATCTACATCAGATAACAATCAGTATTTAATGAATTTCAATTAAAGAACAGATTTCATGAAAATAAGACAATCTGTATACACTGATCATAAATTCTGATGTATGAGAACAAAAACTAAGCAGATTTAGAGAAAGAACCTGAAACCATTCCAAGTTCATTTACCAGTCTTGTAAAAGTAGCTTCACATAGTGGTTTGGTGAAGATATCTGCTAGTTGTTGATCTGTTGGAACAAAATGCAATTACACTATACCTTCCATCACATGTTCCCTTATGAAATGGTACCTAATGCTGATGTGCTTTGTCATTGAGTGTTGAACTGGATTACCTGTCATAGCAATAGCACTTTGATTATCACAGTAAATAGGGATTTTAGAAAATTCTAACCCATAATCCAACATATTTTTCATCCAAAGAATCTGTGCACAACAGCTTCTTGCAGCAATATATTCTGCTTCTGCAATTGATGTGGAAATTGACTTCTGTTTCTTGCTAAACCAAGAAACCAATCTGCCTCCAAGAAATTGGCAGCTTTCACTAGTGCTTTTCCTGTCTATTTTGCATCCTGCAAAATCTGCATTTGAGTAACCTATTAGCTTAAAATCTAATTTTCTAGGATACCACAATCCCAGATCAGCTGTACCCTTAAGGTACTTGAAAATTCTTTTCACAGCTATTAAGTGAGGTTCTCTTGGATCAGCCTGAAATCTTGCACAAAGACAGGTAGCATACATGATATCAGGTCTACTTGCAGTTAAATAGAGTAATGAACCAATCATACCTCTGTAGTTAGTAATATCTACTGGTGAGCCAGTATCGTTATCTAACTTGGTTGCAGTGGCCATGGGAGTGGATGCAGTTGAACAATCTTGCATTCCAAATTTCTTCAGTAAATTTCTGGTGTACTTGGATTGATAGATAAAAGTACCTTCTTCATTCTGCTTGACTTGAAGGCCCAAAAAATAACTAAGTTCTCCCATCATACTCATTTGATATCTTGACTGCATTAGTTTCGCAAACCTCTCACAGAGTTTGGCATTTGTAGAACCAAATATGATATCATCAACATATATCTGTACCAAAAGTAAGTCCTTTCCATGGTTGAGGCAGAACAGTGTTTTATCAATTGTACCTCTGTGAAATCCACTTTCCAGAAGGAATTGAGCTAAAGTCTCATACCATGCTCTAGGAACTTGCTTAAGGCCATAAAGTGCTTTGTCAAGCCTGTAGACATGATTTGAAAATTTTGAATCTACAAAGCTTGGAGGTTGTTCAACGTAGACCTCTTCTTCCAATTCTCCATTAAGAAAAGCACTTTTCACATCCATTTGAAAGACTTTAAACTTTTTGTGAGCAGCATAAGCCAAAAAGATCCTTATGGCTTCTAATCTAGCAACTGGTGCAAATGTTTCATCATAATCAATACCCTCCTGTTGAGAGTAGCCTTTAGCAACCAGCCTTGCTTTATTCCTTGTAATTATGCCATCACTGTTAGTTTTGTTTCTAAACACCCATTTTCTGCCAACAACTGATCTGTTCTTTGGTCTTGGCACTAGGGTCCAGACTTTATTTCTTTCAAATTCATTTAACTCTTCCTGCATTGCTTGCACCCAATCAGCATCTTGAAGAGCTTTTTCCACTTTCTTTAGTTCAGTCTGAGATAGAAAAGAATGATAGAGACATTCATTTGATGTTGCAGTTCTAGTTCTGACACCTGCTTTAGGATCTCCAATAATTAAGTCAGGTGTATATGATTTGGTCCACTTCCTTGCAGATTGAAGTTGACTTCTAGAACTGGATCCTCCCCCATGATCCATGCTGTCTCTATCAGCATTTTCTGATGCTCCCCCGGTAGTTATGCTCTCTGAGACTTCAGATTTGACTTGGATCCTTTAGGATTTGAAGTATCAGAGCTTTCATATTTATCAGAATTTAGCTCATCAGAACTAGATGAATCAGAACTTAAAGAGCCAGCGACAGGTTCTGATGCTTCTTGAGAGTCTTGAGATGTGGTAGGATCTTCAGCTTGCTCCCCCTGGACAGGTGCATTTTCCTTTGGATTTGTTACCACAGATTTAATGACATCAGTACTTACAGGATCAAAGTTTAAGTCATCATAATTTACAGAATCAGTATTTAAATCTTCATTTTCGAATCTCAGCTGATCGTGATCATTGAAATCTTCAAGTCCAGTAATCTTCTTATCATCAAAAGATACATTGATAGATTCCATGATAACCCTTGTTCTTAAATTGTAGACTCTGAAGTCTTTTGTGGAAAGTTGATATCCAACAAAAATTCCTTCATCAGTTTTTAGATCAAATTTTGACAGCTATTCAGGATGAGTCTTAAGAACAAAACACTTACATCCAAATACATGAAAGTATTTCAGATTTGGCTTCTTATTCTTCACCATCTCATATGGTATTTTTCCTTGCTTGTTTATGATTGTTACATTCTGTGTAAAACAAGCAGTCTGCACAGCTTCAACCCAAAAGTAGGTTGGCAGCTTTGCTTCATCAAGCATAGTTCATGCAGCTTCAATGAGAGTCCTGTTCTTTCTTTCTACAACTCTATTTTGCTGTGGAGTTCCAGGTGCAGAAAATTCCTGTTTGATTCCATACTCTTTGTAGAACTCTTCCATGATTGAATTCTTGAACTCAGTGCCATTATCACTTCTTATAATTTTCACAGAATCTTTGACCAACTTATCCAGTTGTCTGACATGATCAGTTAGAGTAAATGCAGTTTCATTCTTCTTGTGCAAGAAGTACACCCAAGTGTACCTTGTGAACTCATCCACTATAACCATAGTATATTTCTTCTTTGCAGTAGACATGATATTGACTGGACCAAATAGATCAACATGCAATAGGTGATAAGGCTCAAGAATTGATGACTCAGTTTTGCTCTTGAAAGAAGATTTTCTTTGTTTTGCCTTTTGACATGAATCACAAAGGCCATCAGGAGCGAATACTGATTTTGGCAATATTCTCACAAGATCTTTCTTTACAAGCTCATTTATGTTGTTAAAATTTAAATGAGAGAGTCTTTTGTGTCAATTCCATCTTTCTTCAATTGATGCTCTACTCAACAGACAGATTGCAAAACTCTCAGAAGTTGTTGAAAGTCTAGCTTCATAAATGTTACCATGCCTATATCCTTTCAGAACCACTTTGCCTATAGAATTTCTTATAACTTCACAGTGTTCTTCAAAGAAATCCACATGATAACCTCTGTCACAGATTTGACTCACACTCAGCAGATTGTGTTTAAGTCCTGAGACAAGAGCTACTGTTTCAATGATGACATTCCCAAGATTAATACTGCCATATCCCAGAGTTTTTCTCATGTTGCCATCTCCATAAGAAACTCCTGGGCCAGCTTTCTCCACAAAGTCTGAGAGCAGGGCTTTATTTCCAGTCATATGTCCTGAACATCCACTATCCAGTACTAAAATGTTTCTCCTGTTGCCCTGCAATCACAAAGACCACTAATGGTTAGTTTTAAGGACCCAACCCAGACTTGCTTGGATCCTTTGGCATTTTTAAGTTTGTTAGCATTAGCAGCGAGTTTAATATTAGAGTTTATGCTAACATGCTATTTATCAGAACTTATATCAGACTTTGCATCAGACTTTACACTAGAAGGAATTAAAGCCACTTTTTTCAAAGAAGGTTTTATTTGAGAATAATCATAGTATAAACTATGATATTCCTTACAATTATAAATGGAATGCCATAAGCTTCCACAATTAAAACAAGGATTTTGTGGCTTAAACCTAACAGACTGAGTCTTTACTCATGACTTGGGAGGTAAAGAGTTTATATTCTTATTCTTTCTGCAAAAAGAAGCAAGATGGTTAGAGTTTCCACAATTATAACATTTCTTTCTAGGAGCATTAGGAACATGCATATAATTATTGCTTTTATTCATACCTTCCTTTCCATTCCTATTTTTCCTAGCTGCCTTAACCTTGTTGACATTCCTTATTTCTTTCAGCTTATGCTTAAGCTACATCTTTTTCATTAAGCCCATGTTGACTTTAGCTGGTTTATCCTGTTCTAATTTGTTAGAAGTTGACTTCTCCTTAACTTCTGTCACAGACTCTCTCATCTTTTCAGAATCAGACTTTACAGTTTTAGCTACAAACTTAACACGATTTACCATTGGCTTAACAGTTTGTTTAACAACAATTGGCTCAATTTGTTCAGTTCCTTTTTCACTTTTATCATCTTCATAACCTAAGCCCTCTTTCCAGTTTCCACTACTTAATAAATTCTGAGTTGTCCAGCCAGAGTAAGTCCAAGTCCTGATAATCTCTTTTTCTTTTTCTAACTCAGTTTTGAGAGATTTATTCAATTTAAGCAATTCATCTCTAACATAAAAAGCATCATCTCTCTCTTATGAGTTTAATGGAACATAACTAACTCTTTTTCTAAATAATCATTCCTTTTCTTATAAGCAAGATTTTCAGAAGTTAATATTTCACATGTTAAAGTTTGATCTATGTAACTAATAAACATGGTTTTAAGATATAATCTCAACTCAGTAATATCATCAGTATGAAAGGCATAAGTTGTTTGAGGTACCTTTAATTCATTAGTTTCAGGGCTGTCACCAGCATTTTCCATTAAAGCATAATCCACCTCATCTTCAGAATCTAAAGAGTTTGTCCAGCTTTTCTTCTTTGTGATAAGTGCCTTGCATTTGTCACTCTTTCCTTTCTTGCAGTCAGGAGATATGTGGCCTCTTTCACCACAATTGTAGCATTTGACTTTTGAGTTATCTCCTCTGTCAGACTTTGCACTTTTGCCTTCATACTTTCTGAACCCTTTCTTATCAGTACTTCCACCTTTCTTGAAAAACTTCTTTCCCCTTCTGAATTTCCTGTAGGCTATCTTTGTGATACCCTTCACCATAAGAGCACACAATTTCATAATTTCTTCATTAGCATCTATTTCAGGTAAACTTTCAGTTTCTGAATCATCATCATCGGAACTTGATGATTCTGAATCAAAATTTATGATGAGAGCTTTTCCTTTGCCTTTCTTTGAGACAACCACTTTGGGGAATTCCTCCTCAGCCTTAAGAGCAACTGTCCTTGACTTTCTCCCTTGTCTCTTGCTTCTTTGATCCATCTCAAGTTCATAAGTCTTGAGCATACCATAAATTTCATCAAGAGTAGTTTCATCAAGAGCATAGTTGTCTCTTATAATAGTAGCCTTCAAATCCCAACTTTCAGGAAGAGGTAAAAGGAATTTTAGATTTGAATCTTCAAGATCATATGTCTTGTCCACTAGTGACAGATCATTCAAGAGTTTGACAAACCTGTCATATAAGTCAGTTAATGACTCATCACTTTTTGAGTCAAAGTGCTCATACTCTTGAGTGAGTATAGTCCTCCTGTTCTTCTTGATTGCATCAGTTCCCTGGTATCTTGTCTCCAAAGCATCCCATATCTCCTTTGCAGTCTTGCAATGAATTACCCTGTTTGACATGACATTATCAATGGCACAATGCAGCAAATGCCTTACCTTTGCATCCTTGGCAATGAATGAGATATCTTCAACTGTATACTCACTTTTCTCCTTTGGTATGGTCTTTGCTGGCTGATCTGCAACAACAGAGAGCTTGATTGGCTTATGCGGTCCTTCATTTATTCTGTCAAGGTATTCTGGATCTGTAGCTTCCAGAAACATATCCATCTTCACTTTCCATATGGGGTACTCAGAAGGTCTCAGTATGGGAACCCTAATAGTCTCATATCGATTGTGGATTTGAGTCTTTTAAGTTTATTCAGTTTTGGCGGGCTTGGTTGGATTTTCTGCTTCATCAGACATGATTTTTTTGGATCTTTACTGTATGTGTGTTAACAGATAGGCTCTGATACCAATTGTTAGGTCACACAACAATGTAGAAGGGGTTGAATACAGTGTAGAATACAATCAAATCGATTTCGAACACAAGTAACAGTAAATAGATATATTCGATATAATAAACTCTGTTACAATGGAACTGTTCTCTCTCAGTGATGAACAAATATCACGAGAGCTGCTAGGTTACAATGTATGATCTTCTCAATAATGATAACACATATAGTGTAAACCTATGTCTGTGTTTATATAGTACACAGTTACAAGGTAACTTCTAATTGATATGGAATATAATTCTGTCTCCTAAAATATATCAATCAGATATCTTATACAAGTCTTTAAGTCCTCTAACTCTTTCCATGCATATCTTCTTTTGTATTAGTCTCGATCTTCTTTCCTGTAAATCAGCTTCCTTCCTTAACTGTTAGTCATCCAGTACTTAAGTTCCGATATCCATCTTATGATATTTATCTTCTGATAATCTAAGTCCTGATATCCTTAAGTTCTGACTTCCAGTAAGTACCGATTTCAGTAAGTACTGAAATTTCCTGTTTGTTAAGATCTGAAAACTAAACATGAAACATATTAGACATGACATCTCAAATATATCTAACATTTATGGGTCATGTGATGGGACGGGTTTTATGGGTCCTGTGATAGGACGGAAGTTTTGAAAATGAAAGTAGCATGCTAAAAAATTTGACTCTGGTATTTACACAGCACAGTTAATGAAATGTTTTATAGAGCATGCTAGCTATTGAGATCCATTTTTCAACAGTTCATCAGTTTTTTATCTGTTTACGCTTGTTTTACTTGTTTTCTACTAACAAGTTATGATTTATGTTTCTACAATTATTTATTATAAACTGTTTTAATTAGTATTCATATAGTGGTACTGTTGAGCGATTGATCACTCACTCTTGCAAATATGTTTGTATATTTTTGCATTGCAGATGCCTAGGAGATGATGTTGTCTTGGTAAGGGCCAGTTTCCAGTCCCTCATGTGTTGAACTCCTCTGAGTGGGTTGTGTCTGACCAAGTGTGGTCTATGAGTTGTTGTAGAACAATAGTTATGTCAGGTTGTTTTCAATAAGTTGGGTTGTAATAAGTGTGTAACCTAAATTATACTTGAACCTGGAAAAGATCTTGTGGAAGAGTTATTTATATTGAAATAAAAGTGAGTTGATTGTATTATAATTGTAGTTTAATATTGTTAGTGACATCAGTTCCTAACCCGGGGTTGAGGCTGTCACAGGTTGGTATCAGAGCTACAGGTTTGAGTGCCTGATTTAGGTTAGGAATAGAGTCGGAAAAGTGTAAAGTTGGAATATAGGGTGTGAATCAGCAACTCACATCTAGATGAGCAAGTTTAAGAGTCTAGTCGAGGGTTCAAAGGTGTAACCCTGGCTATGTACCATCAAGTACCACTTCATAAGGGAACATATGATTGCATAGCTTAGTTTACAGTTCCTGATGAAGTCCATCATCTTGTGATAATCTGAGTGGGCTTCATTATTTTCCACCAAAGCTACGAAATTGTTTTCCTCATAGACAAATCCAGACTGGGACATTATCTTTACAACTGGTGCCATTGTAGTGGGTAGAGGTTGCAGAGAAAAGTTGAGAGTTTTGGGAGAGAAAGAGAGTAAAAGCTTTTGAAAAATTACAAGAAAGCGTAAAGTGAAAATAAGAATTTAAAGAGCTTTTATAATTTCTCAAATTAAAATATAAGGAGAATGAATAAACAATATTTTTAAGTAAATTGCAGCCGTTTGAGAATAAAGAAAACCATATGAATTCTGAAAGCTGCCTTTAATACAAATACATACAACTGTGTATATATATGTATCAACGGTTAAGTAAAAGAATCAACGGCTGTGACTCACTTAAAAGAACTGATGTGACACTTCAACGGATGAGGTAAACAGTTATCCGTTGAAGATTAATACAGTTTTATCCATTGAAGGATAAAATTACCAGATATGTATTTGTCTTTTAACGGATAATGAACATCTGTTGATAGAACAATTTTGGCTTTCAACGGATAGGGAATATCCATTGATAGAATAAACTTTACTTAAAGCCAACTTTGTTCTTGCAACAAAATATATATGTATCAACGGTTAAGTAAAAGAATCAACGGCTGTGACTCACTTAAAAGAACTGATGTGACACTTCAACGGATGAGGTAAACAGTTATCCGTTGAAGATTAATACAGTTTTATCCATTGAAGGATAAAATTACCAGACATGTATTTGTCTTTTAACGGATAATGAACATCGGTTGATAGAACAATTTTGGCTTTCAACGGATAGGGAATATCCATTGATAGAATAAACTTTACTTAAAGCCAACTTTGTTCTTGCAACAAATTCATTTCAGGCTTCAAAGCAAATTATAATAAGGACATGAATTTATGAATAATTAAGCATACCTAGCTCACTTACTAATCTTGTGAATGTTGATTCATCAAGTGGCAGGGTAAATATGTCTGCAATCTGCTTTTCACCTGGAACAAAATGGAGTTCCACTGTACCATTCATCACATGTTCCCTTATGAAGTGGTACTTGATGTCAATGTGCTTGGTTCTTGAGTGCTGTACTGGATTTTCAGTAATGGCAATGACATTTGTGTTGTCACAGAATATTGGAATTTTGTCAACAATTAGCCCATAGTCAAATAGTTGATTCCTCATCCACAGTATCTGTGCATAGCAACTTCCAGCAGCAATGTACCCAGCTTGAGCTGTTGATGTAGAAACAAAATTTTGCTTCTTGCTGAACCATGACACAAGCTTATTCCCTAGAAATTGACAGGTGCCAGTTGTACTTTTCCTGTCTATTTTGCAACCTGCATAATCTGCATCTGAGTAGCCAATTAGACCAAAACCAGACTCTCTAGGGTACCAAATTCCTAGATTTGGAGTCCCTTTGAGATATCTGAAAATTCTTTTAATAGCCACTAAGTGAGATTCTTTAGGGTCAGCTTGAAATCTAGCACAGAGACATGTAGAAAACATTATATCAGGTCTACTAGCAGTTAAATATAGAAGTGAGCAAAGCATGCCTCTATAACTTGTAATGTCCACAGACTTTTCAGCCTTGTTTAATTCAAGCTTGGTGGCTGTGGCCATGGGAGTTTTTGCAGATGAACAATCCATTAAGTCAAACTTCTTTAAAAGATCATAAATATATTTAGTTTGACTAATGAAAATTCCACCACTAACTTGTTTAACTTGTAAACCAAGAAAATAAGTTAGCTCTCCCATCATGCTCATTTCATATTTACTTTGTATTAATTTAGCAAACTTTTTACAAAGCTTATCATCTATAGAACCAAATATAATATCATCTACATATATTTGAACAAGTATGGTAGAGCCATTAACATTTCTAAAGAAAAGAGTTTTGTCAACAGTACCTCTTGTGAAGTAATTATCTAGAAGAAATTTTGACAAAGTCTTATACCAGGCTCTAGGTGCTTGCTTTAGTCCATAGAGTGCTTTCAACAGATAATACACATAGTCTGGAAAATTTGTGTAATAACCCCAATTTTTGGAAATTTTTGAAACCCTTATGAATAGTGTTTTGCTGAATGGGAAAACTTTTCATGCCACACTATGTAGGGGTTCTGTTATGGATATTCTGAGATTTTATTAGTACTCTATATGGTATATAAGTGTATGTAAAGATCGTCAGAATCCAATTCCGAACACTTTGATTTTTCCCGAAAATCTACTAGATACGGAAAGAATTGAGTATAAGGTAACATGATAAAAATGATTTAAATTAAAGGATTATAATAGAGGATCATAAAAAGGAATATAATGTATTGAGATAGGTTAAGGGAACCTAAGTAATAAGATCCCGGGTATGATCCCTCAAACGATAAACGAAAACGAAAGTTAAGCGAACCGTATAACATATCAGCGGTCATTAGGCAAACAATTAGAAGCTAATCAAAGAGATTAGTGGGGATGATGTCATCCAACCAATAGAAAGAGGACAAAGGAGGGATGATGACATCACAAAGTGATGCAAGCATGACATAAGAAGGAAGGAAATGTGGTGGATTGTTAACCACACAAAACCAAGGTTAAATTGGTAATTAACCTAAAATAAAACAAATCTAATTCAATCAACCAAGCCAAACATTTCATTTCATCAAAACAAAAAACACAAAACCTCTTATTTCTTCATTGCTCTCGGCTTTTGCCATTTTCAAGAGAAAGAAATTTCAAAACTCAAGATCAAGGCTTCCTAAATTGGTAAGATAATTCCCTAGTCATCCTTATGCATAGTTATGGCTATCTTATGAGTTTAAGCCTTCAATTCTTTCTCAATCTTCTTCAAGAAATCAATGAAGAAGACAATGAATAGTGATTTCAAAGTTTTTAACTTGATTTTTTCTTGTTTTCCTTTAAGATCCAAGCATCCCTAAGACTTCTCAAGGCTTCTTAAGGCTTCCTAGCTACTCCCACCACTTCAAGGAAGGTATATCATCTCCAAACCCTAGATTCCTGTGTATAATAAGATGATTTTAATTGTTATGGTGATATAGTAGCTTAATGCTTGTGGTTTAGAGTTTGGATTG